>NC_051443.1:16269302-16421695 GCF_001649575.2 Kryptolebias marmoratus
GAACGTAATCTGAACCTGGTTGACTTAACTTATAGGATTCTAGAGTAACCTCGATGAGGGCTGTGAGGAGCCTGAATTTGTGCAACAGTTGCAAAGGGAGAAAAAAAGGTGGTATGTTTGGTTAGAAGACAAAATGTGTCGTTGCCTTCCTTTAGTGGGTCTAAAATGTTAGATTGATGGTCATACGTGGTTAAAATATGTTTTAGAGTGTTTACGTTGATGAGGTTAGTGTCTTTCAACCATGAGTTCGTATTTGTGACCCAAATACTGTCTGAATTTTAATATTAAACGCAGTCAGAGGGATTTATCAACACCTCGCCTCTTTATATAAAGACACTAATTGAATCATTCTATATCAGCCTGTGGCTTTAATTTTTGCACATCCACGCTGAAACACAAACGCCAAATTCCTCCCCTGTGCGCACTAACAGGACACCAGCCATCCAACCAATTAAAATCCGATTAGGAAACATCTTAGTTTTCCAACGGAGGGCAGTGAAAAAGCCCGTAACCTTTCCTCGCTGAGGTCATTCACCTAATAAGATCCATTGCCCACAGTGAAGCCGCAGACCTTCACAAATGCTCCTGGCGACCGAGCGTGGCCCCGGAGACCCCTGGCGTACACGGCGCTTTAATTGGTCACTGTATTTAGGAGCAAGGTGGGATTCCAGTTAATTAGTGGCCAAGTGAATACGACTGAACATTATATGATTTGCTGCGCCCCCTCCTCCCCGGTTTGTTAGTGCGGATTTGGGGTGGATCAGCTTTTGTGCACGGCAAATGAGAAGTGAGTAGCGTGGTGCCGACGCACAGTGTCGTTTTTGTGGACTGGCGACAGTCTCTCTTCATGGGAAAACCTTAAAGGAGGCCCGCGTTATCACAGGACCTCATTATCTCATGTCTGCAGCCATCGTTCGGGAGCAATCCCTAATCAAGACTGGCACAGACCTACTTTGCACAACTTTGGGATGTAATAGCCCCCACTTTCTACAGCGCGCACACACACCTACACACACACACACTTTGCGTGACGTGGGGTGCAAGACAATGTGGCAACGTGACCCTGACACTCAGAGATCACCGTTGGGTATCAATCCATGTAATAATGAGCACATTATAAGTAAATGAACCAAATATTCAATTAATTTATTTCAGCACTTATGTAAGTTATAATCGCCCGCCGCCGAGAAGACGTGTGTGTTCATTTGTCTGTTTTGTTAGCAAAATATTTCGTGAACCAGTAGACGGATTTAAATGAGACTCTCAGAAAGTAGTCATTGGACACGCATGTATAAATGATTAACTTTTGGAGTTCACCCGATTTAAGATGGCTGCCACACCTAAGAGAACTTAGCGAACACAAAAATGCCTGTAACTCAGCCAATTGGGTGGATATTGAGCTCAAATTTGGCGTGGTGGTAGCTGAAACTCATCCCCAACACATACTCTAAGCTCTAACTGATCAAGCGAGATTTGTTTTAAAAACGTTGCCATGAACTATTGGAGTTAACTCTCTTTGTTAGCAAAATATCTCATGAAATATAGAATGGATTTTAAATTAACTTTCAGAAAGCAATCATTGGGTGCGCATCCACAACTGATTCAAATTTGGAATCAACTTATTACAGTTGGCCGACACAGCCAACTGATTTCCCAAAACACAAAATTACCTACAGCAATTGATTTTACGGATATTGAGATAAAATATGTGGTAGTAGCTGAGCACCATTCCCAACCCCTTCCGTGAGCAGTACACATTGTGCAATATTTTTACTAAAAACATTGGCAATAACTGTAGACGTCAAACCTGTCCGTCTGTTAGCAAAATAATTAATTGGAAGCAGCTGCACATTCTGAGCGCATTTTAATAAATTGCGAAAGATGACTTATCTTCACATTTAAGAGATTACAAACACGCATCAAACGGCTTACAATTATTTATAAGCTTCACATGAATCATGTGTTTTCTCTCCGTACACCTCAGTGCACGACGATGATGACCCCCCCCGCACCACCACCACCCCGAGGCTGTTCTCTCTTTCTCTCTATTTGCACAAGCTCACGAAACGAGAGAGGAGGTGGTTCATTTGCTTGGCCATAAAGCATTTATTTACCTCCAGGTGAGTGTCGCGCAGAGTGCAGAGTAAAGATCGCAGGAGAGATTTACACCTGTCTCTGCGCTCAAACAGAGAAGCCTATAGCCTACAGAGATGGCCACTGGAGCCAGCTTGTCTGGGGCTCTGCTAGACAGCCACCCCCCCCCCACCACCACCCAACCTTTTTTTTCTCTCTCTTCTCTCCACTGTGGATTAAACAACATAATAAAAAATGACCATCAGCGCGCACGCACTGCAAACAGATTATTCTTCCCGGCGCCTTTTTACGCACACACACACACGCTCTCCCTCCCTCTTTCTTTACGCGTCCGGCGGGCAGCGTCCGGGCATCGTTTCCCCGCACTTCTCTGCACCAGTTCCGGTCATTGTAAATACTGACAGGCGCGAGATGTCGCGGCAGCGGGTTGGAGAGACTCCTGGGAGGCTGATGATGGACACGTGTAACCAGATAAGGAGCCGATGAGAGAGAGAGAGAGAGAACATTTGGGAATATTGTAGATATTTATTTAAGGATGCAGCTAGAGCATGCTCCACACAGGGACATATTGTAAAACAACAACAACAAAGCATATCTGCAGGATCTACAAAGTTTTGACCCTTGTTTTACCTGTTGCCGCGTTCCTCTTCTTAATTGATGAGGGATCTGACCCCGTTGGCGCTTTTTAAAAAAATAAACACACTCTTTGACTTAAGTAAAAACACCACACTGTAAAATGTTACCAGTGAAAGTCCAGCATTGAAAAAGTATATTTAAAAAGTATAATTTAAGGAAGACAAGCATTAGAAATTTTCATGCAAAAGCAGTGCTCTTAATGTGAATGATTCAAATCAGTTTGATCTTTTTGGGATCTAAATTCTATCACACAACCTGATATTTCTTTGCAAGCCTCTCTTATGGTCTACACCTTTATTTTTATTTTATTTTTAAAATAGCCTATACCTAAAGTTGAAGGGAGTGAAGAAGCTCAATATTGTTCTCCTAACATGCTGTAAAAGTAAAATAAAACTATATTTAGTTCCATTACTGAGTGAGGTGAGACTCTGTCGGTGTGCTGGTAAAATGCTGTTTTCTCTCATTTTGTGCATTTACTCGTAACCTTTTCAACTTGGTGAAATGCATCCGTCTTGTTAGAGCAGAACCCGTCATCATTAGTGTCATTAGTTCATTGCTGCACTTTAATCAGACCGTGGAGATCTTTCAGTCCTGTCCTCAAACATTTAGCACACTGCTTTCAGCCCTTTTATGAGGCTTTTCATATCATTATTCATATTGCATCGCTTGATGGAACTGACAGTGTTCACAAAGTGAGAATAAAATGCAAAATCTGAGAAGCCAGATCTTAAATTCAAAAGTAAAAACTGAGGGAAAGTTGTGGATAATAGTAAGACGTATAAGAACATAGTACAGAGTCTAAATTTCTGTATTTTTCACATAGAAACAGGTTCAGGAAGGCAGAAACACAGATATAAATATAAACACAAAACTCAGTCTGACACACACACAAATTGGTCTTTTCATTCTCTGATGCACAATTTGCAAGCACATACCCACAAACTTTGTTACATTACTTCAGCAGTCACTTTCCTGGCCCCTGAAACAGGCAGGGTGTTCGTCAGGTCCTGCCAGTGAATTTCATGCCCTACCGATGAGAATAATGTCCTTCAATGTGAAGCAGGCTGAGTGGAGGTTCTCTCTGATTGCTGCAAATTAAAAGCCTCACCATGCAGGTCACTTTCAACCAGCTCAGATATTCACATACTCAACCCTTACACATCTACCTTGGATTGCACAAGTTTTATTTTGTCTAGTTTGCTTAACGTTGCTGTTTAATGTAGGAATGCTGCTTTTTTCCCCTCCTCTTTTCAGTCTTTCATTTTAAGTTTTATTTTTTCATATTGTTTGAAATGAGACAAAAAGCACGGGTCCTCACTTGGTGGTCCCTTTGTGTGAAAATGTGAGAATATTTAGAGGAGTCATTTTATTTAAGTTTTATTTTATTTAAGACTTAAATTTGTCCAAATCTACATAACTTACAGAACACTGATTTCAAATTATGTTATTTGAGCATCACATGATAACATATGCCGTCTTATAATGCCGTCAATGTTTTGTTGTTATTTTTCAAGTTCAAAGTTTTAAGTTCAAAGGCAGTAAACAAGCATGACTTATTATCTTTGGAACTGAGGAAGCATAGAGCACTAAAAGATTATCAGTTCTTTCTGGTAATAAAGAAATTTTTAGCTTAAAGTTGAAGTTTTTTTAGCTGCATATTCCCTTTGTTGCTTGCTTAAAATTACAATTCAGAGTTAGTAGAGTTGTTTTCAGAAATCCGTTTGTAAAAGTTAAAAGATTAAGTCAGACAGTTTGGTCCTTATGTCTCATTTGAACTAATGTAATCATTTTCCATGTGCGTCTTCCTCTGAGAAGCGGTGGAATTGGCAGCGCATGTGAAACCTGGAAATTATAAAAGGAAGCCTTTAGTTCGATGAAGCCATGTGGGAATATAACAGAAAGGGGAGGCAGCGAGAGCAAAAAGAAAGCGGTGATTTCCAAAATGGCCCGGGCCATTGAATGACAATAGCCAGATCTCTCTGCCTGTCTCTTTTTCTGTCACTCGCACAGACAACAACAACAACAAAAAACCCTAACATAATCAAAGGGGCAAAGAAAAACACCAAATGTGATTTATTTGAATTTGAACAAATCATTTGTGATTTAAATTTGGCAGACGAGATATTGCTGATAACTGAATTTCCTGTCCAGCTAGGTGAGATTTGTGTCTCATTTTGATTTTTATCTCAGACAGAAACAGCAGTCACAGATTTACTAATAATTAGAAAACACTGCTTGTATCCGTTGTTTTCCTTATAGTGAGGATGCTTATCATGTCTCCTAGTGAAAACAGTGTGTCTAAAAATGCTTCAGTCAAACATTTTATGATAGTACTGACATTGTGGAAGATTTAGGCGACTTTTGTAATAAAACAAACACTTTAAGTTTAATTTGAAGATTAAAAATGTAATTAAAACTTGTGTAATGGCATTAAAATGCATCAGAAGTAGGCATAGAACCCATTTTTTAAACATTCAACAAACATGACAGTGATTACTTTATCCAGGTAATGTCAAACTATTTTTATAACTCCCCTTGTTTAGCATTGCTGTGCTTCAAAATCTCTTCATCCTTCCTATGGGCTCGGTCAATTCAGTGAGCAGTCCTATTTTCATTGGTCCAACAACAGAAGATTTTTTTCAATAAATTATTCACCACTGATAGCCAGACCTAATGCCTACATGAACAAATCTCTCAGTTACAGCCATCTTGGGACTAAGCCAGTCCGAGCGCATACTTAATAAACACATACAAAGCCCAGCAAGCTCTGGTTTCACTGATGTCTTTCTGAGGGAAAATGATTTGAAGACAGTTGGTGAAACAGCATCCTTTCTGTGGGTGAGGGTTTCAGGGTCAGGTTTGGTTTTTGCTATAAGAGCAAATCATCTTTTTTGCCTTCTCACTCCTGATAGATTTACTGTCTGTTTTATACAAACCGTACTGTAAGTGTTTTGTTTTAGATATATTTGACATTTGCATCTCAAAATTTTATGATCTTACCCCATGACAACGAATGTAGACACTTGATACACACACTAGCCAAATGAACAAATGAATTTATGTGCAGACACGTGTATGCCTCCCATATCTGTGCCACGGTCTGTTCAAACATGTTTTCTTTTGTGTCCTCATTTATGACCAGGATTGAGTCAGCTTTACATCGACCACATGTTTGCTGCGACTTGAAACAGAAACCAGACATAATTTCCCCAACCTGACCTTTTGGCTGTGGTGACCATGTGTGCATGAGTGTGCTTGTTACTATGCAACATCTTTTATGTTTTTCACTTTTTTACGTTACAAACATTCTTTGCCATGAAAGTAATACAATAGTGATCATTATTACAGTTTGATTTAGTTCATTTGGGCAGCTTGAAGCCTTCTTTTTGTATGATTATTTTTGTATGTTTAAAGCACACATAACCAGTTGGATCTGTGTGACTGGATGTTATTATTTAGTGCATCTGCTGCAAGACTCCCTGCATGAAATATTCAAAGTCCACGTGAAAATGGATCTGCTGTTCTGAAGTCTCTGCCTTTCCCTGATCAGATCCCGGTGGAGCTGCCGCGAAGAAGGATCCTGATATCACATATCAGTTAGATGACCAAGTTAAGGTCTAAGCTCAGATCACGGGGATACAGTTGGAGTTGCAATGGACCACACCTGCACCACTGATTATACCCTCTAATTGGACAACCGCATGGATGATGTGACAACGGCCTTGGCGTTTATGCTAATTGAGCAAGGTAATTACAGTCTTTTAGGTGAACATTATTTTGTATGTGCTTTTCTCCAGTTATTTTTAGATGTGAAGATTTTTTTTTATTGTTAAAGAGAAATAATTTCAAGCTGAAAAGTGTATGTTTACCTCCAAAAACAAAAATCTTTGATACTGCTTTTAAATAAGGCCACAGATATGCTATCAGTGCTCCCAATTGTAGGCCTGCAAATCATGCAATCTATAGGCGAAACAGAGATGTCACACAAATCCCCCAATTAAAACCAAAAACTTAACACAACAAAAAGGAAACATTATCAGCGTGCCTGAACTGTCACACCGCATTGTATCCAAGCAGCCCTAATGTCTGCAACACTCCACCTCATCTCTTTTTGAGCAGTGCAGCGCTGCAGCCGGACTAAATGAAAAACAATTTGAGGAAACAGGGAACAATCTTAGACAGGCTCCAGCGGGCTGCCATAAAGAGAGGGGCTGCCTCTCCAGCTTTTCCCTCAAGCCTTCAGCTTTAACTCTATGGGCTGATGAAAGATCAATGGGCCGACTGGGCAGCCGCTTCTGTGGCTGCTGTCTGCCACTGCACCAGGAAGTGAGCCAATTACAAAACACTTGGAAAAAAAGGGAGAAGGAATGACAAAACTGTAAGTCTTTGTGAATTCAAACTGAGTGATTGGAAAGATTGCTTTGTGTGTGGATTCTCTTGTCATCAGAACCTGTCTTACTTGGAAAAGATGTTTTTTTTATATCTATTTTAACCTTTTACACATTCCTTACCATCCTTACCTCACTCTCTTTAACACCCCTGGCCCCCAGCAGCCTACCCCCCTTTAGATCTGCCCCAGCTAACCAGCTTTCTGGATCTCCTGTGGCAGTAATAAGGGGGCTGGGGGAGGTAGGGGAGTGCAAACACATAGCAGCAGCCAAACAAATCATGCTAAGACTTTGCTGCCATCCTGGCTGGCAGCACACTTAAAGGGGAGTCGGTGCCCTGCAAGAGAAGAGGTTGCGCCCATTTTCCCAGGGAGGGGGTGAGGCCTAGGGTGAACACGAGGGGAGGGCAGTATGGAGGCGAGGTCTGGTCCTTATCCGGATCACAGACACCTCCGCCCCTCCTGGCAGGAATGCATAGAGCCCCAGTGGGAGGAGAGAGGCAGAAGAAAGAAAGGAGGAGGAGGAAACATGCAGACATAAAGAGGGGAAGTAAAAAAAAATAAAAAGGTAAAGAAAAGAGCTGGCGAACGAAAGTGAGAGAGTGAATAAAGGAGGGAGATAGAGAGGAAAAATAAAAACGTGATTAGCTGAGAAGAAGGGGTGTTACTGTGTGCACAGAGACGAAAACACACCAATCAGCACTCTAGCTGGGTTGAGAGCACCTCTGAGAGGGCACATAGGAAAACAAACAAGGCATTAGGCTTCTTAAATCCCATTCTAACCATGCAACTGGTTATTATTACCTCAAGTCAGCTGCAGGCTAATGTGATGTGTTACTGGTGACAGCTGATGAGTGAGCAGAAAGCCAACGGTGTGGTATGACAGAGGTGTTAAACTTGAAGATGTTAGACAAGCATTAAATGTCGCCTTTTTTTCATGTGTTTATTTAGAGAGAAAATAATTTAGAATATCCCAGTGGTAACTATCTAAAATAAGCAGATGTAATCTCAAACTGTCAACACTTCACTTTGGAAGCTTCAGTATAAATCCAGGAAACCAGAAGGATAAAATGTTTACTACAAATCTTCAGCACTCCGTTGGTGGTTTGTGTATTTTTTGTATTGCCTTTCCTGAGAAGGAAATACACATATATTTTCAAAGGCTGTAAAGATCTTAACATGGCACTCCTGCATGTTTGCTGGAAGCACTTTGGGGTTGTGTCAGGGGCAGAGAGAAGACTTTGTCAGGTGGAGATTTGGATTTAGGGGTTCATTTACAGTTCATACAAGATGCATTCCATACGATCTTTACATTTTCACTCACTCTGGGTTATCTCCGTTCTCTTTCGCCTGTTTCACAATCCTCTTTCTGCATGCTTTTCTGAAATGCTAGCCCACAATTACCCTTCCTGTTATAAAATGTGGAGGTTTGTAATGTAGGCACGTTTGCCTGATGCCCAGCAGTCATTTTGCCATGACAGTTGTGTGTTATACAACAATTTAACTACTGTAACTGACTCTTCATTTCCTTAACGTGTCCTTGAATTTTATTGGTCCGTTACTGTACAGCAGCTCGGTAATCCCCTTTTGAGAATTAAATAAGGCATAAAGAAGGCAAACTTTCTGGTACAGGTGTAGACAAGCGCTTTGAAGCCAGTGATGTGTTACATTTTAATACAGATAAATAGAAAAATGTTAAAAACTTTCCAAAAACTTGTGCCCAAGTGTTTGCCATTTTACTTTATAGTGTCTTATTTTGGATTGTGTATCTCTTTATAATGGTATACAGAGAGAGACTGAAATGGAAAGTGTTATAAAATCATTTTCCACAAAATGTAGCCTTTTTTACCCTGAGATGGATTTTTTGGTCAAATAGCATAATGAATTTTAAATCAGCATAATTAATATCCATGAAAATGACATTATGATTTAATAAGCAGCCCAAGTAAGTTAAAAATTAACCTTGAACATTATTATTCCATCAGACAAAAATAAGAGCAGATTTTAGACTGAAAGTACAGCAATGGTGAAATTTTATGCCACATATAAAATAATGTGTATGTCTGAACAATGTAGGAAAACATTTAGAACTGCGTATTCTCAGAACTTGAAGTTTTTTCATTGGGTAAAGGTGTGATTTTCTTTATTATAATTTAGTTTTTTTTTTTACTGGAATGTGATACATTCATAAAATAACTTTTAACATTTTTAATCTGAGCAAGAGTAAAATTTTTCATTTTTTAAATGAAACATGTTTAAAGCATCCAGTGTATTTTCTATTTAAATTCAGTGCAGAAATATAACTGAAAAATTGGCAAATTATCGACAAACATATAAATTTTAAGCTCAAATGAAGATTGTTTTTCTTAGGCCCAAATTGTTTATTCCATTCATCCATTTTCTTTGCACTATTCTTCTTTCCGGGTTGTGGGGAGCTGCTGCCTGGCTCCATCAGTCAGTTTTCCCATTTTTTTGCTGAATTACTTTACTGAAGTTGCAGCATTTTAGTAGAATAGTTTTGCCTCTCAGGCATTTGCTTCCTTTCCCCATCTGAACCAAAGGTTCTCAGCTCAGTTCCATGTGTTTTTCAGACCAAGGCTAAATTATTGCTAGCACATGTAACCGGGTGAGTGTGTGTATGAGCCACAACCTATCAAACAGCATCCCATTGCCTATCAGCACCCCTGAGATTGATCTCCACCTTCATTAATGCAGGCCCAGGGCAAGGGCAGGTCTCCACGTGTTAGCATGGGTTGCAAACATCTGGCTTATCAGAAATATTCCTCTTTTTTCTGCTCTTTTTGGGTGTTCTTAAAAGGGGCAACTCACATTTTGCTCTCCTAGAGAAAAGGAAATAGAGCTGATGTTGTGGCGATGGACATCAAAGAGGTTAGGATGTTGGTTGTGAGTGAGCAGAGAGCAGAATCTGGTCAATGGCAGGGATTTGTCATCTAATAGCCCCACTGGGGGGACTTTACGTGTAATTTCCGAGGTGCTGAAAGTAGGATTTTATGGAGTTTGCCACATCCAAAGCTCCTTTTGTTTCAAGTTTTTTTTTTCTCACAACGCAGAGGATGATTGCTTTATTAATTCACAAGTAAATATGTTTTTATTTCAAATTTTCAATTAACACAGTCTCTTACAAAACATGCCATTGATCTTATCTTAAGGTTTAAAAGGTTTGCGAAACATGAGCGGTATAAAATCTCAAATATTGTACATTTGTGTTACACATTTATGACTGAAACCTTTGTCATTAATTTGTTGATTCCGTCTGGTCTGCACTACAACACCAAGATGAGTGAATGTGAAAGCCCTCGTGCAGCTAACCTTTCCTGATTTGGATTTATCATCACATAAACTTTACCTAACCTGGCAATGATGTCACTCAGGAACAGCCCGTTAAGTCACACAGACGGCAGTAACTCCAGTTCGCTTTAATATTGATGTTTCCCTGCCCTTGTCTCTCCATCAGCAATATATTTAATGGTCACATTCTGTGCCTATTCAGCATGAGAAAAACGAGAGCAAAATAAGCAACTCGAGGAGGCAGTACTCTTTTTTTTAATAATCCTGAAACAAACAGGCTGGATTTAATGAGATGTGTTCCAGTTGAGACGTTTGTTTTGTTCCTGACTACATGTGGTGAATTAACCATTAAACAGTGAACTTCTCTGACTTTGGGACCGCTCAGTGTTTCAATAGGAGCCCATGATCTGTAGTTCTTGTCAGTCAGGAGGTCGTTTGGAAAAAAATGCACATTTAATGGCTTGATCCATTGTGATTGGAGTGGTTAACTGATGATCTGGTTGTAAATTTTCATCTCATGGCTGTCACTACATCTCCTCCCCTCCTTTCATCGTTCTCTCTGTTTATCCTCCCTTGTTTCTCCACTTCGATCAGCTCCTGCTGCTCTTGTCTTTTGTGCTCTCGTCATCCGTCCCTCCTTCTTCTTTCTAGCATTTTTGGAAATATTCACAGTTGAAGTCCATCTAATTGCACTGTTGAAATCGATCTTGCAAAATTATTCAACGTTTTGCAGTGGAAACTGTTTGTGTTGGCTTCCAACCAACAGCGAGCTCAGAGAATGCCAGATTTGGAAGTTGAGTGTGTGTGGGTGTGCATCTGTGTGCGCGGGTGTGTGTGTGTATGTGTGTGTGTGTACTATGGGGTACTGGTGCTGGTGCAGATGTGCTTCCTAATTGTACATCCCACCATGCGGAAACTATTCTTCCCAACCATTTCAAACCATGTGCAATAGGTGTCACTGCAAGGTTAAACCAGCTTCAAAATGCAAGTCCTGTTTCCATTCTTCACTGCTCAATTGACTCTGTAGTGCTCCATGCCCTCAGAAACCAGGCGGAAAAGGGAACAAAGTATTGAAAGAAGGAGATTTGCAATCCTGGTCATGGCTTGCATTAGTTTGTAAATGTCTCTTGGTTGTTCTCAGTGTGCCTTTGACATAAAAGTCAGAGAAGGAATTTGCATTGCATTGAAAATCCTGGATTGTATTATGAACAGGGGAACTCGTTGTTACTTTGTCCCTAATGTTTTGATCAGTAGTTCGGTGAGTGAAGATTACATTTTCTTCAACAGCTTTAGACGTTTCCTAGGAAGATATTGATTCAGGAAATTGCAGCAGCTAACTATGTAGATGCTAATTAAGACCTAAAAAAAATAAAGTATTACATTTCACCTTCCAGAAAACAAATACAATGCGAACCAAACAGTATGAACTTACTGATATTCATTACTCAGTACTGCCTTTTTTAGATAGTTTCAAATTAACCAAACAGGACTTCAACAGCATGTGAAGAACATATCACAGAAAAAAGCTAAACATAGGACTAAGAGGTCATAAATCCTCCTGTATTATTGTTTTAGAAATGTCTAACGACATCATGACATGGATGTGTTTTTAGTGAAACACCTAAAAATTTTCCTGTTTGTCCTTGAGAAACAGGTAACTATTTATTTCACAAATCTGAGCCACCCCTCCTTGTATATATTATAAAAATGTCTTCATGTCAGAAATTAAATTTGACTCCAGGTAACAATTCTGAATAGAACCTTTAGTGAAATTTATTGAAGTAAAACTCATTTTGTTTTGTATGTAATTTTAATTTATTATCACATGTGTTCATAATTTTCTGTCTTGTAATGTTTTATACTTTATATTTGTGAGAAGTAAATTATGACATTGTTTTGGATTTTCAGCAAAACTCTCCAATGAAACAATACACACATTTGTTTTAGGATGTTTTTTTTAGGACTCAGTGAACATCTATTTTGAAGCTGTATTTTACAATATTTATTTGAAAGGTACATTAAAAAAGGAAGCCAACAAACAAACACTTCATAAGGTAATCTTTGAAAGCATCACATACATCTTACCTGGTATTAAGACTGAAGCAACACAAAGTTTTATTTGCCAAAAGGTCCAAAATTATCAAGCAAAACAGCTGGAGTGAAGCTGCAGACCAAGATCAAAACTGTGTGTGTGTGTCTGTTGCTGTGAAGTAATGTTGTTTACCACAACATATTCTCATGAGCACAATTCATTTTCATATCTCAAACAAAGATTCTCCTCTTTATCTCTTGTGTTTTTTCTTTGGCAGAAAAACAATGAAATAAGTAGCTTGTGAATTTCTAGCACGCAAGAGTCCATGTTTTTCTGTGGAACCATTTTTGTGTATTTATTCTGCCGCATACCTTTATCATTGATATTGCAGCGATTTCAAACTAATTTACAGGACATAATTTAACTTATAATTTTCTAAATTTTGAGCACTTTTTTAGAAGCCTGAGCAGATGTTAGTGAGTTTAATTTGCAGAGTGTATTTGCACATTTCTGGATGCTTTTGGACGCCTGCATGTGTGTAACTGTGTAGTCCAACGTCTAGCCAGCCACGGCCACATCTGTTTGTCATGTTAGCACTTAAGCGCCTGCAGGAGCCACAATTCTAAGTGGAGACAGAGCCCTCTCTCCCACTCGCTCCATCCACCCCTTTCTCCTAATTACATTTGTTCATTAATCCATTTTCTGCCCACTTCTCTTTCTTGTTTATGTTCTTGCTTCAGTGGGCTTTTGCCTCATCCGAGTAGCAGACAGTGACCTTTAAGGAGATGCCAGAAGACTCTGTAAGACAATGTTACCCCTTCACCCTTTCACCAAATACATGCATGCGCATACACACACGCGCGCCCCTACACACAAACACACACACACACACACACACTCCTATCCAATCCCATCTTGGCCCCTTTGTTTCCCCACAGGCCATCTTCTTCAGAGAGGCTAATGGAGTTAGCCTGATGTCTGCACAGCGCCAGTCATAAAACTGATTTGAGGCTAAAGGCTTGGTGCCGAGACCACCACTCTGCCTACAAAAAGAGATGTGAGTGAGATGTTAAAAGAGAGCAAGTGTATCTTTACAGGGGAAGAGGTTGGGGTGGCGGCTGTGGTGGTGCAGCGCAGGCTGGCGTAACTACAGCAACTGCAGACAATCTAATTGGTATTGACATCCTTGTCTTGGAGGAAATTTGACATCTAAGGGCAAATCTTTCTATTTAGATGCCTGAATAGTCTCCAAGGCGGGGCCTGAGGAGCACAATCACGCTGGAGCGTTGTTCTGGTCCTCATGTCTGGGCCAGCTCTGCCATGCAGCAATCGATCCTAATCTGATTGGGGGAGGGGAGAAGGATAAGAGGCATGGGGAGAAAAAAATTAAAATAAAATCAAAAGCCCTGTTGGGGTAATATTTAACAAGAGGGAGTACAATTGGGCCCTGTTGGAACGGCAGCCTGTAATGCACTTGTGCGGTTGTAGCATGGTTAATGTATAGAAAAGCCCAAGAGTAATGGCTCTTCAGCTAAGGTGGCCAGGCTTCAAAGAAATCTGCTTGCTTTAGCTAAAAGACAGCCAGGCCAGACCGCCAAAGACCTTCATTCTGTTAGAGCATCAAATATTGTCCCCTCTCAGGACACACAGACACCCTGATTTTATTATCCTCACTCCCCTGAGAAACTCATCCCATCCCTCTTTTTGTTTGTGTGACTGACCATCAATGGGAAAGAGTGAAGCAGTGCTGTCCGTCAAAAGACACAGACTGCGTTTGTTTGGGTCAAAGAGGAGTGAAGGCTCAGAAGTGACAGTGGTGGTTTAAGGAGTTTTAATAAGAGGATGAATCACTTTATATGAGACACGTTGTGCTAGCAGTGTTTGAGACACAAAACATTTATCCCTCTTTTTGATTTTTTTTTGAGGTGGCTGTTTCATTAAAGACATTTATAGATTGAATGCAAGCTTTCATACAAGTCAAAATGAAGTCAAATATACAAAATCGCTCTATAAACTGGATTCATAATTTTGTGATTAAAATTTAAATAAAGTTAATTCTTTTTTTGTCCCACTCACACTAAAGACACAAACACTTCATACTGGTATGAGATCAGAAAGCACTGATTAATAAGGACACCTGAACTAACTTGGTTGGCAACATTAGTGGAATTAATAGTTTTATTGTCGAGGAAAGCAAAAATTCTGAGTATATAATATCAAGCTGTAACTTTTCATTGACAGAAAAATATAGTATATTCGATGATCTATTGCACCTGATACATAGTTTATTTCCCACCAGAAAAGTTCATGTTGTCTATGTTTAAACTGTATTAAAAATGAAACATGCAATGGGAAATAAGACGTTTGTATCCTGCAAGTGTTTCTGCAACATTAACGCTGTAAAAACTAAAACATTATTTTAATTAAAAACATATGAACTAAATGGGCTTGTTCTACTAACATTACTTCGTGTTTTCTTGATTAAACCTCACTGTATAAACCTCTGTGAGTTTGATTGATTTGAATTTGATAGGTTTATCAAACTCATCTGAACTTGCTAATCTATTCAGATTGAGAAGGTTGAGTTTTGTAAATATTTTATTTAAATTAGTAAATTGATCGAACTGCTATGGGTATTACCCTGAATCTGCAAATTTAAATTTTTTTAATTAAAGTTTCAGGTCATTTTAAATAATTTGGTAAACTATTATAACCCTACTTTGAACCTCAATGCTCACTTTAACATAACTACTGAGGTCTGTTGAAATAACTGCACAATATCTAACTCATTTTCATATTGTTCCAGAAAGCCCTGCCTGTTGTTTGGTAGAAAGAAATCTTAAATTGCCTAAAATATTACATGTAAAAAATGCCTCAAATCAATAAAAAGTTGTGTGGATGTCCTTAGCCTTGAAAAGGAGTGATGGGAGGAACAGAGCAACAAATGGTAATGACGCAAACATGATGATGTACCCACCTGTCTGACCTCCAAAGGCCTGAATTATGCTTACTGCATCTGAGTGAGCAAACCACTTTTGGACTTGTTAGTGTACACACACTTGTATTTATACTGTTTTTAAATTAGCTGCACCACACTGTTTCATTCAGAGATATACAGTTTTCTGTGCAACCAAACAGGTGGCAATAATGTCCTGATTTGTGAACTGTCTATTCAAAAGACAAGAAGAAAAACCTAAATATTAGTGATTTCTCACTGGGATCTTGACACAGTTGCTCGTGTCCTTGTGGTTCCTGAATGTTAAATAAACCAAATATAGATGGCAGGAAATCTTCTAAAATATTATTTCCTCAAAACAAGAGTACGTGTTGGTTTCCTCTTTGTCTCTATTGTCTGTGATGCCTTAATTTTGAAAGAAGATGCGTCTACTACAGTTTTCACAGTCAGTGCGATCGCAAAAATCAGGGCTGCACCAGCCTGTCTGTTAAGAGACCCGATGAACCCTGTAAATGACAAAATTTATTGATTAATCTTAGACCAATTCCTTTATTTGTGACGTACCAATCAAATGTGTTCAGCAGGCTTAATTTCTTTTTGGCGTAGGCAGAAACCTTTGAGCTGCCCAATTTTCATAGTCAATTTTGGCTGAGTCAGTTTTGTTAAACATGAATTTTAATAAAGGAAACCTTCATTACAAACCACACAAACTATGAAAGACTAGAAGCACTCGTAGAGTGCAAACCTCTGCCAATGCCATAGTGTCATTAAAAAAATAGTTTGATTTGGATCAGCACCAAAATGTATTCAATTGCTTTTTTTGTGACAACCTCAACATTTTCTGAAAATTTCAGCAGAATCTTTTCATTAATTTTTATGTAATCTTGCTGATAGACAATAAACCCAATTAACAGTATCGAAAACATAACCTCCTTGGGGAGGTAAATATCACAGCTATAATAGCAGCAACAGTAGCATCTTTCTTAAGATGCTACTGTTGCAATTGCATGACTGGAAATCATACACCACAAAAACATCAAGGAAACTATCTGTAATCTGAGTTAAACATACCTGGAAGAGTTTGAAAAGTGCAAATGTGGATATTGCTTTTTACCTGTTTGTAACATGGTTCTAACATACTATCTAAGTGAAATTTACATAATGCTAATGTTCTAACTACATGAAAACGTTTTGAGCTATGTGTGTTATAATTTTATGGAGTTGTCTCAGAACAATGTTAGCATTTTGGGAAATATTCTGCAAAGACATAGCTGACTCTAACAGTTAATGCTAAAGTTTGAAACAGGAATCTTGTGCAAGCTGAAACACTCAAAATATGTGATGGGGATGATTGTTAGCTGCAATTACATCAAATTTGAGCTCTGTACAACTGACTGAGTTTTTGTGTTTGCTAAAATGGATTAGTGGCAGTGGCAATCTTTGACTTTAAAAGTTTATCGGTTGTAGATGTATGTCCAATGATCACATTCTAAGAATTTCATTAAAATCTGTCCACTGGTTCATGATATATTATGCTAACAGACAGACAAATGAATCTTTTGGTGATGGACAATAATGATGTAAGATTTTATAAATGCAGATGCTGACATTCATTTGTTGGAAGTTGTGTGTGTGTGTGTGTGCCTGTGTAAAATGAAGAAACCAGTGTCTCCGTATCAATATGTGATGAGGGTGCACTATGCTGATGGCTGCAGATATCACTTAAGTCATAAAAGTGGATCTTGGAGCCCTGTGGCTGCTGACTCTGGTGCCTGATGTTATCATAGTTAAACAGTCGCCACTATCATGAAAGAAGAGCACGGAGACATTCCTGTGTTTTTTGCTAGTGTTGGGCCTGTGGCGATGGCAGGGGGGGGCACATGGTGTCTGTTGTAATACAGGACAGGCTTCTTGATGATTTACAGCAGACTGTTGGTAGGGCTTTGCTGTTCCTTCTTGTCTGTTATTTATCTAGACTGACATGGTAACAAAAGGAAATGGAAAAGTCTAAATTTAGTTTTGTACTTCATGTTAGACTCATTAATCTCCAGGACCATAAGAAAGTCACCAATCTATTCTTACTTTGCCGATGACTGCAAATCAGGGAATCCCAGGCGACAACCTCTAAAAGCTTTGCAGTGGATTCAAGCATACCAAAACAATTGCTTGAGATTTCCACAATCCTTACAAAATAAATACTGCACACCCTGTTTTTAGGAACCTTTCCTCTTATCTATGATATGATTCAATTCAGTGTCTGACATACATTCATATTGCTGCCTTTGGGCAAATACCTTGTTTCTCCATTTTTCACCATTTCCATATTTTTGCATAAATCAACTTTATCTCCCTTCACATCTATCTGTGGTTTTATGAATGGTCAAAAGGTCAAAAAGAGCTTGTAACCTCTGACCACACAAAGTTTATTTAATTTGAGAGGAATGTTTTTTTTCCATTTACTAAAAAAGTGGCTTTCTTGAAGATAAAGTTTTAAATAATCTAGTTTTAACAACAAAGCAAGAACGTTTCACAGGATTATGATAAATCTCTAAACAAATAAAATACATAATTAAAGATGTAACTTTTAGCTTCTGTGTATGTGATTTGAGAATGTACAACCTAACTGATTATACGTTTCCTTACCATGTTTTTTGTAGTGCTTTGCAAAACATGATCTATGTCTGTGAACTGTGGTCGAGTTCTTACCCATTCTTGATTTCAGTAAAACTATTTTGCAAAATTATATAATTATAGGTAATGAATTAAAACTTTTTTAAAAACTGAAATACTGTATTTTTATAACATGTAATTAGAAGTGATTTTTACAGACTTTATATTTTGTTGGCAAGTCAGTAGGTTTACAGGAATTGTTTCAGAGTTATAAAAAAGGACAATTTTAATAAAGATGTTATATTTAAAAAACAATCTCAGAGTGACCACAGATGTCAGCTCAGAGAAAGAAGTTGGGGCTGAGAGGTTATGTTGTCATCGATCCTTGTGTCTTCGCTCGCTCTCCCTGTCTGATTTGACCGGTAGCACCTAGCAGGTCTCAGTCCAAAAGTCAGAGGTCTTATGACAGAGGCAACAAATTGTCAGAGGGAGTAACAGCACCTCCAGGGCATCTGTGGGCCAGCAATTGTCTCAGGCGTGGATTAGTTTTTGTATCTAGTTACAGACTTTTATTCCCGTGGAGTCAAGTTCAGCATGGTAGCGAGGACCAGCAGTGCTGCTGAGAGCCTGGTGATTTATGTGTTGCTGAGTGAGAGCAGCAGGTTCAAGTCAGAGGTCTCTGGGCAGGGTAGTATGCCATATATGTTTGTGTGTGTGTGTTTGGATGTGTGTATGAGAAAGCATGTGCGAGTCACTGACTCTCCGTATGAACATAAATATGTGTGTATGCATGAGGGCCAAGGCTAAGCTCTCGGCAGGACGCCGTGGTCTATTTGGTTTGGAGAGGCTCCATTTGTTTGACTGCGAGCATGCCTGGAAGGGTTTTGGTGCTGTAAAAATAATGACTGGCTCTGAGAGGCGGGGCTGTCTAAACATGAGCTGAGCCGATTGGCTAAACACGGACCATGAATGATGAGTTCTGATGACGGAATAACTTCAAGAAGTATGGAGAAAGATTATCACATATGGGTGCATTTGTTTTGGCAGTTTGAAAGTATCCAACTGGACAACTTCCCAACAACATTAATCATGTGAGTTTGACATATTCATGCAAAAGCAAGAGAATTATGCTCTTCAAGACCGTGTGACTTAGTTTCTCAGTCACAGGAGTGAGATCACTGGAAACTCTTTTGTGTTCTTTAAAATGTAAAACTACATTTGCCCAAAATAAGATGAAAATGATAAATTTAATATTTATTACCTGCCTCAGAAAGGCAGTGGCAGACAATAATGTTTTTGCCTGTTTCTGTGTGAGTGTCTGTCTATTGCCAAAATATCTCATGAACCACTTGACGAAGTTTAATGAAACGCTCAGAAAGTAATCATTGGAAGCAAGGCTGCAACTGATTAGTTTTTGGAGTCAACCCAATTCAAGATGGCTGCCACAAAAAACAACCCAAAATGTTTATATTCTCTATCAGTTCCACAACAGATATTCAACTATCTGGAGTCAGTTCTGCCTGTCTGTTGGGAAAATATCTCATAAATCACTGGATGGATTTTAAGTGAAACAATAAACTTATACCTCTTCAGCTGATTAGCTTTTGAAGCCAACCCAATTCAAAATGGCCTCCACAACTAACTTACTTTAGAAAACACAAAAATGGCCATGATCAGTTACAGATATTGTGTTAAGAGTTGGTGTGATTGTAGCTGAGAGTCATTCACAACACACACTGAGTGTGACATATGGTAACGTTGTTTGAGATTGTCCATACCATTATTTTACATAACATTACTAGTTTTAATGTTTCCTTTTTTCCGGCATTTTTCATTTCTCAAAAAAAAAAAATGTTTGATGGCTTTCACACAAATTAAGCAGATCAAGCTAATGCAGCTGCACTAAGAATCAATCAGGGCACGGTTAACACAGCCTGGGTCTCTGCACCCCTACATCCACCCTTATCTGTATCCATATTCCTTTGAAATATGATGTCCTAAAAATTGAGCCATATTATTCTCGATGGCCCGTTTTGGATCCCTGAGATATTTTAATACGGGGCATCTGTCCTGTGGCCTGGTCAGCCATCTGGATATGATGGGACAAGGGGAAGATGTTAATGCACTTCATGATGAGAAAGGAGGATGACACCTTTGACCTTCCCTAGCCTTTGACCTCAGCAGCCAATAAGGAGCCACTGATGCTATGGGTTTCCTATATCGAGCATATGCCGGCTTCACCAATTCACTAAAAGAAATTCTTCATTTGCCACACTCTGTTTATACAGCTGCGCCACCTGTTGTAAACAGCCAGGCTGGAAGAAAATAGATATTTACTTCACAAGCTTTCTATTTGATTAGAGAGAGAGAAAAAATTGACATGCATATCGAATGTGTTGCTGCGCTAGTTGAGAACAGGATGTAGATGCCCGAACATTGCAGTGAGCAAGAACTGGAATTCGTTTCTCAGCTTCTATAACTATTCCCTTATACATGCACGCACAGCACAGTTTGAGTGCACACATTTTGTCAACCTAACAGAGTTTAAATTTCCTATAACAGAAGCTCATGTCCACTGCTGCTGCGTAAGAGGATCTGACCCTCAGTCACGGCTGCATTTTCAGGAACCACCACTAGAGTGACAGAAAGAAAATCTCCTCTACTCCATGTACTTTTTCCCCTGACAGCTGTGACAGTTTCAGTAGTCGGCGCATTGACATTTATATAGTGTTTCCCTTGAGGTAGAGCTCAAGAGCTCAAGGTGGTGGTTGGGAGAAATGTGAACGTGGAGGGTTGATCCCTTTACATGTGTAGCTGAAGTCTTGTCAAATGTAACCTATTGGCAATGATAGATCACTTTTCTGAGCTGTGATTTAATTAGAAATTAGAGCACACATCACCTTTGACCTCTACCGCTTCTGGCATGGTGAGATATTCCCCAGCTTTTTTTGTAAACACCGATTCTACATAATGTATTATGATGCTCCAATAAAGCTGTCAGAGCTGATGAGATGTGAAAATTGATGTGAAAATGGTCTGAATTAACAATTTTTTTATTCTTATTTTTTAACTTAAAAAAACAGGGGGCACAAAATCTGGAAATCACACAAATATTTATTGAGATAAAAGAAAAGAGTGGAGGCAATTAGCCTAAAAAGAGCAGTTGTTTCACATCTTGCAGCTTATTAATAGTCTTATTAATAGTTTTTTAAAAGATTTGCAATAGCTACAGTGTGTGAAAAGTCAAATTCCAAAATAATTTTCTGACTAAAACAGATGTATTGTTTGATTCATGTTTGCTTGTCCTAATGTATGACCTAATAGAATTAGAAAGGGATTTGAGGAGAGCTATCTGTCAATCAGCGACAACCGTGTCTTCATTTCCTTCACACGTCTAGTCTTAGAATTAATACCTGGCTGTCCAGCGTGCATTTCCAGTCATCAGGTCAGTCCTGTGTGCTAAACATTGACCTTGTGACCTCTGCTCATGACCCCTGACCTGTGATGTTGACCCCTTGTACAGGGGGATGGGTTCCTTGTATATCTCGACTGGCCGTCTCCATTGACTACCTGCCAGGCACCTGCTCTGAGAAATGAAGCCAAGGCGAATGCCTCTCTTGGGAGCCTTTTGGACTCAGCAGACAACAAGGCCCTGGCCTCAGCCCTGCATTTGAATGGGCTTTGAGTGGCCCTGGTAAACCAATCTCCCTAATTATCTATTGAAAGAACATTTTTTTTCCTTGCCCAGTCATTACCTTGATTTCAATTGCTGAAAAGTAACATAGAGGAACTAAAAAGAAAAGGGAGGGGAGGGAGAGGATGTGGAAAAACATACATGATCGTATGTACGCACACACTCGCACACCAGCGAGACATATAGAAACACACAAAAAGGCTGTGTGTCTTCCGGATTTCATTAAGGTTAATTGTGGGTCGGAGGGAGCAGCTTTTACACATAAATCTAGGATATGGATGCAGGTCAAGGCTATGAGGAGGAATAAAACATGAATAAATGGCCTTTAGCTGCATTTTGCTGCATCTGTAATTGCTATTACGGCAGGTTGCTGTAGCATATGATTGGTTTGCCCCCAATTCATTACTCTTGTCAAATAAGAATAGCCTCGGTTTGAATATGAAGTACTTTTTTCACTGAGAACCCTTTTACTCTTGATGTTTATTGGCTGCATATGATTACGTTTGAGACATATGAAAAAAAGCAGCTTATATATCAAAAAGATATACAACATCAGGGATCTTTGATGTTAAATACTATATAGGGGTGAAAAATAAAATATAGTAGATATAAATCTAAGCTAAATGCAAACTAGCATCATCTTTCTGTAAGTATCAAAAAGACAACAATTCCACCTGTGCTTCATTGACCCAACTTTTTGCATGTTGTGTCATATCATATGTTTTAAAACATAACAAGATGCACAAAATTGGCTTTCTATAGCTTCGAGTTGAATTTCTTCATGCCACAAATCTCTGACATGACTTACTTACTTAGTAAAGGTGCACAACATTTTGTTACCGAGGAGCCAGATTGAATTTGTGAAACCAATCGAAGGGCTACCCGTTGTGCTGCAAAAATTATGCCTAGTGGTTGATTCAAGACAAGTTTTCAGGAATTTATTTATTTTCCTTTTTATGTTTTAGCATAGCATAGCATACTTACTTAAACTGGTTAAATATGATGACACTTTATTGGCACTTTAAACATTCTGTCTAAGGAAATATTTTGACATCTCACTATGAATAATAATATGCACAATTTAGACACCATGTTTTTCCTGCGTGCTCTGGTTCTGCCAGCACAAATGCTGACCTGACTAACCAGGTAAACAAAACTGGATGCCTTTTTTTTCTTAAAATTTGAAATTTAGAAGCCTAAAGTGATTCAATTAAAGTTTGTTTCCTGTTGCTTGAAGATTTCTGAATAAAATGCTGGGTTTTATGGATTTATTTCCACACATTTGAGCACATTAAGAGCCAGGTTGTCCGAGGGCTGCTTCTAGCCCAAGTCTGACTTAGAGGAAGAATATCACCTACAAGGGACCAAAAGTTTATTCAGAACTTTTAGTCATTTCTAGCTAACTTTTAACAAAACTTTTTCTTATGTATTTATATGATATTTATATTAACTAGATCAACCCAAACATCAGCAAAGCCCCCCCCCCCACATACACACACACAAAAGAAAGAAAAATACGGAAATGTGGCTTTTCAAGAGTTTTTAAGAAATTAAAATTGTTCCTGTGCATAAGCTACTACAATGAAGGCTATCTATACGCTGTACTGCTGGGTCA
This sequence comes from Kryptolebias marmoratus, assembly GCF_001649575.2. Lineage (NCBI taxonomy): Eukaryota > Metazoa > Chordata > Actinopteri > Cyprinodontiformes > Rivulidae > Kryptolebias > Kryptolebias marmoratus. The sequence goes on from NC_051443.1 coordinate 16,292,636, forward strand.
AGAGCTTGGAGGGAGTCACTGAAGAGCGAGCTCTCGGAGGTTCTCAGAAAGCACTCAGAGCTCGCATGCAGTCACCATGTAGTGAAGTAGATAAGAAGGGACAAAGCTATCCTTTGAAACTAAATATAAGTTATAACAAGCATCATTTAATTAGCCTTTCTTTCTTAGAATGTTTGGTATTTTGGGCTATTATTTTCTATATTTGAGGAACATCTTGTACTGAAAACAAATACATAAAGAGGTAGAAAAATGCACGCTGGATACAGAACGCAATAAAACTGAAAAAAACATTTAATAAAATGGCTTGTATGTTTTTTGAAAATCTAAATCTCCTCAAAAAGGAAGAGGAAAAAAAATCAACCAACAATAAAAGCAAAAAAATTGATAATTAATATAAGTTATGTGTGCTTAAGTGCTGTAGTAGTTGGGGGCTTTATTATTTCAGTCTTTGAACTCCCCTGAATGACCGTCTATCTTGAGTTCTTTAATCTCCTGCAGGCTGTCTGCTTCCACCGCAGTGCCTCTAAATCTTCTCCCACCTTTGGACTCTGACTGGAACTTTAACTGGCTCCACTCTCTGATCTCAGAACACACACACATAAACAAGTCCGCTTTTATTTCCACTTTAATTTTAACATTCGTCTCCATGAGCAGAGGCCGCAAACGTTTTAATAGTACCAACACATCAGACACATCAGTATGCCAACACATCAGATAAATTATTAAATTTACGCTATTCTTTTCTCTGTTTTTGATGAATGTCTCCCTATTGAGGACCAGTAGTCCTTGTACCACTCCATTATTGCATTCCCAAGTCTAAGTTAAGACTAATCATCTACACATCTTGTCTGAAGAGTGCAACAGTGTAACAATAAACTGCTTTCAGTGCTTTCATTCAAGCAAAATGTTGTCTAATTCAAAATGTTAAGTTTATAGTTTATTTCATTAAGGTACTTAGCATTTTTTCATTAAAAAATCTACAATTTTTTTATTTACAGTGATTTTTTTATTTACAGGTAAAGTCACAACCAAAACTTTTCAGTCTAAAAAAAAGGGGGAGGCATTATAAAACTTGAAAAAAAATTATACAGCAAGGTAATTGCTATTTTCATACTAACAGAAAATTAGGAAAATGAAATAGACCATCAAGACATGGCTAATCAAGGCCACACCCACACTGTCTGATTAGAGAAATTCTGGCCCTTGATCAAGTTTTGTAGATTAATAATAATGGCTGAATATTTAGTCCTGAAGTGAGGGAAAATCAAAGCTTTAATTCACTTTTTTGTGCTGTTTTTTTCATTTTGTGATGCTTTCCATTGATTTGCTAATTGGAGTATATTTATGTATCGTTTTTTGTCCTCTGCAGTATGTTCACAGTTTAAAATCTAACTTGTTACTCTTTCAAAACATGTAATTTTAATAGTAATTTGAAGTCATTTGAAGCCTTCTTTTTCTTTGAGGTTCCCAGCTCTAGCCTCTACTAGCAAATCCACAGAACAAATAATCTCTCCTTGAAGCAAAGCTGTTTTCATATGACCACAAATCTTTTACGAGTGCCCGCAACCATAGTTGATCCCAAGTTACCTCTGACATACAGGGTCGGGACCCATGACCCCAACCAGAACTAGGCTGCCAGGCTTCACTAGCTGGTTACAGTGGTCAAAATGATATGGTGTTATTTTCAGTAGCTGTGACTATAGTCGCAGCCTCAGTGTGATTTCTGTCAGGATTAATAAGGACTGTAGGGTTCAGCTTTTTCTCATAGCAGAGAAAGTGTGGACCCTCTGGGCTCCTGTCCTCTGCACCAGCACCATAAAGCACAGCTCAGCCTCTGACATCAAACAGCTAACCCCGATAAAACCGTGCATACTAATGTCCCACTTATAGGCTCGCTTTACAAACAGGTGCATCATCCCTCTTATTTGTTCATACATGTAATGTTCACATGCTGACATATTTAAACACAGGAAGGATCCAGTCATCTCAGGATTACGCCCCTTGAGTCCTCCGCATCAGCGTTCAGAAGTACTGCAATAAGCGCTTTGTGGACAGCAGCTCTTCCGACACTTCATTTATCTCTCAGACCAGGACCACTTCAAGGCCCTCAGAGGTGCGTGGTGCTGAGGTCAGTGGTGGGGGTGGGTCTTTTTCAAGATTTAGGAACATAGGAGAAGGATTAGGCAGCACCGTTTCAATGATCATATCAGAGGGCAACAAAAGTCAAGTTTATTGTGCTTTACTTTTACTTGTTCCACGCAAAAAGTATGGACAACTCAAAAAATAATAATCAGACAATGATTTTTAACGCAATTAAACTTAATGGTGTATTCATTTTTATTTAATTTAGATTATTTTCAGCATCTGAAAGGTGCAAATTACATAATAGTAAATTTGATGAAGTATTGAAAACAAATAAATAATTTACACTTGACCCCCACAGTAAGAGGTCAGCTATGTCTGTTTGGCTCCAGTGGTTTCATTCAGGATGACAGTTTATTATTCATCATGTGTGTGCCTGGTTTTTGATTGAAATAGGAAAATGTGCAACAAATGACTGCAGAAGTTGAAAATATCAATCATCTTTTGCTGTAATTGATGTATGTAAGATGATATCTCAGTTTTTTTTGCTGCACTCTGGGCTGCAAGAGTGAGCACAGCTTCCTTCTTTAAACTAACCATTTCAAGCTTTTTCACAGACTTGTAATGAGCATTTCTCTGCTAATAATTTATAAGAATCTCCAAATTGTAAGGCACCAAGATATACAGCCAAGGGTTAAGAATAATGCCCATTGAATAATTAGGGGCTAAGCACATCCATGTCTGTCACTTACCAAGAACTGCTTTACATGTAGCTGTAACTTCACATTAGTCGCTGATGCTCTATCCTCATCTGTGTGAAAGGTCTGAAGCGGTATGAAAACCTTTTTTTTTCACCTTTTTTTGTGCGTGTCAGTGTAGATGTATTATATGTATGGATGGAGATGGAGTTGTTGGGTGAGTGATGACACTGGTGGTGTAACCCCACCGACATCTGCTTCTAATCTGCAACATGAAAAAGACACTCATATGACCCTGTACCTGCCCCCAACTATCCTCTCCCCCCGTCCTGCTCCTTCTGCTCGACGTTGCTCGCTCTCGTTTCAGCTCAAATCAAACAGCAGATCAGGTTGCAGAAGATTTCTACCACAACTTGCAATCAAACATACAAAAGAGGGAGTTTCTGTCAAATGTTTTGCGCTCTCATCCTCTCTTTGAGTCATGGATTTCTTTCAGTTTAGACCTTACTTTCTGTTTTTGCAGGAACTGCTTATTCTTTTCTTTTTAAAGCCTTAAATTGTGATACTCCAATCAACCTGTCAGTCAAGATCTAAACTGTTCCACTGATGGACACTATTCATTTCTGTTCCACACTTATTCAAAGGAAAAACAAAAATGAAAAGAAAGAAGTAGAGGGGTTGTTTGAGGCTGTGAAGATTGTACGGGAGTTTCCAGTAGATAAAGACAGCTTCACAGACAGAAAAGTATTTATTAAGGAGTGATTAGGGAAGAAGGAACTTCAGAGCGCCAAAACGCCAGCCTGAGCAGAAGAGTAAAAAGGGAACGCGGGTGATTGAAACATTACCGCAATTTGTTTTAACTGGCTGTAGAAGTAAGAAGAGCTTTTAGAGCTCAGTAGTTGTAAATCTGGAGCCGTGCAGGAGTATTGTTGGTTCATAACCTTTTTTTTTTCTTGCCTCTCAGTCCCTCCCTGAAGCCTCCCAGGGGTACATTTATCTGGGGAAATACAGCTTTTCTTCCTTTTATGTGACTTCCTTGTCACTGGCAAACGCTCTTTCTGTTTTTTGTTTTTTTTTTGCCAGCGTCTAATTCACACACATATTCGATTTGACCCTTATTTTGTAGGACCCCTAACTGTGTCTGTGCAGGCCAGCCGTGGGAGGACAAGGACACAACACAGAGATACATTAGAGAAAATCACTTCCTCCTTTCAGCAAAAATGGCTCTGGGAAGTTGTGTAATTCTTCTGAGATCTGTTTTCCCTCTGTCTGCTCATAAATGCCTTTTTAATGTCATTATTCTATGGTCAGTCTGCGTGTATAGATTACAATGTTATGCCATGTGTATCCATTTTTAATGGCATTAATACTGAATGTGTGTTGCAACAGCAGTATATTGTTTTCCAACAACAGGACAAATCATATGGAATTAAATCTCGTATTAAACAGGAGTTTTAAACAAACAAGCAGACAAAAACAATGTAACTTAATAACAGATTGGTTTATTTGTGTTTGATCTTTAAGTTTTAGTCCTTAGATTTATACTGTAAACATAAAAAATATAGCTCAATTGCTCACACCTTCAAAAAATTAAAAAAATTTGAAAGAAAATATTTTTTGACACTTGAACAATGATCAGGAAGAAAATGACTAATGGAACCACATTGCGAACCCAAAGTCAGTTTTCAGTCAGACTAAAGAGGGAAACGTAAATATTTTCAATAAGACATTACAACCATTAATGTGATGGGTTTTGTTGTTGAAAAAAATTGTTCGTTTTAATCATGTTTGACAAACGTGAGGGGGAAAAAAAATGAGGTGCTGACAAAGATCTCAAAAGGGACACCAACCTCAACTTTTATCATTTTCTAATTTTGGAAATCTGACTTCCATTCAGCTTTCTTCAGTAATGTGTGCTACTGAGTTTTAGAGAGAGAGACACAAGTTTTCTTTTTGCATACTTTTCTAAATGAGCTGCTCCGGTACTTTTGTTCTGTCCTAGTGTAATGATTGGAGACATATTTGACGAGATGTGTTGCTATTATGAAGGGACATACAGTAAATGTCAGTGCACTATAAGTACAACATATATTCTTTAGGTACTTACTGTAACCCCAAAAGTACTTAAAAAAAGTTTACAACATGATTTTATTTTTAGTGATGAAACTTATGACGTGATTTTCTTTTTGTCTTTGCCTGCATAGTTTTCGTCTAATTACTCAAAAGCACAAAAATATTGAATCTACATTTACTGTAACAATAAATGTAAATGAGCATGACCAATATATAGTAGTATAGTAGTACAAGTAATGTTCTTTACAAATTATTAAAAAGGAAAAATCTCCTGTCACAACCTACAATCACAAAATGTCGAAATCAAACTATTTACTGTTGAAATTACTAGTAAAACTATATTGTAAAAAATTAAGAACACAATAACTGCAAAATAATTTTTAATACACTGAATATCAATTTGAGCACCGTAAACAGATTTCTTTATTAAATTTCAACATGAAAAATGAAGTTAAAAATTCTGATCAGAATGATTTTAATGAAACTAACAAAATCCAATCCATGAAAATCTTATACTGGAAAATTTGCATTAATGGTGTGTGTTGTTATAGTTACGGTTTATATATTTTGGAGAGGGGTATCTCTTTGGTAGAAAATAATTTCAATAAAACCTGCTTCCCAAAGTGTCTTGTTGAAAGCAAAAACTGAAAAAACAAAAAAAAGTTAAATTAGAAACCATATTAAGTTTGTTAATCTATTAGAACAGAGTGAACAGTGTCTGAAGTCACGTATATTTTTTTTTTAGTTTCCATCTTTTCCACAAAAGGAAGTTCAAAATGAAAAATTACTCACTGGCTGAAAGTGTGAGCGGATCTCATTGTTCACACGTCTGGTTCAAGGCCTTTGCCTCACGAGCCTCCTAGCATGTTTTGTCAACGCTTTTCCCAGAAAACATCCCCCCCACCCCCACATGTTTTTTTTCTCTTTCACCTCCAACATTCCCCTTCCTGATTCCTTCTTTCACATGGAACACTGACTGGATAGTCTGCTGCCTCAGAGCTACACACCACCGCATCCCTGAGAGCTGAGTGCTTCTCACTCGCCGCTGTGGGTCAGTACTTAGGGTTTACATAGGGGGCAAAGGTGTTAATGCTACATGCTTTAAAGAACTACAAGATGTCCTCACTTCAGCTCTAACAGGCACCCTGGGTAAAAGCTGGAACTAATCTGAGGAGTGTGTGTGAGTGTGGAGTGTAAAAGAGAGCAACATAACATGTAAAAAACGTGAAAACTCGCTGAAAGCAGAGACACAATATTTGTGTCGCTTTGCTTTTTATTTAATTTAGCTTTTTTCGTTGCTATGAGTTGTATTCCTTGCATGAGCAGATGAGTACCTTTGCTCATTTCATGCATGCAAACTAATCTTTTTAGGTTTAATTGATTATATGCATATGATCCATTGCTGTGATTAAAATAAAAAAACAAAGTGTATTTATGTAAATAACTGTTTTCTACTTATTTTCCAACTTTGACTAAAATAACAAAGTATAATATTTGTTTGCATTTCAGAAGAAAATAGCCACTCAAAATAAGTGACATTAAGTTCAGCAAAACTTGGCTTAGGTCATAGCATTGGTATTGAATGAAAACACATTTGTGAGCAAATCAATTTTTATAACCTTTGTGTGTTTATTAGGTATTCTGAGGCAAATGCAATAAAGTGGCCAAAGCCAATATTGTATGCCATGAGAGGTGGTGGAACAGTTCCAAACAGTAATGTCACCTCTACGGACCGAGCACTAATATTATACATGGGCTGAGGTTTGGAATCAAAGTGCTGCGTTTACGAGTGAATATGTTTGATTAAACCCACACAAGACTGGAAATTACAAAACGCTCTTTTCTGTGCAGGCTTTTTTTTTGTTGCTTTCTTTGCAGGGATGTGAGCAGGCACACACACACTCTTTACACCAAGCAAATATGCACACAAACAGTCACACACGTTGTCCTCCCTTCTGCAGCCAAGGGAAGTAATGAAAACAAATGGCAGAGTTCTTTTCCCACTGGGACCCGAGGAGGAACTTAGTCATCAAGCTAATTTTATTCTTGTCTGGCCCAGAGACTCCATTTCCTCTGGGTGTTTTTACAAACGCTGGGCTGCACCACGCCATCGGTCAGTGATGGATATGAGGGCCTGATGGCCGGATGGCAGATGCTGGCTCTGTAACTCAAGCTCCAAACACTTGCCTTTGCTCCCCGTCTTCCTCTCTCAACACGCAGTTGAAGAGTGAGCTTGCATGCAAGCTTGTGCTTTTCAAAGAAATTGCCCTTATATTTTCCATGCTCAGTGATATTATAGACCCACATGTGCATCCATAATTGTGTTTGAGCAACTATAAGCCTAAAACCGTAAGCAATGATTTGTGCTTAGGCCTATTGAAAGGATTGCTTTCTTAGCTGAAATATCTGAATGTTTAAAGACAAAACAAACTGCTTGAATAAAGTTTTGAAGGAGATTTTTTATTATTTTTAGACAAAAAACTAAACTAGATTGTGGTGCAAATAAAAAAAAATTAATTAAAATAATATAAACCTGCTGCCCAATGTTAAGAGAACAATATGGGAGCTAAATACCAAAACACAAATCACAGTTGTAGTTGAGTTATACTTGATCTACTAATCATTTTGGTTGATTTTGACCCCTTTTACAGAGTAATTTTATCTTCCCATATGCTCAAAATCTAGCTGCTTACGGAATATATGTCAAACTCTTCTTTAAAATATAATGTTTAACAGCATATGGTACAATCTGTTTCCCTGACTTTCAGGCATGAAATATTGTTTCGCTTTCTCTAAAAAGCTATTCAAAACATTCCCCCATAATGACACGGATTAATAATGAATGCTAAAAACTCTAATTTTGCCTGAAGTTGTGGCCTAAGAGGGATGGTGGATGTCACAATGCTTCATTGAATTAGCCGGATTAGATGGATCAGTATTACATCTTCCCATCCTTGCTCGCACCATAATCCCATTCTGTGACACGCACACAGCTGGGAGCAGAAGACACTTGGGACAAAGCAGAAAGAAAGCCAAATGGCCTCCTGTTTCAGCTCCTCTTTTACCAGCTTGAAGCCTTCATTCCAGTGCATCCTGCATGGATTATTCAGTGACTGGATACCCTTTTAGTCTTGGCTGGGACCGGAGACGGCAAACAGAACCTTATTGTTGTTGATTTGTTAGTATGCAACTAGTTCCAGGAGAAAAGGGAAACATTAAAAAGCAATTATTATACTGGAGTGCAAAGGAAAAAAGGGAGCCGCCTTGGTCTCAAGTGGGACTAGAGTTCTACAGCGTAACCTAAAAATGAGGAAAACATGAAAAAGATAGCTTTCAGTGTGACTTCTGCTCATCCCCACGGACAGATGAGTGACAGGAGAAAGCAAGGGACAAACAAAAGCTGTTTATGATCAGCATAATCAATGTGACATCAGTACAGCAGCATAATGCACAGGGGCTGGAGTGGAGTGGGGTGAGAACCCAAGATGCTTTAAAAAAAAATACAACTACAACTTCTTCTATTGCAACTACACCATCTTGATTTTTGCCTGAAAGAAGTTTTTCTCAGGCTTTTACCATTTGTCAAAAAAGTCTTAACATTATGGCAGTATATCAGTGGCACCCATTTTAAAAGCAATCAAGTATGTGTTTCTGTTTAAACTTGACAAGTTCCATATATTCTTTCTTTGCTTTATGGTTAAAACCCCCTTTTCCTTCATCTTTACTCTTTATAAAATGTAAAAACATAGCTTGAGAATAAATTTATCTCAATATTGTATTATACTTAAAGGATATATGCATGCTTGTACTACAGACTGAAGTTTCACTTCACAGTAAACCAGTGGTGTTTTACAACTCTAGAAAGTCCAGTAAGTTTCATTGTAACGTTTCTACCTTGTTACCTTATCATTATGGTTAATATAAATATAAGTTTAGAGTGTCTGAGGTAATCATTATCACTGTTCAAAAACATTTTTATAAAATTTTGATATAAGGATTTTTCAGGAATATTTTTTCTTCAATCTGATTTTCAGGCCAGTTTTTCAGAAGTGTAAAAATAGACACAAATTCATGCCATGGTTTCATTTAGCAACAGGTTTATATTTCATTTACTTCAGGATGCTAAATGCCATGTTGAACAGTGGTGATTCTGTTGGAGGTTAGAGATATTACATGTGATGCATTCAAACAATGCAAAAGTTAAGTTTACTGATCACTTTTCGGGTTAGACTGAACTGAAAATCAATACTACATCATCACTGACTCAAATGTGACTTAAAAAATCAAATAAACTAAAAATTGCCTCATCAACATCAAGCAGTGGTGCAACAAGAACCAAAATAAGGTTTTTTGGTTGGAAATCTTTGCATTTGCACAAATGGGAAAACAATAAATAAGTTTCTAAGAGGATCAATTGCTTATAATCATAATTTTGAGTTATTAACTCAAAAAGATGACAGGGCTGCAACTGTTGGAGATGAGTTGATCAATCAAAATTGTGGGAAAATTGTGAGGCAGATTTTCTGTGCATGTTTGTGATTTAGTGACCTTCAAGCTTTGTGATCATGTTCTGTAGGGCTAGTTTTTGAAAAAATTACAGCTTATTGTCATTTGCACAGCTTGCAAAATTGCATTCTTGGCCTTGCACATTATTTTTTGGACAGGATTGTGACTTTGACTCATGTGTAGCAATTGAGAACCCCTGCAAACATCACAAGACTTTCTGGAGACACTCTCACATATGCAGTTTGCCTATTAGTTTCGGCCTGAGATACTAATTTAAGTGAAATTACATCAGCACTGATAACCACTAGCACCCTGTTCATACAACATCTAGTAGATGCAACAGATTTTGATGCCTTTAAAAAAACAAAACAAAAAACAGATTGGCCCATCTATTTATTAAAACCACTAGACAAAGTGTTCACTTTGCACATTTTAGTGACGCCGGCTTACAGTTTTCCTTGAAAAAAGCTGTTGCAACAAATAGCCCCTTTTACACACACAGACCCCCCCCCCCCACACACACACACACACACTGAGGTGTTTACGCAACAAACTTTTTTGTCTGTCTCTTTTCTTCCTCGTTATTCACTGAACCCAAGGATAAGATGAGGAGAAGAGCATCACTTTTAGTGTGAACCACTCAAATACTGCATACTTCAACCATTACAAAAAAAAAGAGGGAATCAATTTTAGTTGTGATAGACAAAGCAGATCATTTGGGAACAACCAAGGTAAATGTGCCATGCAACAATGCTGCCCTCAAAAACCACAGACAGGCTAACCTTGGTCAGAACACCATGGTAACAGGGATTATAGAGCTAAAAGTGATGATTCTAGCCCAGTTTGAGAAACTCAAAACCTAAAATACTTTTGATTACAAAGACCCGCAGATAAGAAAAAAAAAAAAAAATCAATCGGAAGCTCAGCAAAGGTTTGTCCAGTGCATCAATCCCTCATCAGTAGATTGACTAGCTTTTCTAATTCTCCCACTTTCCCTCTCAGGTACATGATGTGACATGTATTGGGCCTGTGCTCAAAAAGCCCGGGTGTCATGGTAGCTACATGATGGCTTTTTCCTGCTACAAAACTCGTTCATCATTGAAGGGGGCCTGTTGGGTTTTTATCTCTGCCTGGCTTACTTTGAAGCACTTGATCCTTCATCATGTCTGCCATTTGGGGCTCACTATATCACGGAGGAGGTCACAGGTAGGGCAACATCACTGGCTGCTCTTTCGCTTCCAAAAAAGATTCATTTTGGCCTGCCTAGACTTCACATCCCTTTCAGCTGTAGATAAATAGAGAAATGTAAGGAAAGATTGGCAGAAAATGGGAGTGAGTGAGAGGGGGCAGACAGACAGACGGGGACAGGCAGAGCTGAATCAATTAAGGCACATCAAATCAAGAATTCATGCACGCTGAATGTGACAAATACTGGCTGAGGCGAATAAAGCTGTCAAGGCCTTGACATAACTTACTCCCCCATCAGCCTCTTCAAGATTGTCATCATCATTATGTATCTCTCTATCCTGCTCACTCTCCATTTTCTATAAGGAGGGTAAGTAATTTAATAAAAGTCATCCATACAAGCTTATCAAATAATCAGATATATGACATTTGATTAAGTATTGTGTGAAGCCAAGCAATTATTCAAAACTGAAGCCTCTACCCTAAAATCTAAACTGCTGAAGCTACATTACAGAGCTGAGCCAAACCCATGACTTAAATATGTACACACTTCCAACGTATGTTTTAGTATTGCCTTTAATTGACATTATAGAACTTCTGAAGTGAGGTTCTGTGGAAAGGTTGTGAACAATTTATATCTGATTTATTATAGATCACTCTTTAAATGATCACAGTTTGAAAAAATAGTTTAAGTATGACTGGATTGATAAGATAATGGCTAATTTGAATGGAACCAAGACAAAAGTAGATTGCTGCCATCTTAAAACAACTTCACTCAAAAATTTCACAATGGCACATGCAAATGTAATTTTATAAACCTTTACACTGCAATCAGTTTCTCATTACACGGTTATTTATCTACAAATTTTACGGTTATTTGGGAGCGGTAACTGCAGCAGCTGCAGCTAACTGTGGCACTTCTGGTGCAACCTGAGAGTGGGTAAATTTTTATATTTTTGCAAAAATAACAAAGAAATGCAAAATTGATGGCAGTATAATGGTTTTGTGTGAACTGCTGGGAGTTGTTTTAACATTAACGTTGTTTTAAGAATAGCCTTGGCCACAATGGGACTAGCTATTAATTTGTCAAACCAGTCTGAATTAATCTATATTTCTCCAAACTGAGGCTGCTTAAAGAACTATCTGCAGCAGTTAAGATATTAATTGTTTATAAGCCTTCCATAGAAACAACACTAAAGATAATCTGAACTATCTCTTTAATTCTGTCTAGTTATTTCCCCAAGAGGCATAAAATTGTGACTTCCTTATATTTTTTAGCTCAATCTTCCAGCAAGTCAAGCTATCTCTAGTAAAAGCAAGTTTCATGGCAGCTCCACAGCCATCTTCGGCTCTTGGTGGAACACACTGAATCACAAAAGCATGTAAAACAAAAATCCTGCGTAAAAAAGGTAGGATACAATAAATCAGTGCAGGCACTCAGATCCCAGGAAACTCCTGAACTCAAAGTATCACCCATTCCAACATTTGTGGGAGTAATCGGCCCCTTTGTGCCCCCTATCTCCCCTTACTCCTTCAGGTCATCCTGGTGTCGTCAGCTGGCGCGAGCATATGTCTGACATCGCCATCTCCCTGTCTGTTCCGCTCCTTCCTTCCCTCTTTGTGTGCTGTCCAACCCCCAACACTCGTGTCACTGTTGGTGTCACTTGTGTCGACCGCTGCCCACGTAAACATGCTGCGACCACTTGATATGTTTGTCCGGGGATTTAGGGATGATCACTACCATGTTTTGAGAGAGGAACATCTGGTGGGGGGAAAAGGTTACAGTATAAGGATACCACCAGAGCCAGAGCTCTGCGCAGAATTCCTTCCATCAGATAAATCAAGCCAGCAAGTCACAGCAGAGAAGGAGGGGCGGCGAAGGGATGAGAGGTTCGGAGGAGAGAGGAGAGGGACATTAACTCAATCCTGTCTGAGAGGAACGGAGTGCTTTGTAAAAGATGGTCTTCTTTGTAAAGGCCATTTTTCTGTTGGTATCACTCAGTCTCACTTTAAAAAAATCTGTTAACCCAATTTTCAAAAACATGGCATTTGACATTTTGCCATGCTATTTCTATACACATATTCTGCATATGAGTATGTAGAAGAAGTTTTTGACGTCTGCTTGTATCTACAGTTTTGACCAGTCCTGTTGTGGTGGGCTTTGATTTCTATACACACAACTCTCATGCAAAGAGGAAAAATGCAAAGCACATTTGTCTAAATATAATCTCAAGACCACAAGCTAAATTTTGAATTATAATTAAGCTTTTTATTTTACTTTCTATATGTCTGATTTTCCACAGTGATCGCCACACAGTATATTCTGTCCAAGCCCTGAAATTTAATATTTGACCATCTCCTGGCAGCACTGGAAGCCTCAAAATACTGAACATTACCCCTGGAAGCAAAATCTTCTTAGATAGATAACTATGCTAAGATTTTGTTTTAGTTGGATAGTTAAGCATGTGTTAAATTTTATTTTCTAATATATAATAGATAATTAAAATAAATGAAAAAATAAATAAACATATTTACATTGTTCTCCTACTGTTATGAGAGATAGTCAGAAAAATGACAATATTTTTCACTAGAAGGAATTAGATTAATTATTGATTAGCAGATAGCATTCAGCAGACACGTAATCAGCTGCAGCAACAAATTGCCTTCTCAATATTAAGAACTTCACTCTTGTACTTCCAAACTGTTTTAAACACAAAAATCCCCCACTAGCCTCATTTGATAGCATTAAAATTATGGATTCCTTGTTTGACCTTTTCTACAAGCCTCCACTGACCGTCATAATATCTTTTCATCCATCTTTGTCTCTCCTTCCTACTATCCCTTCTTTCTCATCAAATAGAGGAAACATTGGATTGTGGCAGGGATGAGTAAAGCACATGTCAGGAGACGTAAAGGGCTTCTGTGGTGGCCTACGAGATGAAGCTGTCAGAGGAAATGCTGTCAGCGCGACACCCGGGTATCAAGGGCATCTTTGTGTCTGCTCCTCCTCTGTGTCTGTCCTCTGTTGCCTTGCTTAATTACAGAGCCTGTATGCTACTGCTACTATTGTCAGGGGCTTGACATAGCTACACTGTTGGCATGCACAGAGCCAAGTTTTGACACTGCCCTGCAGACTGAGCTATGTTGTTGTTGTTGTGACGTGCTGTTGATGGCTTGTGTACAGAGGCCAGTGAGTCAGGATCAAGAAGAGGACCACCATATTTAAATGACTTTTTTCTTAAAAATGGATTTTATGTTTATGTGCTTCAACACAAGAGGTACGTGACGGATGAAGGCATAGTACCTCACACCCCAGACTGACCAGGAAGTAGTTGACAGCTCTCAGTGCCCTGGCCTGCCGCTAATTTCTCCACTTCCTTCCTGCTAGCCTAACTTAGCATCAATCACCTCTCTCCACTCAAAGCGCTAGTGCAAACCAATTTCCTTAATGTTGATTGCATTGTAAACCAACTCTCCTCGCCTGCTCTGGCTCGTGTTCCATTTTGGTCACTTATTCTTTCTTGCTTTCCTTCTACAGCTCCCTCTTCACTTGATGAATCAATGATTCAGCTCTTAAAAGCTAAAAAACGTCTTACTTTTGTTTAATGTCATGCAATCTTAAGGAACAAAGCATAAAATTAAAATTTTAAAGGTAAAAATAGGGGTCATTTAACCTCCTTTTATTTGATAACAGTAGCTGCAGTGTTTTTACTAGTACATTATTTAGCTCTATCTGTGCAGGGAGCTCAGTGAAGGAGTGAGAGGAGATTCCAGCTTCCTGCTGAGGCATGAGAAATTCCCTACATGCCTCTCAAGTTTTAGAGTTACCATCAACACAAGGGGATGTTAGCTATTTCTCACCTTCACTGAATCTGTACGCCCAGCCTGCATCTGAGGCCAGGAACTATGCCAGACCATATGCTTTTACATGTGTCCTTTTAACTCTGTCTCCAAGGCAAAGTCAAGGGGGTGCCCTCACTGACAGGATTCCTCCCACTTTAGCAATCCAAGTGATCAAAAGTGATAACAAGAGCTTCTCCTTAACTTTTTTTAACTTGATCTTACAATTGAGTGCCTAACTGCATAGCATAACTTCCTCCACTGAGATTGTGCCAGTGCAGCAAGCAGACTAACTTCTTTGTATACCTCAGAGTGAGAAGAGTTATGCTTGAATACAGCTACTATCAGCTCTCACCTCATCAATTTTATTTCAGAAATCTTTAGGATCCAGTGCCAAAATTTTGCTTCTCCATACCCTTTCACATGCTACAGGTCCTCCCACTGACAGTGGAAGAATTAGCACCACATATGTCTACAAGACTTTTCAAAACCTAAACATGTGCGTTGCAAATATTGTGTAATTATCATTTATGATGAGACTGAAGCTCTACATGAAAAACAAGTATACACACCCGCCCACCCACCCACATGCACACATACATATATATATATATATATATGCATGTATGTATCAGAATTATTTGAACTATTTTCTAAATGTGACACCATGCATTCAATTTATGCCTTTGATTTGGTTTGTCTGCTTTTATCTTCTCTGTATGAGCTCCATCAAGTCTTGAGCTCCAGTGGCAGGCCTTTCCCAGTGGGGAAATTGATGAAGTGCAGCGGCCTGGGGGGGCCCACGGAGAAGTAGTCCCCTTCTGGGACTTTCTTCTGGTGCTCTGAACACACCACAGCCATACAGGATACATCAGTCAATCTGCTGCAAGCAGACACATACAGGCCTTGCGCCGGGCAGCATAAGGGCTGCATGGCCAGAAAGAAACTGTAGCTGCTTTAACTCGTGTCCTAATGGCTGGTACAGAGTGTGTCATGTTTCAGCCTCGCTCCAGGGCCCACCACTGACATGCTGCTACATTATGTTAGCCTGTGTTTTAGTTGGCTCTGTTTGCTAAAGTGTAGTGGGATAGGAAGTGAGTGGGGGGATGTGGGGTGGGGGTACAACTGAAGGCCCTGCAGGAGGGCTTCTCCAACACAAACACTAAGGGGCTCATGCTTGGTCTACTTTGCTACACACAAACTGTTGCTACACTACTACACACAGTCCAAACCACAGATGGAGCAATTTTCTCAATGTGTTTGGGAGTTTTAGGGGTATGGTGGGAAATTGTGGTGTAAATGTCAACAAGTTCAGCTTCCAAAATCATCCCGGGCAAATCGTCTTTGCGTGTAACCTATAACTTTTTAAGGGGATGTGAGCTCAAATGCTGCATGGTATTGGATGGCATGTGTTTCACTTCAGACTGATGGATGGCTCAAATTGCTATGACCTGGATGCCCCAGCTTCCAATTCATGGCTGCTAGCATGGTCACTGCTTATACAACCGCTGACACTGAACAGTCTGGGGTTGCCTTGACTGGCGACATAGTCTGAAGGATTCCCAGAGAAAGCCCCTGGTGCACACACACACACACACACACACACATACACATGCTTTGCTGCTGACACACACATAAGCATGAAAAGTGGGGATTGGGTTGCTCTGACAAATTACCTACATCCCGACGCTCTGGTGTCTCAGCATTGGAGAAACTCGATTGCCCTGCAGGAGGTGGGTGGTTAAGTGGAAGGTCAGGAAATTGAGTTGAGAGGGCATCTAAAGCCCACACTTTCTCTGCTTAAGGCAAAAGGCTGGAGAACTTTAACACATTTAATCTAAGTTTCTTCATCTAGTCACCACAACCTGATCACGTACAGTATTTGTGCTAGGCCCTCAGAATATGTGTGCCCACACACATGTTTATGTGTGTGTGGGCATACATTTGTAGAGCCAGTGAAGGCCAGCGTTCCAGACAGCAGGGAAAGGATTAGGGGTCTGGAATGCAAGACACTCCTTGACCCCACTTCGACCTTTGAGGCTAAATCCCTTGCCCATATCTGTCCCTCATGGGTCATGATCCAATTGGTCGCCCCTTTAGAATGCTGACCTCCTGGGCACCTTGTCACTCAGTCTGCTTGAAATGTCTCTATTCACTGACCGTGGAGCCTAAGCTAGCTTTACTGGATACCAACTGCTGGAGTTTAGTTGTAGACTTGGTCATCAAAGCACAAAGGAAATATTTTAAAACAAGAATTCAGACATTTTTATTAATGCAATGCTACTTATAAAAGAAAAATATCACTCTTGTTCTGCCTTTAAGGTGTCCATGTACACCTAAAACATAAATGAAGTGATTCCCTTTTTCCTATTTTGAAGGGCTTTCCATTTGCAAGCGTGTTGGCCAAGAGTGACATTAATGGAGGTGGAGAGGAACACATCAGAGCGGTGGGTGAGTGGCAGTGACACTGAGCAGCAGCAAAGAGCCTCGTACAGCAGGCAGGCAGAGGCTCTCTTTCTCTTTCATTTCAGTCACACATGACATGTCTGACTAGTGAGATGAGAGACAGATGGGTGCCCCGCTTGCTACTAAGGTCCCCTGAATAAAATATCACACTTCTGATTAATTTATATTTCATCTGCATTGGGAAAGCATTATTGTTTTAAGTTGTTATTCAGTGTAATCCATTGTTTGTACACTTCCTTTTTTAGTACATTATATTTGTAAACAATAAATCACTGATATAATAAAAACTGATGAAATAAAGTTCCTAAACTCTTTCATTGTATTCTTAACATTTTTTAAACAATAGTAAATATGTAAATGGCTTTGTTTTCATTTTAAAGCAAAATAATCTACTTATCACTTAATCGACTAATCAGTTTTTAAACTCAAGCTTTGCAGTTTTTGCACTTATTGCAAGTCTTGTAGTGCAGAGACCCTTTTAGTGCTTCAAAGGTCAATACTCCTGAGATTGTGTAAGCAAATATCTGTATAACAAAAATAAGAAAAAAATTTTTTGTCCCATCACTAATCACTTTTTGGATGTATATAAATGTTAATGAACAGCTCAGCAGTAACAAAATAAAATATTATTTTAGCTCATTTTTCCCAATTATTCTGCTCCATATGTTTAGCACACACATGTCGATAAACCTTTATAAACACGGTAATACTTTAACAGGTGCTTTTTGACTGCTTGAAATTTTCATTATTGTAGATTGAAGCACAGGCCATGCTGTATGTAGAAACCTTTTTATCTCATTGTATGTAACTGTGCAGTGATTGGTCCAGACACCAAAAGTGTCCATTAGTTTGTCTTTAACACAGGGCTGCACTACTGCTGACCGCCATTAGAAAAATTCACAAAACAATAAAATGTTGAATAAAGATCCTAGTCAGAACTAGATTTTAAACCTAATTCTAAAGATGGATGTTATTGGAAGCCAAGGCTTTATTAATTTTAATAAAGGTAGAAAGATAATGAAAATTGGATTCTTCTACCAACAGTTAGTATCTCACCCATCGATACATGTTATTGCTAAGAAGTTCTTAAGTGACTTAGGCTACCCTTTCTTTAGAACTCTTTCCAGTTCAAATAGGTTTAATAAATGCGCTGTTGAGGTTCTGCTTAACACACGTATTTTGTTTTGCGTACCAACTCTTGATGCACTCGCTGCTCTTATGCTGCTCTTAACTAGCACACTGGTGGCTGTTGGGTTATAGATTTGGCTGCAGTTCTAATTATCTGAAATCACTGCAAAAAAAAGTCAGTTGAGTTAACAAAAAATTTAAATGATAACTTCACTGCAGTTTCTTAATTTTATATACTTTTGTGTCTTACTCAGTCTTAATATAATATTACTCTCTTATGTTTATAGATTTTAACTTTGCCTGGTGTTGTGATGTTGATGCTGATGGTTTATGGCAGGAGAAAATATGATATTATTCAGGCATTATTGCAGGTCAGCAACAGCAATGAAAAATTTTGGTGTAGCCAAAATAAGGACGTTACTCATTCTGGTCATATTGATGTCAGACAGGTCTGCTGGTTCTGCATTACTGCCAGAATCCACAGCCAAATGTTAGGGTTATCTGCAGTCAAATGAACATAAAATTCAATTAGGATGGGTGTAGAAAGAGAAAAAAGAGATTTAGGAGAGGAGGAGAGAATGACACGGTCAGTGATTTCACCAGGAACCTGTTATGAATTTGTGGGAGTAAGAATGGGAGGATAGAAGGATAAAAACAGGAAAGTAGTAACAGACCCATCAACTGTTTGAATAGAAAATCAGAGTATGTTTAAACTGAAATGTCATAGCTCTAATGCAACTAAAACCATTATTTTATTTTATTGGCTTAATATTTAAAGACCTCTTTAAATAATCTAAAATAATAAACAACTCTAAAAAATACATTTTGACTTGTTCTTTTGTTATGTGTCATATTGGCTTCACAAAATTACATGAACAAGAGCGTGTTTGCAAAAACAAAAAGCATGTTCTCAGAGTGCTTTTGTGTGAATTTGTTTGACAGGGGCAAAGAAGCAGCTGTGAAGAGCCTGGAAGCCCCACCCCCACCTCACTTCGCCCCTCACCTGTGTCACCTCTGCCCGCCAGGGCCATCAAAGGTGCGTCAGTTGTCTTCTTTGGCACCTTCTCACCTGTGGCGCTGCACTACTCCTTGCTGGTTAACGTGCCTCCACCATCACCAACCTCTCCCACATCTTGTTCCTGAAGGCATCTGTCACTCACCTGTCACTTTTTTCATCAGCTTCTAGTTTCCTCCCACTTTCTCACAATGGCCTCGGTGAAGGTGGGAATGAAAGCACTGGAGCGAAAGTGGTGACCATTATGTCCTAGTTCCAGGTTAAGTCGGTGACGAGGATGATGCATCCAGGAAGAGGTGACTGACAGCCATGTTCTCCTTTGGATGCACTTAAGAATTTATTGGAAAAAACATTTAGTTTTCACTTGTAATAAAAAACGTTTATTTGTGCTCATATCTTGGATGAAAAGATGACAAAAAACTATCCTGGAGCTGAAATTTGCTGTCAGCCTGTCCATGAGTGCAACTTAAATTATTTTGCAAAGACAGAACTTATTCTTCATCACGATTAAAAAGCCAAACTAACAAAGTTTATTGTAGTCTGCAATTTTTAAAGTGCAAAACACATTTTAACAGCAACACAAAATAGTTTCAAAGATTTTAAAGTCTGCAAAGTCAAAGAAAACTCTGGACAAAAAAAATACATATTTTCCTTTTTGATGTACGTGCACAAAAATCCACATGCACAAATTGCTCCTACATTTAAAGTTGTACATTACTGTAAAGTAAAACTTGTTAATGAAGTTATGAGAGAAATTTTCAGTTTGAAAATGTTAAAGAAAATAAAAAGTTTTGTAATGAAAATAAAAAAAGTTTCAGTGTTTTTAAATGAGCATGTGAGAGTTTTCTCCTTATCCTTCTTCTCTTTCTTATGCAAGAAAAACAATTTTCAGTTTCTTTTTCTGTACCAAGCAAAGCCTAACTAAGACAAACAAATACTTGCACACATAAATGTTTTATACCCCTCCTGGCTATAAGCAAATACCTAATTTTCTGAAATTTGTAGGTAGCCAGTGGGTGTTTGACCTGTCTTTCTACTATGAGAAAAGTGATCAAAGCAGGGCTATCTCAAGAGTTAAAAACATAATCGACAAAAAATTTGCTTTCACTAAGCCTAAACTGCACAAGTCAGTTTCAAACTACTGACAACATTGTTCAAATTCCAGCCCTGGTATTGTGTGGAGAAAGACCCCAAAGGTAAATTCATGACTGAGAGGCTTTACTGAAAACTAACATTGCTTTAGGTAGAGAGAAGGAGAGGATTGTTACTTTTTTTAACTCCCGAGGAAAAGAAAAAGTAAATTCTTTTGGGATCCCCTCACCACAGCAAATCCCTTCAGTAAAACAGTGGCATCCACAGACCAGATATGAGAACTTCTTAAGATATTGGTTAAATAACACTCAGTCCAGCTCTCTGTGCCCAGGCACTAAATCCACCCTGCTGACAGCCGAACAGTGATTTTATTCAACATTTCCTCTCAAGATGCACACACATGCAAGGAGGAAGAAAAT
Organism: Kryptolebias marmoratus; assembly: GCF_001649575.2. NCBI lineage: Eukaryota > Metazoa > Chordata > Actinopteri > Cyprinodontiformes > Rivulidae > Kryptolebias > Kryptolebias marmoratus. The sequence goes on from NC_051443.1 coordinate 16,313,140, forward strand.
AAAATAGATAGGGAAAAAAAGAGCCTTTGGCTGTGGCCCAAACTCTGGCCATATCAGTTAGGCATTGCTGCCACGTGGCATATGGTACAAGACAAACTGTCAGCTTTTTTCCCTCTTGTCTGTGTTTGCTAAGAGATGACAGGAGCAAGAGCACGTTTGTGTCCCGGCAGCAGGCATCAGGCAGGCTTAGCAGTGATTTGGGGGGAAAAGGGGAGAAAGGCAGAGCATCTTGCTGTGGCGAGCAGGGATGTGTCTGCATGGCTGAGCGTGGGGTGGGGGGCTAAGAGAGTAGCTGCGGGGGACAGCACGGTGCCTGTGATTGTGAGGAAACTGCAAATTGATCAAATTGTGGAGGCAAGACTTTGGGCCGATTATCTGGGTCATGTCAATGTCTCTCTGGTCTCCGGTTGGTCACAGAGGCAAGTAAAGTGTGCATGTTTTCTTTCTGTAAAGAATCTAAGCTTTAAGAGTCAAAAGTGAAATTTTTGTACTTGTGTGTCCAGTCAAAACTTGCATGCACATGTTGTGTACACTTAGCCTGTGCAACAAATAGATGAAACAAACACCAAACACAGTCTCCATTAGCACCTGAATGATGCTTCTCAACAATTTGTTTTGAAGTTGAATCTGAGGTCAAATCCTGCACATCATCGGTCTTAAGTCATTATGACCTTTATTTGTCAAACTTTAAAATATTTTTCATTTTTCTGAGCAGGATTCAGAAACTACTTTAGGGCCAAGTTACCATTTCCTTATATGCAATCCGACATGCACGAGTCACAATGTTCCCCTATCAGCAGTGATCACAGAGCCAAGCCTCTATCAAAGCTGACTTCAGCAGAGCATATCGTGGCTATTAGCCTAGCATGGTGCATGATCTCCGTCTTGTCTTGTTGCTGAGGGTGCTGTCCTATGCAGTTTAGGAACACATGCGTGAGGGAGGGCGTCGTCATCACTTGTCACCACGCTTCTGTCATAGTCCTCAGATTTTCAGTGTGTCCCTGCGGTTCCTGTCACTCTGGTTGGCTGCAAACAGCTGGTCACCAGAACCATTACCATTCTACCAGCTACAAATAGGTTTATCCAGGATTAAACCTAACATAGACCAGCTTTTGATTTTATTTTTATGACATTGTATTATTTTGCAAGATGTAAATATCTGTTCATATTTATGTGTATATATAGGGTGTTTATGCCAGCTAATATCGAACAGGTTTAACTAAAGCAGCTCCTGAGTTCAGAGACGGAACAACCCAATTCCTTGTAAATCAGCAGTGCTGATATTAGCTGTTGAAGGCTAAATGGCCATTATGAATCCTCAACACTCTAACATGTTGTGACCTGCCTCCTCTGGTGAGGTATGTGGCGCTGTGTGTGGGAAATATACACACACACACACACACATATAGATTCCTAGATGCTCACTGCTCCGTGTGTGGGCCATGTTTGCCACCACTTAGTGACAGGTCAGACTACCATAGTATGATCAAACAGAAGCCACAACTCTCTAGAGTTCCCACAACACTCCGCCTGGTGGAGAGTGGACAATAAAAACAAGAGTGGTGGGCTTTCATCACAGGCTTTACCAAATCCTGGCCAAGTCTGTCTCACTCATTTGACCTTCGTTTTTAAGGGTTGGCTGAAAAAAATGTAAACTAAATCTAACTGTGCGCTGGAAGTGGCTCCAAACAGCATTTATGTTAGACATGGTTAATGTTTCTTCAGTGTTCACAAGTAAATCAAGAGCAAAAGCATCTTGATTTGAACTTGGGACAAAGTTTTGTCCATCATATCCATTACTCCTTACAGTCACTAGAGTAAAGGCTGAGTTTATGCAAACAGTCACATCATCAGTGGTTCTATAAAAGACTAGAGATAAGTCAAGATATCCAATCCTGTTTAATCTGAGGTAAAACCAAGGCTAAATCTGTTTGCCCAATGCTATCCCTACAACTAACCCATGTCATGAATAATAGTGGTTAGAATAGTTCACTATAAGATGGACACTCATCCAAGAAGCTGATATGCTATCAGATATTACAGATTTCTTTTAGGTAAACAGAAAAATAAACATGAGCAAATGTAGTTATTGATGTAGGCCACTATCCTAGACTTCAGCATACTACTTCATTTTTTAATAGCGCAAAATGTAGAGGTACAGGTAAAAGGGGAAATAGGATTTGACCCAGAAGAAGGGGATCAACACAATATGAACTTGGAAAAAACCCTACTGTGTGAATCTTCTTGTTCAGTCATCTTCTTTGCTGCACTGCATAATAAATATCAATGAGTGGCACATGTATGTAGACCCTGTTGACAAGACACTGCTATATGTCTACCACTTAATAAAAGAGATAGATGTATTCTGACTAATTGTCCAAATGGTGCTGATTAGCTCTATAAAACATCAGGCTAAACAGGCTAACGCCACTCAGCCAAGTGGTACTGAACCAAGGAGGGAGCCCTATCTGTAGCCCTATCAGTCCCCCCAGTCACTGTCCTGCACTAATGGAATTGTCCTCCTCCCCAGGCTGCGTATTACTATAGATTTGTGGGATAGTCTCAATCCAACAGGAGAGCCCACTGATTAAATTAAGGGCCCCTTTCTGACTCACTTACAACACAACAACATCAAGATGGGCAAGTTCGGACATATAGCAAATAAATAAACAGGGGCCAACATTGGAAATGAGATGTGTGGCTCAATCAGGGTGTGTGTCTGTCTATGACCAAACTAATTATTCAAATAGGCTGTGTCTTTCAGTCCACTCAGGAAACCAGAAAAGACAAGTGAGGTTGTATTAACTGTGACAGTCCTCACTCTACAAAGATTGCTCCTTTTTATTTGTGCCTGTTATGATATGCCATGTTTTAATTGTAGATTTTAGTTTCAGTTACTATTTTTATTGCCCTAAAAGCAAAATATGCTTAAAATCCAGCATTTTAAAACATTAATGTTGAAGGATTTAAAAAAGGGGGTACATCAAAAAACCTTCATACAAGGAAGCACCATCTACCCTATAACTTTTAAAAATACATCCTGTAATAGAGAAACACTCTTCTCTTTTCTGTCTTTGTTTGCTGGCTGACTGCCAAGGGTGAGTGACAACTAACAAAACAATAGGTTACAGACAATGAGATAACGCAATTTAATCCTTTCCACTTGGAATCGATTGTTACACCTTAAAGTGCAATGTTTTAAGATTATGTTGCTTTAATCCAGGGGTTTCATATATTATTTTTTGAAGAAGCAGCACATTTTTGGTCATTTTCTCACCGACTTCAACAAAAGGAGTAAACACAATCTGCCTGTCAGCAGAATCTGGACAACGTTTGGACCATTTTTATTACATCAGTGGTGTGAATGGTATGGATCGTGAAGAGTTGAAAATCAATTACTCCCCTCTGCCTACTTTTACTCGTAGTCTTTATTCAGACACATTCAAGTCTTGCCTGGCAGTCTTATATGTGCCTCGCAAGAATTAATCTACTTATTTAATCCCCATGTTCCTCAAAGATTTAGTTCTCTTCTAGTTTCAAACACAGTGTCATATTATGTTTCACTGGCTCCTCACAAAATGACAGTTCTGCTCATCTAGCTAAAGTTCAGACACTTGAATACCAGTGCAATATCTGTGTGGGCTGGGCTGGCGGGCGGCCGATGGGCCTCTGGTTTTATATTATGAGCTCCTGGACCACAGTGCCATTACCTACACCTCATGAAGTTATAGCAGGGCTGGGACTAAAGGGCTATAACTCCCTGTAGATTGTTGGGTCTGGGTCTGCAAAGGCCACACACACACAGAAATGCATGCATACACAAGTGCTCATTTTTGCACAAATTTTAATTGTTATGTTGTATGTTGACACAAACTTCAGCATGTCAGAGGCTACAAGCAACTCTTAGTCCTCAAAAATCTCCTCTGCTCTTTCCATCCTTATTTTCCTTCTTAGGAACGGGAGTGATTCATTGTCTTTTCTGCTCTCTGTTTTGGAAGTTGGGTAAAGTCTCACTATCAAAGTGTCATGGTAAACACACATCAAGTCCCTTTGGCCACCCCAGAGCACTTGTTGGCTAAACCTTAAAAATCCCAGGCAACACAATTATCTTTTACGACCTGCCAGAAAACCCTGGCTGTGGGGAGGCAATGGAGGTCCACAGAGTATGACACAGGTTGACACCGAAATCCTTTTCAGTTTCTCAAGAAAACCAGTGAGTCCTGACTGTAGAGTGAAACAATGGCATTTTATATTTTTTTAACCTCATAAGCCAGAAAATGAAAAATTGAATGTAGCAAATTTTTGTTTTGCTGTAAGAATGTCAGTACATAAAAAGTAATGAAGTTTTTTTCTTAATTAGTGCCAAATACAACTAACCTGTTACTGATAGGAAATGAAAATAGAGACAAAAACTGACTTTCAAAATCTGAGGAAGCCTTGTCAAGTCTTGGTTTAAGCCGTGGATTGTGTATACCCACAGGTGGAAAAAAATCCTTAAATCTTTAAACACATTTTTCCTTGTTTGAGCTAATAATTATCACTTTTTCATAGCTTGGCTTGAATCTATATGCAGATTTTCAGGTAGTTACTTGTGTACTTCATAGCACACTTCTTTGTTTTAGGTAAAATGTTTAAACTTGTCTGCCACAACAAAGCTATAAATTAAGCCTCTATTAGTATTATTTCCATAGTGTTAGTAAGTAGTTCTTAATGCTTTATGTGCTGTTACCATAATATACCATAATATGTTACCATTTAATTAAAATGTGTTTATTGCACTGATTACTTTAAGATCCGGTTCTTGTAGAACATTTGCTGCCTCCGTCCAATGCAGCCAGAGATGGTGCATAACAGTACAAGTGCTACAGAATATTTTGTGAATTTAGTGTGTAGAAATGCAAAAAGCTTTATATTACTTTTGGCAAATGAATGAGTAACACTAGCAATAGGTTTTTATTCTGGTAACAAACTTGTGCATTGGTAAATAAAGAAATGTATCCATTATTTTCAGTTTTTGTTGTATACTTATAAGAAAATGTGAAGAATCAAAATGTAAAATAGCAAGTGCATAAACTTAAAATGAAGTTTGTGAAACAACAAAACAAAAACTGAACAAAAATGCTGGTTGCCAGTGTGTAAAAGAAAAAGAGCTTACATACAGTCTCTTTGCTCAGTTTTAGTCCATAAATATAATTTTACATATAAGTGAAACGTGAAACAATATGCATTTTTTAATGCGCATTATTGATACAAACATTTACTGCTGGACATTCCCTTATTGTGACAGCTGGCTCTGCTGGTGTGTGCTGAGGGTCAGCACTGTAAATCAGGGTTTGTGTCATTATATATGGCCTTTTCCTCCCCTAACTAGTGTAGAGAGGCTGGAACAGGAGGAAACCTACAAGAATGACAGCCATCAGTTCCCGAAGACCTCCTTCCCGCTCATCTCATTAGAGGGCTGATGAATGAACACCCAGGCTCCATAACATTTGTCAGTAAAGAAGCATCTGCAGAGATAAAAACAGTCGTAAAGTCAACTGAAGCACAGCAAGAGGATGGAGCAAATTTACATCATAAACCATGCTGATTATTGCTAATATTCAGTTTTTCAGTGTGTGATGATATCCATTTTATTTCACTTTTTAAGTTTTCTTCTAGACAATCTAATCGGTGTTTTGTTTTATGACTTTCCACTTTTTTGACCCTATATTTCCATCTGTTTACTCCCATATGGTTCATCTGCCCCTTATTTCCTTGACCTTAGTGATTGGTTATTAGACTGAACTGTGGTCTCCTCTAATTAGTAGAGTTTCTGTATGGCCTCAAACTGGAGCAGTAAATTTTCTCTTCTGGGGTAATTAATGATGACAAGAATAAACCATGTTAAACATTAACACTTTTAATGCACAGGAGCCGATCTGGTCTGGATTTGTTTTTCACATCTGAATTAGGATGATCTGGATTAAAGGGAATTTGAAAGTATATGTACTCACATTTTATTCACCAGTTATTTTCTGTACCTGCCTATCTCATTTAGGGTTATGAAGCCCCTCCAAGCTGCCCCATTAGTATGTCATATTAAATGTATAAAATTTTAAACATAAATTTATTAAATGTTTTGACACTGAAATATATTTTGCGCAGTGTGTTCTTTACTTTTTAATTTTTACATGATCATTGGGCATTAATTAATCCATCGTATGGGTTCTAAATAATCAATAAAATCATTATAGTGACAGAACTTCTTTCAAAGATTTAACCACAAAACTACATTCATTAACTTTCATTATGCATGTTACCAAATTCTCAACAAACAAATGCTACTCACTGATCGTATTGTGTTTATCATGGTCATGATCACTGAATGCCTCTCTGACCTTTTGCTGCTATCCACTGGCAACAATCTTTTCAGATAATATCTCTAAAATCAGGAAAGCTGGGGCCTTCACTGAAGGACACTCATTGTAGTGATGTGTGCATATGGAGGCCGTACGACTGCAGGGGAAGAGCCGGGTGCCTATGTTGGTGTATCTCATAGGACAGGCAGTGTCACACCAGGGCCAAACCAGGGATACTGATCATCCCTGTAGAGAAGAACGATAAGAGGAAGGTCTGACTCCGACTTGTCCTCAGGCTCTGTGTACGACTGGAGTGTTTGCCTGCAGAAGCTGGTGTGCCTGTTTACCATCTCACCAGGGGTCCCCAGAGTCAACGGCAGCGCTTCGTCTGCACGGACTAGAAATGTCTTGTGAGTACGGGCAAATACGCTGTGAAGACAAGAATATGGAAACTGACAGAAATAAACACGGGTTGGGGGAAAGGCGAGAGGCAGAGAGGGAAAAGGGAGATGCAGGGAGCGACGGGGGTCCCGAAGTGCTGAAGAGATTGTGCTGGCATGGTGGCCAGAGGCCTTTCAGCTGAATGGGCGCCTCTACCTCTCTCTTTTCCCCTTTAAGGAACTGCATGCTGGTGCTCAGATGCTGGGAAGTGTGTCAAACACACATACATACCGACAGACACCACTGTGGCCTCACAGCCTGCATTCACTCTTTGACATCTTCCATCTTTGGATAATTATCTTCGCACTGAGATGTATTTCTGTACAGCTTTGTTGTCAAAACATGTAGGGAAAGCTGTCTCATGTTTAAGTAGGACAGAGAACAACATTGTAAAACTCATTTAAACCCCTTTAAGAGTTTTAAGGTCATTTAAAGAAAACCAAGCTCAAGTTGAGAATTTTTTATTTTTTTTTAAATGATTTGCCTATTTGAAATTTGATTTAGCAACCACCACCAGCTCCCCGTGACTCTGAAAGGAGAAGGTAAAGAAAATGGATGGATAGATGGATGTAACTACCACATATATAAAAAAATAGAACAGGTGCTACAGTGGACTACATATTAAATAAAACACATGACATATGTCAGGTAATTTGGTTATCTGTCAATAGGTCAGTAACATTGTTGGAGAAAGAAATAGCATCAGGGAACATGACTTACCAGTGTATTCAAGTTTTCAAATTTATTTTTCAGCTATCTCTTGTACTAAAATCATGCAAAGTAATAAGAAAAAAATTCCGGTTAAAAGTAAGATTTTTATTTCAGATTAGAATGATTAGGGCTATAGAAATAATAAATTAAATGAATAAATGAAAATGTATCCCTAAAATTCTGAATTATTATTATCATATTATTTGAAAATCCAACCTTTTTTTTAATCAGTCTGAATATTTTTATCTGGGATATCATAAATAATCAGGGAACAGTTGTTTTTTACTGACAGTTACCCAAAACTCCTAACTTAACCCTCTGTTACTAGGTGAGCTAACCATGCTCAAAAAGATCCTTCTTTGTGATACTAAAAACGCTGACTTTCAGCTCAGCATAGCCGTTTAAGTGGGAAATCTAACTTTGTAGTATACCCCTCTGGTGTCTGAGGGAAAGCAAAAGACAAGAATTCTGGCAGAATAAGTATTTGTCTGATCTCTGCCTTATTTTGCCTGATTTGGATATCAGCCAATCACAACTCAGTGTACACAGATAAGACCAGTCAAAGTTAGTGTTGCTAGCATGCTAAGACACTCTGACATGGGGTACATGTCCCCGTACCAGACTGTAGTGACAGCCTGCAGGTAATGTTTTCTCTGTTTATGTAGCTTCTGTGTCCTTAGGTAATACGTTTTTGTAAGTCAATTTGTTGTTGGTGCCATCTTGTTGATCTCTGCTGTGCAATATTCTTTGATAATAAATTAGTCTGTTGCAGTAAGCCACTGGTGTTCAATCCTGGTCCTGGAGGGTCACTGTTCTGCATGTTTTAGTTGTTTCTTTGCTTTGACACACCTGATTTGAATGAACGAGTTATTAACAGGCTTCTGCAGGACTTAAAGACCTGCTGAAAAGCAGGGAAACATCTAAACCATGCAAGATAGTTTCCCTCCAGGACCTGGATTGGACACTGCTGCAAAGCCCACATAATTAGCCAGCTAAGCTCCTCTTGTACCAAAAAACACCACCTGATGGGTATGTATTTTGTCCACTTAATGGAAAAACAAGCTCTGTTTTACCACTGTGTTTTGTTTAATGTCATAAGAGCTGTTAGCTGGGTCTGCTGTTAACTGGATACACCAGGACAAGCTGCTGCTAGTTACTGCTTCAGCATCACTACAGAAATGCTCTGTTTTGCGTTTAGAAGTGCCTTTTTTTTACCTGCTTTGCATTTTAATAGCACTTTAAAGAGTACCTTACTTTGCAGTTGAGAAGCTGAAATACCTTACCAAGCAACAATAGTTGTGATTATGTTTTTTTGGAGTACTTTGTATCTTGTATTAGTTTCTTTTTGTAGTTCATTTTTTGAGTGTTTGTAGTTTAGTTCTATTTTTCTCAGCTTCACATGTTGTTCACTATTCTGCTCATTAGCTCACCTGAAGTTGTACATCACACACAGTAGACTTCACATACACCGTAAAAAACCTTAAGACAGATTAAACAATTTTTAAACTTAATTTTTTTTTTTTTTTTTAACAAATGTGTAACTAAATGCTTGTTTTTCATTCTTTTCTGAACACTTTTTGTTCCAGAGTTTGGTACCTTCTTCTAACCTCCAGTTTTAGATGATGGCAGCAGGAAACAGGTTTGGTAGGAGAGTGTATAGCAGCATTGGGGTGCTGCCAATGCGGTACAGCAATTCTGATTTGTGCCCACAGCCATCAGTGTCATTCTGGTTGGCTTGTCAGTGTCTGCGAGCATCAAAAACTCGCTTTCTGGGACTGCTGTCACTAACAGTAATAGATATCATTTCAAAATCATTGGTCCTGATCGTCGTGTCTGGCTTGAACCAGTAGCCAGGGCCCAACTTGACAACGGTTGAATGGGCCCACTTCTTACAGCGAGGCTGCGGCGCCGGGCTTAACTGTTGGGTCACGGTCTGGATATGTGGACATTCATGGATGGCTAACTTAGTAAATGTGTTGTTGAGGTCAGAAGTCAGGGCATGGTCGAAAATATGGTTTAGCCATAACTCTGTCATCCTAGGTAGGTTTTTGAATTTTGGGATAAATGCACTGACCTGTTTTAATTTGACTGGGTGACACATGAGAAACACACACACACGAACTTTGTCACAGTGTCTCCCTACACTAATCAGAAGTCATACAATGCCTCTGATAACCATTAAATACGCAGCCAGTAGTGCGAAGATCCTGGCATCAGAAATGTCACTCTGCATTATGCCCACATCAAAACTCCCTCCAACATAACTGGGCTTTATGGTAATGTGTGCACATGTGTGCGGTTAAATGTATATATTTATCTTGCGTGTTTAATTGCTTACATGTGAAACCATGCTCTAACACAAAGAATGTAGACATGCTTGTATTTTCTTTCTTTTAAATTGCTTTGCAACTATTTCCTATATCTACACAGAGCACACAGTTTTAATATTATATGTTGTGGAAGATTATGCTGCTGGCTACTTAAAATCTTGAAGCATCAACGACGTTATGAATTTTGCTAGATGATTTTATAATGACCACTGGACTACCATGACATTCAAACACCACGATGATCTGCCTGGAGAATTGACAATACGTGCAGAAAACCTTTACTGTGTTTGTCAATTTACATGTTAGCATGTTTCAAATTTTTAAAAACCTATTTGTGTTCTCAGAGTTAGGATTTTGTAGTGTAAAGCAATATATTTTGCTCTATTTTAATTCCAAACAGTCAGACTTTCTTCTTTTGAAGTAGCTTTAATCAATAGTTTACCAGGGATTCTGAAGGCCTTTCAAAGTGTTTTATTATTATATTTTTATAGAGAGAATTTTTTTGACATTGGTTGATTTTTTTTTTTTCCACAACCTATGAATTTTTTAGTCATAAAAAGGATCCTAAACTCAAGAGGTGAACCAGTGCTGCCTTGACACAAAACCAACAATGTTGCAAAGCACCAATTTTAAATTGGAGCTTTAGGCACTGTGTTATAATTAAGCTGTTACAAAGACATAATTTGTTCTCATGTCTGTACTTTAATCTATGAAAATACCAAAGATAAATAATTTGCCAACTTGGCATATAGTACATATTGTGCATATCTTCTCTCAGGTTTTGTGTCAGCTCTTTGCTGGATTGTTTTTCCTCCACTTTCCAAAGACATGATTTTTCAGATACTGTCCTACTGCTGTAGGTAGTTTTATTTTAGGCCTGACAAGTGTTCTTTTGTCATCTTTGCATGTTTTTTAAACACACTGCACAATATGCCACAATGATCAGATACAAGGACTGGACAAAAAATGAATGAAAAAGCAGTCAAAGTCCAAAGAAGAACTTTGAAAAACCTTCAGAAAGTCTGGCGATGGTCTGTTCTGGAGAAGAATGTCTAACTACTTGAAAGCAAAATATAAAGAAATAAGACAAAAAATAGAACTTTTTTACACAGTACTGCATCGTTATAACTACTAGCTCAGTACTGCCTAAAGCAAGCTGATTATTTTTTGAATAATAAAAAAACAATCACTGAATTCATAAAGCATACAACTCAAACCTTACCAAGATTTCAGTGATCTGGTGCCAAAGTCATAGGCATCCAATAAGGATTCAGTTCAAGAAAAGTGAAAGCAAAGTTAGGAAGGGATAAGTCAGCGAGCCAAATCAGACCAGCAGAACTGGCTGGATGGATGAGAGACGGCAAGACCGCAGAGAGATCAACATAAAGTTGACAGAAAGCGCTTACGACGCACTGCCACTTCGCCTCAGCAACCCCTCCCCCCTCCCCCCTCCCCCATGCCCTCTTACATGCTCTCGTCAGCTAATTATCCGGAATTAGAATCTTCTTTCACACCAGTGGTGTCAGGGTGCCTTAGCTTGATCTGTCAGGGCCCCTCATGACTGGGTGCTAAACTCACGACAGTTGATGAGTGCGAAGCCCGCCACGGCTAATTGTAAGTGAAAAGCTAGACAGGAGTGACAGAATGGGGGACAGGAAGGGAGGGTTAAAAGGGAGGGAAAGCTCTTTGTCTGAGGACAGATGAAGGAAGGAGGTTTAGTTTGGGTTTTGCAGGTGGCAACGGGATGGCATTGTGAGCTGGTGCCCATGTTTGATGAAGGGTGGGGGAGGGAGGTCTCAAAAGAGTCCCGCGGCACTGAAATATGTGCTCAGCAAGGTGAAAAAAATTTTGAATGAAGGCCAGAGAGAAAGGAAGGACGGAAGGGAGTAAAAGAAGCCAAGTGTGAAAGAAACAGGTAGGTGTGATGAAGGACGACAACAAATCATTTCTTTCAGGGCATGTCAGCCAACATCTTGCTCATCAGTCCTCATGGCCTGTGACCAACATCGCTGTGACAACACATGAATAATGTGACTGTATTCATACATATTTACACAGTTTGAAGTGGTTCTGGTATTTGTTTAATCATATGGAGGTGCTACAAACTATCATATGCTTGAATCCTCTGACAGACACATTGCAAAAACATGACATGCTTTTTATTAAGTATGTGGAAGGTCTGTGAATACATTGTTAGAATTATTTCCAAATTTCAAAAACAACAGTTTCAATTTTACATGTTATTGTACTGTAAACAAATCAAACCGCACCAGGGTTTTTGTATGTCTCAGCATGTGCAGGTATGTGAGTCTACGTGCCGTGTGTGCATGTTTTGTGCGTTCCAGTTGGCCTGGAATGTCAGCTAATGTAATCTTGGGTCAAATGCTTACTGTAGTTGCCAGGTCAAATTAAATGTGTCACCAGCAACGAGAGGGCGTGATGTGGCTTGATGGGAGGTTGTCACCTATCACTTCAGGGCATTTGAGTGTCTGTGGATGGCAGAGTGTACTCTTGTCTTACAGTCAGACGTTAAGCAAATGGACTCTGAGCATCTTTGAAACCACACAAATTCAAAAACAAGGATTGGAGGAGTAGGGGTAAAATAAATTACACTTGTAAAATATCTCATGTTTCAATGTATTCACTCTAAAGCACTAATTATATCACCTGTCAAGTGAAAGGTTTTGACTTATGCTTATACACTGTAAAAATAATTAGGGTGGTTTAACTTAAAAATTTAAGTTAGATTGCTGCCTTAAAATTATAAGTGAACTTAACTTAAGAAGCAGCTTTTTTACAAATTTTAAATGAAAGTTATAAAAGCTGTCCAATTGATGATAATTTATTGTTTCAACTTGATACTATGAGTTGAAATGACTCACCATAGAACATTATTCCTTCCAATAAATTAATTACTCTTGTCAAGGAAACTTACAATTATATACTGTAAGAACTCACATTTGTGAGTCCACTCAGTTGTCTAATTAATTACTATTTGTTGTTTGAACTTGATATCCTAAGTTAAAACAACTCACAAAGTTACATTATCCATTCAAGAAAACTAGCTCCTTATTGTCAAAGTAACATACACTTATACATCCTTTCAACTCACATTTTAAAATTAAAATAACTAACTAAATTCATATCAATTGCCTTTTCAAGTTATGTTAACTTGTGTTTTTAAGGCAGCAATTGAACTTAAAATTGCAATTTAAGTTAACAAAGATCTTCAAATTTATTCCCCTTTCTCCACTAATAATAGCAAGTTCACCAGTTTCCTTAAAAAAATTACACAGAATACACTTACAACTCACATGTTTAATAACATTTATTTTTCAAACCCTTTCTCCATCAAATACAGTTTTGGTTGAGAGGAGCCTTAAAGCCACTGTAAATCATAACATTCATCTCCAAGACAAGAATGTGCTGAAGTTAGACCATGTTCAACAAGAACATTCTAACCACATTATCTAAATCCAGTTTATTCCTAAAGCACATTAACCAAAGTACTGTAATCATTAACATCAAACAGTTGCAGTAAAACCTCAAAATCAGATTACAATCAGCCATCATCTCTCATAAACGGTCCAACATATTAAAGTGCTACAAAATCAGTCAGCAATCTCACAAAGACAACCCTGAGAGTGATGTTTTTTTTGTTTGTTTTTTTAACATTAGTTCAGCACAATGCAGTCAGTATTATGTGTGTTTATGGAACATAACTGAACAAATTGTTACAACAACTCTTTTTAGGTGAGAAAATAAAAATTGAAAACATGTTACAGTTTGTACCTCAAGATTTTGTTTCTCAACCCATGTACTCGAGCTGAAGCCTGGTCTGGTCTGATCTTCATCACCACTCACTGAAGAAACTCAAATGAATACTTCATGTCATCTGGATACTTGAGATTGACACAGTAGATGACACCCATAAGCATGGCAAAGCTTTGTGCCACATCTTTAATGTTGTGAAGCACAATGGTCTCCTCCACCACAACTGCCACATCAAAGACCTCGTGTGGAATGGCACTCCGTTCACCACCTTCACAGGCTATCAAGAGACCAAGCTGTATCCCCTTCAAGGCATCATCCAGAGTGTCAACATGAGCCTTAAAAAGGAGAAATAATAATAAATGATCATTTTTGTGTGCAAGCACAGAATACCATTACTTCAAGGTATCTTTATATTACAAGTTGTTGGATGCTATTGTGAGGTTTAATATCCTGTATATGTTGACACTTTAGGGATAGTTCAGTTTTTTTTTTAAAGTGGACGCTCTTCTATTCAGTCAGTGTGCATAACCTGACAGAGCATACAGCACACTCCCTGTTCGTAGAAGCATAGACTGCACAGAAACAAAACAATAAAAACTGTTTTAGATGAGGCCAACAACAAAAGATGCATTAGACAAGTAAAAGAAGCCACAATTGAAAAAAACTATCAGTTTAAGTGTACACCATATTAAATTGTTTTTTCAATGCTTTACTTTGTCATCAGGCAGCCCTTCTTTTTGGCATGAACTCTTTTCATCTACAGAGCTTCTGTTTTCTTACACATGAGCAAAGCTGTGCCTGCTGTACACCATATTACTCCAAAGCTTACCAAGGTAAAGCACTGAAAATATGCTAAATATGTAGGACACATTAACTGATTCTGACTTTTTAAAAGTATGACTTCTCTTACATAGTTAAATTGTCCTCTGTTGTTGGCCCCATCCACAACAGTTTTTCACTCAGTTTCTGTACTGGCAATATGCTCTTTTCTACAACCCCCCACCCCTGCTCACCCCCATACATACATACACAAAAACCAAAAAGTTTTATTTTTTTTAAATTAAAGAAAGGATAGCAAAAAATAGACAAATGTAAACAAACATACAATTCTTGCATTTCAAAATTGTCTTACATCACACATCCTGATGACAGCTGATGGATCTTCGCCTGATATGTAGTGTGGCAAACCAAGCAGAGCAGCAGCCCTTCTCCTTTCATTTGTGTCCTACAAGATATGAGACATGCAGTGAGATGAAAATGTTTTAACAAACATAAATGGTGCCTAATTTTCTACCCATCCACAGTTCCACTTACATCTTTCACAAGGCAGTCCAAAATGTCTTTGAGTGACTGCTTCTTTCCAGACTTGGTTGCTGCTTTGTATACCTCCCAGCAGTCTTGGGATCAGGCCATCAAGTCCATCAAGAAAAGATTCCAGAAGGTCTGTGGTGATGATTCTCCTGAATTCTGCTCTAATCTGAAGTGAAAAGACAGAAAATACAACATTTCTCAATAGGACAGTCCACAGTCTTAACATAACAGGACTAAATCTCTCGGTGGAATTAATGCCAAGTTGTGCGATTACCTGTTTCTCATAAAACAGAGCTGGCCATCGGGAAATGAGCTCTGTGATGTGTGGTTGATCTCCAATTATCTCCTTTCTACGCTGGGAAAACGTAGTAACCATCAGATCCTCCAGCAGCTGGTGATCAGGGTCTCTCTTCAGCATTTCACCCTCCATAATCTTGCGCTTCTCCTCCATGTTTTCAGAACTCTGTCCTTCAGGTGGATCAGGACAGTAGTTTACTTCACCCTTCTTTGACTTCTTGACACATTTTCCCTTTGAACCTCCTGCTTTTCGTTTGTTTACGACCACTTCAGGGCATCCTGCTGCACTTAATTTTTGCCGGTAGTTTCCAAGCTTAAATTTCAGGCTGTGAAACCATGAGTACCATCCCTTTTCAGACCCTGGTTCTCGCAGACAGGGATGCTTCTCCACCAGTGCTTTGGCCACATTTTCATAGTGTTGCCTCTCAGGATAAGCACTAATCTTCGACATACGGTCTGCAAGTGTGTCAAGGATATCAGTCTTTAAACTTTTAGGAATCATTGTCAAAGATCCATCCTTAGCATACCTACAATTTGCTTCTTTCAGCTGCAGCTCCACATCATGTGAAAACTGGGGAATTGGGAAGGGATCAGGCCATTCGACAGAATCCCCACTACTGGTGGAAGGGAGGCTGCCTGTGTCCAACGTTGAATCTGAGCCATCATCAGCTGTGAACAATACTTTCAACGTTGCACGGTCCACAGGAAGGTCTTTGATGTTTGTTAGGTTGCACAACTGATTATTGAAGTCAGGATCCTCAAACTGCAAAATTAATCCTCCTCTTAGACCAAGGTTGGTTCGTAACACCTGGTACAGTTCCTTGACGCTTGAGGGGATGTCTTCAACTGAAAGACGTCTGATTTCATTTTCTGACACGATGACACGCAGCAGCATTGTAGACCACTTTGACCTGGAAAATAGAAAAAAAATATGCAGTTTAAGAAAAACATTCAGTATAAACTATTTGGATCCCTCTACCTCCTACACATTCTCAGTAGTTTGAAATCATAAATGTCTTAGTCCTGACTGCAGGCAAATGTTTACCAAATCAAGATTTTTTTTGTTCTTATGTTCATGTATTTAATAACCATAAATAACACATGGAATCTGAAGTTTCTATTATGATTTTGGCCACTCATATGTAGTCCTTAACCAGATAGTAACCTTTTTTTGTGAGTATGAAAGAGGTAGTGGTGTACTGAGCTGACTTGAGGTGTTTGTACGACAGGTGTGACAAACATGAAATTGGGCTAATGAGAACAAGAGAGACATGGTTTTAGCACTGTTTTGTAGGAAGAAATGTAATAAAATATGAGAGCTCCACTTGCAGTTTTTGTAATCAATTAAACTAATGTTTAATCAAGTCAGTTATTTTATTACTCATAACAATGAACTCACAAAAATAAATCTGGGAAAATATAAAAAAAGTATTTTAATATTTAATTCAAACAGCACCAGCAGTATGGGGCAAGGAAGATATTTGAAATAGTTAAAAAATTTAACAATAGTGATAGACTAACTGCAGACTAAAACCTTAGTTTAAGCTATTTTTCCTGTCATATTGGCTGGTAATATAAACAGATGGTGTAAAAGCCCTAAACAACAAATTTTAAAATATCACAACATGAGAGACAGGAATGTATATGGGAAAGTATAAAGATATGCATGTGTATGAGTTGCAGACTGATTAGTTGAAATTCTATCAAAATAGCAATACTTTAATATCATAGGTAATTCAATGCTTGATAAAAACAAAATGTCAAAATACCATTCTACATTTAATATTATCTCGTTCCATACATGTCAGCCAAAAAGTTTTATTCTACAGACTTGATATCAGTTTGGTAGTTCTTCACATCATAATTGCTAAAATTTACACCTAAAATGAGAAATGTAAAAAAATATTATTCTCTCTATCAAATGATCTCAAGTGCAGTATCAGTAAAAATTATTGCTATTAGACTTTTTTCCCAAATTATTCAGCCCTGATACAAGTGTGTAATTACTTACAGCTGGTTTATGTCAGTAAGAAAGTCTTAGGAGTGACCAGATGGCAGCCCCGAATGAAGTATGACACCAATGGCACGTAGTCGTTGAGATCCTCTGGTTTCACCAAAAGACACTCAGCAGGGTTTTTCTTCACAAGATTGTAACTCCGCAGATGCTCCACATAGTACGCTGTAAAAGGTTCAATAATGAAGCAAACATGACTATCCAACACAACGCATATTTCCAAAACTCTCCCAAAGTCCGATAATCCACTTGTACTCCCAGCAGAGAGAATCATTCCCTTTGAATACTTTGTTCCATTTAAGAAGATGTGAGGGGTCAGTCTTACTGTGTCAACACCGCTGAACCTATTCAAGATGGCTTGTCTGACACCAGCATCTAGGACTTCGAGGCACATATCAGACACCTTTGTCGTCTCTGTCTCAGGCTTGAAAAGGCTTGGCATTGAAAGATAATGAGCCAACATAAGTTGATGTCTTGTTGCAAGAGTAAGGAGAATGTTTTTAAAGTTGTTGGCATCCCGCACAGCCTTTTAAAAAAAACAATGTTTTGCCTCAAACCTGATGGTCCAACACTCTGTTGGAGGTCCAAACGTTTTTATAAGATATGGATAATGTTCAATAAAGTGATGTTTGGGACACAGCTTTTTTTCAGGAAAAACTGTCTGCAGCAACTGTCTGTGATCTGATATTTTTGCTTGTAAATAACAAAGCGAGTCCGAAGTGAAATATGAGGTTGACAATAGCTCCACCAAGTCTTTGAGCTCAAGGACTAATTCCCATGTCTGATCACCTTCTGGAACACGGTGACCGATGAGGAGAGGAAGGAAACGCACAAGACTCCAGTTTTCATGTCCATTACCACCGAGAGTATGGTTTCACTTGAAAGTTGATGGAACTTTCTGAGGGCGGTTTGTCTTGTCAGAGAACTTAAAAGGAAAGCCTTGTATTTCACTATTAAGCTCATCCAATGTGAAATAGTTTTTAGAAATAAAATCTGCAAGGCACAGACTTAGCTCTATGGGTACAATGCCTTCTAGCACATCATGTAGAAAATCAGGTGGAAAACCTTGGCATGCATGGAAACCTGTCAATCTGTTAAGTGGACATTC
The DNA here is from genome assembly GCF_001649575.2 of Kryptolebias marmoratus. NCBI lineage: Eukaryota > Metazoa > Chordata > Actinopteri > Cyprinodontiformes > Rivulidae > Kryptolebias > Kryptolebias marmoratus. The sequence continues at coordinate 16,331,464 of NC_051443.1, forward strand.
TCGTTTCACACCATCAACAGACACAAGTTCACTGTGGTTCAATAAATGTACAGCTTCATCATACAAATCTGGTGTTCGTAAAACAAAGTTGCCACTTCTGACATCACAAGTCTGTACTTCTTCACGACTACACAGACAAAACCTACAAAATTTGTCCACATTAAAGGACTCTTGGAATCCACCAAGGGAGTGTGCAGCCAAGTTGTCTGCAGCCACATACAAAATGGTCCCTTTTACATTACAAGCAAGTTTTTCTACAAACACACCAACTGTTTCTAGATACTGAATGTCTTTTATCAGTGGCTCCAACACAGCATTATACCCATAAGTCTTGACATGTTCAGTTTTGCACAGTAAAGCCAAGTAGATTGATGACAACGATGGCTTGTATCTTCTTGGCAAATTGGCAAGAACCCAATAAACACCACATACTTTGTGTTTTTTTCTGGATGTGCCAATGGGATTACAAATTTCAAAGTCGTCAATGTACAAAGTTATGCATAGACTAAAATCTTCATGTGAAAAAATTGTATTTTTTTTGAAGTTATCACCATCCAGACATGACTTGTACTGGCCAGACTGTTCAACTGATCTGTTTACCCTCAATTCACGCAGCACCTCATCTCTCTTTAGAATTACAGAAAGTAATGTTAGAATAGGGACATAAACAACAGTATGAGACCTTTTTTGTCTATTCAAAACATATTCAACAGGCTCAATGACAGTAAAGTTCTGTCTATAAAATGACTGCCTTTTAAATTCTGTGCCTAAAGGTCCCTCTCTTGAAAGTAAAGTGAGTGGGTTTACACTCTGTAATGCTTCAGTCAAAGATACTGTTAATTCCTCAGATGTGCAATTATGCTCCTTCAAAACATTTTCAATTGTCTGCTTAGTTATTTGTCCAGCACATTCACCAACATTGAATAAGTCATCAACAATTTCTTGAATGGCTGATTGTGACACATGAAGGACTGCTTGCAGGCGAAGTAAAAGGGATGCAATCTGCCGCTGAATGGAATTATGCACAGGTTTAAATTCAGATTCAGCCAACAATAAATCTGATGACACTAAATCATCAAAGTCTTCTTCCTCATCATTTACAACAGCTTGATTATGCCAATTTATAACAAGGTCAGGTTTGAAATCAACAAATGTAGCAGCATGATGATATCGACTCTTATGGGCAGTGAAAGTTGATATTACCCTCGACTTAAAAGAGCACCCCACAAATGGACAATTGACAGCCTCTTGAGTTCTCAAATGTCTTTTTAAATGAAGAAAATACTGTTTGATGTTGGTTGGTGCTGAAAAAGTACAGAGTTCACAGCGTAGTTTAGCAACTGGATTTAATATTTTATGTTCCTTGATATGTTTTGCAAAATCCACATGGGATCTGAGCACAGTTAGACAGTTTGGGTAAATGCAGCTCAATCCTTGTCTTTCACGTCCATGAGTGTCTCTGTAATGATTCACTATTGTTCTTTCATTGTAGGTGGCAAAACTGCAAAACTTACAGCTCCACTTCATCCACAGTTGTAGCCAAAGATGAATGATTTAACCACCTGCACCTAAAACACAGAACATAATTTTTAGAGTATGGTCTAAAAGCATTAGTCATTATGAACTGAAAACATGACAAAAACATTAAAATGGTAAGAATAGAATAGATGTATACTTTTATTGTCCCACAGAGGAATATCCTGGTGCAATAGATAGGGTTGAAAAAAAAAGATGTGCATAACAATTGTATTCTTAAATGTTTTTTTTTTTCTTATGAAGAACAGAGTCCCCTCCTATCTCTAAAAACTTCAAACTTAAAAAAGATTTGAAAATAAAAAAGGGCTGACGCTCCAGATAAAAAGCTTGGAATCTATGCGATTCACGTGAATAAAACGTAAATAAAACAACGTCACAGTCAACTCGGCTATAATGTTTTCACCTGCTCTCTGATCCACCCAGCTCTCATGCCCGCAGCCCGCTCGACTGCTTTATAAACTACGCCACAGCTTTCAAGAGCAAAGATAAAAAATAACTACCGTCAGAACATACCAAATGAGAACACAGTTCAATATGCAACCCCCCGTTGGCGGTAGCTCCCTCTCTTTAACAGTAAAATTGCGTTTATCACCGGCAGAAACTGGACACGCGCTCGCACAAACACGAAATAAGGAACCCGGCTAATTACTGAAACAAAGACACAGCCTTTCCCGAACCGCTAACTCACCTGCAATAATATCACCGGTACCACTCAAAAGTTTAACCAAGCGCCACGAATGTGCTTCTGAGAAACAGAATGTTATAAAATTCGCTGTATCTGTCTGCATTTTATCTTAATAAAAAGTTTTATAACTGCACCGGAGTACTGTTTAGCTAGGTTCACCTCCACAAGTCGCTGTTTCAATGTCCTGTGTTTAAACATGTTACAGAGACAAAAATTCGTTTTTTATGACATATTTACAAATTTGGTTTAATTAAACAAATATATACAGGCAAATTACCTTATTTCACTTGCTGCTTGCTTGCTTCTCAGCCAGGAAAAGGCCCGCCGAAATGCTGCCAGCTCTCATCCAGATCTTGCTGAAAAAAAATATTCTTCCGCGACTTCACTTTCCACGTGTTCAATTTGCTCATGTGGTGTTCATCTTCCTTTGTCAATAGGCAGATTCAATTGGGTGGAGCACCTTCTTAAGTGTGACTAAAATCTTGTATCATAATTAGTCCCTTATCAGATCAAGACCTAAATTCCCGGTACTATTTGCACCGCGCATTAATATTACCGCCCCGCCAGTGGTCATCGTCATTTTTTAAGAGGTCCGGTTAGTATTTTAAAACTCGGAATGTTAAGTTACGTTGACACACTTGAATTTACATTTAATTGAACTGGCTTACAACCATAAGTTGTAAAGCCAATAACTTGTGACAATAAGCTGAAATTTCATAACTCATTATGTTAAATGGAAGTAAATTATAGAAACAAGTTATGATAACTAATTGGTGGTAACACTTCTTACAGTGTAGTTATTCAAGTTACACTTAATTGACCTTATGTGTGAGCATGCACATGCATGGTTGTTTGTCTCTGTGTTGGCACTGCAATGAAAAAAAAAATAGAATAAAAATATTTGAAACAAGTTTTTTTTTTTTCCTGATTTGTAAATTGGTTTTATTTCTCCAGAGAAGAAACACATTGAATGTCTGATAATTCATTGGTTTGTTAATTATTGTACCCATTATCTTATGAATCCAGAGGAGCTGTTGACCTTCCATTTATGTGTTTGCTCGAAAGCTACACAGGTAGCCACCAGGATTCAGCAGTCAGCCAGCAGCCTCCACTCCAGCACTACTTTCATCCACTTGAAGACTGGAAACAGCTTTTCTCTGGCTAGTGTAGATTTGTGTGGATTAGGCCTCAGCTTTACGGCCGAGGGCTTGGAGAGAGTCTCTGCAGAATAGGCCAGGAAGCTGTTTGGAATTGAATGTTGTTCCTCCCCTCTCATCATTACCCTCAAACTCTCACAAAGGGCCCAAATCTCTCAGTGCCTTTGAACCTGTGTTTCAAAATGAAAGACTTGTCCAGTGGAGGGTCTTTTCTTATTCTTCTTTTACTGAAAGGAGTGCAGAGAAAAGAAGAAATAGAGAATAAAAAAGAGAACCTTCAGAACCTCATTTTCTCTCCTGTTATACTGCCTCTGTTTTCTTCCGGCCTTGAGCCACTTGTTGAAGGAAAAGGCAAATTTCTTGAAAAATTCCTAAAGGTTATTCCCCTAATCAGCCAATGCACTCATCCCGTACTTTTTGGCAGCAATGTAGAGAGCAAAAGGGTGAGGAAGAAAAAAAAAAAAGCCAGGGGACACAAGGCTGAAGTGGAAGACACAAAAATAGGGGATTCTGGAGACAGCTGTTGGAGAGGTTAGTTAGAGATTTCCAGCCATTAGCTTTAGTCTGAGCCAGCTCGCCCACTTAAAGCAGACAAGAGCCGGGCCAGGCCAGGGCTCCTCTATGAAAAGGTACGGGACCCAGGTTGATCTCGTGGGGAAATTGTTTACAAGTGAGACCCTCATTTCTACAATAGTTAAGAGTGCAAGAAAGAGGAAGAACAGAGAAATGGTAAGAAAGGACAGAAGAACAAAGAAAATAGTTTGTTGAAAGACTGAAACAAATCTGCCAACGCACGGGAGCAAAAGTGAAACAACACGGAGCGAGAGTGATTGACGAACAACCAATGAAGGATTTAGATGAGTGCTGTTGGTGGGGCGGAGAGGGGAGTCAGGTGGGGGCAATGACACAATGAGTGGAGGACCTGTGTGGGTGGAGGGCAGGGGGTCTTTCTTTCTCTTTTCAAAGGCAGGATAAACAAGGAAATGAGTCTGTAATCATTTCCAGAAATTGCCTTCCTCTTTGCCTCTCCTCTCTCTTGGCCGTCTCCCCGCCTCCATTCATTAGTAGGCCATAGCCTGATTAAAGACTTTCATTGTCCCAAAGAGACACAGAAGAAGGATCCACTGCTGTCCACGTCAGTGATACATCAGGTGTGATTTGTGTTTCTACCACAATTGAGCCTATATTGTTTTAGCCAAGTGCAAAACCTTAAGCATGCAACCACACAGCTAGTATATTTGTTTTGTTTTGGCAGGACACTATTATTGAGGAGCTGTGTTTTGTAAGTCTCTTGTAAAATGTATTTTTACCCAAATTAATCATAATTCACAGACGTACAGAAAAATATTTTCAGCAATTTACATGTGATAAAATCTGGGTTCAACTGAAAATTCAGTTTAAGAGTGACCAGAAGATGTGCTGTGGAAAGCTTGAGCTCATCACAAAGAGGCATAAATTAACATTTATTGTTAACTACCTAATTAACTACCTTTTACTTCTGGGAGAAATAGCATAAATTTGCAGCTACTTTCTGCAATAAGGACAACTGTTTTTTTTTCAAAAAATCATATTTGAATTGAATGTTTGATTTGTCTGAGTCCACTTTGGAGACTTTTACACTCACTGATGGTTTAGGGGTATTTGAATGTTTGATATACACACAGTTTAAAATATTTTCATGTTAGCTGCATATCATGTGTACTGAAGGTTAGCACTAGTGGTTTTTAATGTTTTGTTCCTCTAATGACATTTAATTTGAAGTAATTTGAAACAGAAATGTATAGAGTAATATACTAATATAAAGCCTCACACAGTGCCCAGACTTTTACATTAATCAGCTTATATATCATTCTTAAAAATATAGTGCAAGTACAACATAGTTTAAATTGACAATAATATTTACTTGCACGCATCAATATACTTTGCCCTTGCCAAAAAGGCACCCATGGTCAAGAGATGTTATTTGGTAGTTTCTGACTAACAGGACATAATCCAGTTGGTTTTAAACTGTTATCTTGACACTGGAAGAAAATGATCAGTTTAAATAGTTAAAATTCAGCCTTTAAAATGTTGTTGTCTCCTAGGTATCTACTCTCTTAAAAAAAGCTTTGTAGCTTCATAGTAATCTATGTATGTATAAATAATTTATCACTCAGGGACTACAAAGATGCACAAATAGCCTTGAAATCCTGGTGGACATTACAAAAAGTTTTTTTCTTCTTCTGTTTTTTTTTTTTTTTTTAACAGAAACCACTCTCTGGGTCGCAGGGAGCTGGTGCCTTTCTCCAGCAGTCACTGTGCGAGAGGCGGGGGACACCCTGGACAGGTCGCAGGTCCATCACAGCGCTGTGGTGCAGCTGACCAAAAATAAATGAAACATATGGACGTGTAAAACTGTGACAATATCCATACGACCTGACACATAGACACAGACACAAAGAAGCATGCAAGGCCTTTAGGGTTTTACTCAAAGTTTGGCTAGATTTTGGGACAAAAACCACATATTTATGGATAAGGATTGGGATTTGGCAGCTTTTACTTTTATTCTTTTAGCATGTTGAAAACATGTGATGAAGGCTTCTGTCAGTGTTGATTTGTGACACCAAGGAAACCAAACAAAAATGGTGCTAGTATGTCTAATAACAGGATATGCTTAACCATATAAGACTTACTCTTTAGGCTGCACTGTTGTGTAGTATTTAGCATCGGCAGCTCAGCAAGAAGGTTTCCGGCTTGAATTTTGGCTATGACCTTTTTGTGTGGAGTTTGCCTGTTTTCCCTAATGTAGCTTTCCGGGCAGTTTAGAATGTATCAATGGAAAGTTGTTCTTTAACCATATACAGAGTTATTTGATCTATAAGCCTGTATTAACATTGTAGTTGTACCAAATTTTAGTCAATGTATACTCAGCTGGGTGGCTTAGCGCAGTGGGTAAGGCGGTCAACTTTCAAATGAAGGTTTCTGTGTGTATTATGGCGTATTCCTACAAATTGATTTATTGTTTTTGCTTAATTCTAACTTATACTTGTATATGTATAAGTCTGTGGCACAAGAGGATTACTTAATGAATATGTAAAACAAAAACACAGATGAATTAAAAGCAACATGAGTAGCCAAAGCTAAGTGTGGTAGGTTTGGAGGCCTTTCCCTGCCAGGGAGGAAGTGTTTGGGTTTTATTGGTTTCATATGACACGACAGAAACTTTTTAAGATGTTGTAGACGCGCTGGTAAAAAAGCAGTCTGCCCACCCCTGCATAAAGTGCCCCTGTGATCTCGGCTGTATTTATAGGCACTGTCTTGAGTCACATGGTTTCCATTTCTTCCCTTGTTGGGACCCCCTGTGGTTGCTTTTACAAGCACAGGTATGAAGAGGTCAAAAGGCACCATCTTCAGTGGCTTTGCCATCTTTTTCAGCATCTTTTATTTATGCTTTTTTTCAGTGTCTTCCTTTAAATTGGTAGTATAACAAAAACATTTCTTTAAAAGGGAGAGAAAACAACCTCTTTCCTGATTTTGAACTAAATTAAAGAAATTTTTTTACTGCTATAAGGTTTCATAACTTTCACATTTATTTAGTATTTTTATATCCAAACGTCCGTCTAAAAAAAGTAATTAATTGTATTACAAAGCTTATGTCTATAAAAAGAAAATGTGAACCCTAACCAAATACTTTCACCTCATTATTTGGCTATCATGGGGATGAATCCTGCATCACTAAGTGCTGATAATATCATTGCCAAAAAGCAGTGACAGTCATTTCAAAAGTTTTTATAAAATTATGTTTGCTTGTATTTCTTTTTATATAAGTGCTTTATCGTTGTTCTTATTGTTTGACCTTTTGTAATAATTGTTTTAGATGTTTAGATATCTTAAATGCCTAACTAGGGATTTGGTTTGCAACTTATCCATTGGCTAGAAGACCAGTTCAGAGCAACAGTTGTAATATTTAATATGTAACACTGTTTTTATGTACCATCTTAAGCTTGAAATGAATTTAACTAACCTCTGTGTATGGGATCTGTAATGTCAACAAATCTGAATATAGTAAAATGCCTCCTTCTTTTTTCTTGGACGTTTTTACAAAGAAGCTACATTTAAAAAAATAATGGAGCTTCACTTCCCTGTCATGACCAAAGATACTTCCTATAAGACACTGTACATAATTATCAAACGTTAGCTCAAATTACGGAATAAACTCTTCCTTCTTACATTTTGCTGCTTATTGACAAAAATCGAGTTTGTCCGAGTCTCTCTGTTTGTGTCTCTCAGTTTAGTCTGCAGGCCGCTCCAATCTCCCTTTTCTTTCCCATGTGGTGTGGTGTGTTGGTTTTAGTGGGCACTAAAAACACATTGTTAAACACAGTTTTAAAAGTTCCTAAAAGCATTTTTTCCTCTTGGGGATTGGCACTTTAATCTACTCTCAGGTTTCACATGCTGCACAGGCACACCTGCAGGGAGAGGAATGAAATAAACTGGATCCAACATACCCACTGGCTCCTACACATCTTAGACTCCTTGTAAAATTGAAGAAAGAAAAGTCTAATCAGATTTATTGTTTTAAATCAAAAAATCGAACAAGACACATCGTGTCTTGTTCTTTATGACCTCTACAGTCACTTTGCAAAAGTCCTTTGCATTTAGAAAAACAAAGACTCAGTCCTTAGTTGCAAAACTTACCTCATTTAAGGCTTACTTAAGACATTTTAAATTATGTAATACTATAATATAAAACAAACATTTTGAGCATTTAATATAATGGTCTAAGTTTTTTTTGTCTTCAGTATTGGCTTATTGTTTTTACTATGATGGTAAAGCTGCTGTGTATCTTTTGGAATCTCCCAAAACAGACTCTAGACAAGAATACATTATGGTCAAACCCAAACTTGAGGAAACTCAAAAAGGGATAGGGGTGGTGTATTGTTTTCCTCCTTCTACCATCTCATAAAATTATTTTTATTTGTACTTTTCCCACTTTTACAGTGCTCTCTGTGCGTATAGAGGGACATTTGATCACAGGAGAAGGGAGTAAATGATTCTCTATCTTTCTATCTTCAAGGCTTAGGACAAAGTGATTCAAAGAGGAAGTGGTTGTGAGTGAGTTCAAGGGAATTCTGTCTTTCCAAAAGGTTAAAGTTCAGTTCCAGGAGGGAAAGACATGAGCTGTTTGGTGTTTTAAGGAGTTCTTTTTATCTAGTCTGAAACAGAGGTACCTGGGGAGTGTCAGCATGGGTTGAGGTCATTTTAAGTTTTGACAAGAGAATAAAGTTAGTTAGGAAACAAACATTCCCTCCAATCTCACCTCAGGAAGTAAAATAGAGCAAGTAGTGTCACAGAAATGCTCTATAGTTTTAAAATGACAACATTTTAGTTCCCTGACTGTTTTGTAAATGTACAGCAGCTTTCATGTGACATGATAAATAACCCTAACTTTGTATTTATACAAATTTTGAAGACCTAAGCCTAAACATTTCCAAGTAGCAGTAAGATTTAAAACAATTGGAAAGTGCAGGGTCAGACTGTTCTTAAACTCAGTCCATGGATTTATGATGACTGTTACCCATCTACATCCATACAAATGTTTGAAGAACAGTAATGGTGATAAACTTAATTTTGTCATACATACATACATACAGTATATATGACTATTTTTATGGGCATGCAACTATTTTGTCTTCAAACTTTACTTTCTTTGCCTTTGTTAAATTTTCTTTTGTTTTGTGGAAGTTGTTCAAATCATGCAGAAAGTGATAAACAAACTGCTGATTATGTGTCACTGCACTGTCCATTGATTATTATGTCATGACTATTGACTGTTATGCAGAGGTGATTTAGTCATGTTGGGGCCCAAGGTTATGCATGAGGTCTTCCACTTACAAACTTCACACAAAAGCCCTTTTGTTGTAGTGGGTAATAATATCACCTCGCAACACCAGCATGTACTCCTCTGTTTGTTTTAATGAGCACACCATGATCCTGTGCTGGCTTGCTATTAAACACATTTTCACCAACACTGTCTCTGAGGGCAGAGGAACATATTACCAAATGGACCAATCGGAAACAACATAGTGACGCACCTACTTATACAACATTTACACCCTAAACAACAGCTGGTAGCTACAAGCATGGGGCAGATGATTACAATAGCAGCTTTCTGTAAGTTAAGACGAAATAATCTTTATTATTATTATTATTGTTGTTATTATTATTATTTGGCCACACTTCAGGCTTTATTGACCCCTCCTTAATGTGTGTCTTCTGATCCTCAACTCCCGGTGTATATATAAATATATATAAAACAACTTCCAAGATAAACCGGAGTTTACTTTTCCAAGAAGACCTGATAAACATTCTTTAATTTTAACCAAAGAATGTATCTTAAATACCTGAACAGGCAATTATCTTCATTGTTAGTAAATTACAACCTCTTGATGATCAACACTTTTGTGACTGTGCTAATTTCTGTTAATCTTGATAGATGTTTTTGGTCAATGGAGCTGCTTGCACATGTATTTGTCCTTTATGACAATTTTGGAATCTCACTAGCAGTGCTAAATTATCCGACAGGCTTTATTTTTAAATTTGATTGATATTAAATGTGGCCTTAAGTCCAAGTCCCAACTATAAGAAGACAGCTGACAGTGTCAAACATTTTAAATTACCATCTCCAAATGTGATTACAGCTACAACCCACAGTTACAATGAATTCTGTTGGAAATGACACACTGAGAGGTGCGACTTTGAAACCATTAAAAACAGAACAGAACAAAATGTGAAGAGGTAAACATATAAAGCAAATTATTTGTGAATTCAACAGGGAAGAAAATCTTGTTTAGAACCAGATCAACAGGAACCTCAGTTGCGTGATCAGCACTTAGTTTTGATTGTAATTATGCCAAGATAAATATAGAAGGGAAAAAAATGTTGTTGTGATAGTTGTGCATGGCAGGGTACAATTAAAAGAATGGTAAATGTAGTTCCATTCATACTTCAAAAATAATATATCATCAAGGAACAGATGAGTCATCAGTTACTTGATGACTCATTTTTTCCCATAAAGAAGACTGCAACACCAAGAAGAGGAATTCTTCTGCTTGCTGGTTAGAATGGAGCAGTATGAAAAGGAAACTAACACCATTATGTAATTTTACAGGCAAGCTACTTGAGTGATGATTCTCATTAATATTACCAGCTGCAGATGATGATAGATGATCTTGAAGAGCCTTTCCTCACGAAGACAACATGCATAAGCAAAATTAAGGCAAAGTGAAAAGATTTTTTTTTTTTTCTGTCTCCTAACTTGGCAGATTTGGGCCAGCACAATTTTTAAAAACTTGTCACATTTGTAAAACTTATAAGTCTTTTAAAGACACATAGAGATGGAGAGCTAACATCTGAAAGTTAAAACAAAATCAAAACAGGCTTTAAAATACCCCAAAAAGTGGAGCACTATCAATATAATGTCTAAAGAGATTTTAACTTTGATCAGACAAATCTCTAGACAGCCTTGACTGGATTATGAGTTGATCAGCCCTGTGGTCGAATGGCTGCATCTGTCTGATGAACTGCATGACTGCCAAACCTTTATGATTGGATCTGAAAATTACAAGTAATGGGTGCTTCACCAGTCATAGTCTGCAACAGCTGTAGATACCAGAGTGAACAGTAAGCATCAAAACCTATTGGTACACAAATGGGATTTAAAAAAAAAATAATCGTGGATTATTGCAAAGAAGGCTGAAAATGATCTTTTTTTTTGTGGTGTATGACACTGGTTTATGTCTTAGAGAGAGAATGTTCAATGGATAAAGTTTCTGAGAAAAGTATGTTTCAACTACACACTATATTTATTGGGGATGGAAGTTTTTATGCTCCCCACAATTTGATTAGACTGCAATTCAGAGGACTGTGATGCTATTATAAAATGATTGTTGATCCATCTATAATCACAATTCAAGCAAATAATGAGCATAGAATTTCTGGGCTGCTGCTCGGGTTTGAGCCCAGGTTGCGTCAGGAAGGGCATCTGGCATAAAACAATTGCCAAATCTTTTGTGTGAGTTTGGTCGCTCTGGCAACCCCTTCAGAAGGGAGCAGCTTAAAAAAAAGGAGAAAAAAAAGAGAAGAATTTCTCTTGCGGAAAAAAACATATGTTGCTTTACACTCCGGTATAAAAGTTGTTTTGTTGACAGTAGCTAATTTTTCCTCTAAAGCTCAGTTTTATGGCTTTTAGCTGCTTCAATACAGGAGCAGGATATAGCGAAATATCTGATTCCAAACAAATAGCTAGAAAGTCTAACAAACTTCCGTCTCATTCTCTTTTTTGGTTCAAGCTTTCAGTCCCATCTTGTCAGACCTTGTCAAATTTTTACATACTTTTCATTATTTTCACAAAAGGACAAAGGAACTTAAATCAGCTAACAAATCAGTTGAGATGTCAGACCTTTGTTGCCCTTTCTACAGCATTAAGAAGATGGCCGAAATCTTAACTCTTGATCAAAATTTGTTGTCATCTACTTTGTAAATATAAATAACTTGCTGAACTAAAATGGATTGGCCAGCTCACGTTTTGAAACTGCTGTCACAAGCATACTCACAAAATGTGCACACGCACTGCTTGAATCAATTCCTGTCTCCGCTATCAATCCATATCTCGATCGTTGACCCCCTGATGTGAGTAAACTGGCCTACAAGCCTAACAGCAACCCAATACTTTATATATTTTACTGATGTCATGCTGATGTCAAAGTGTCAGAATGAAGCGCTGCCTGCTGGCACTTGGCAGATCTTCCCACTCCTTTCTGGCCTACTGTAGCTCAAGTTTCATTTGACTGTCAATGTACAAATGTGTGAGGATGAAAAGTTTTATGACCTGTCATATGATGCTATTTTCAGCAAATCAGTGATCATATTTTGCTCGGTAAACAATCATACTGATTCCCTTGTTGCACAGCTGAATTTCTGCCTTTCTCTGATGACTTTTAGTAAAGCAGCTTTGTAGCAAGGTAGTCAATCTGTGGGAAAAGGAGCACTGTTTCTCATGTTCGGCATGCAACTGTAAAGGGGTAAGACTCAGGTAACCAGCAAGTGTAATTACGAGTATGCTGATCCCTGTAAAAGCGCTTCCTGGCCACTTTCTCCTCTGTACTGAAGGCTTTGGCACGAGTGGTGGAGAGGGTCACTGTTTAATAATGAACAGGTCGAGCCGGCTGTAACGGATACATGCACCTGCTTTATGCATCAGTCAATTACCTAATTAGAACTCTCCCTCTGGGGAAAGCTAATACCTCATCCTGGAGCAGGAGGACAACCCCTTCCATGTGAACAGAGACTCTCACAAGTCAAACAGATACCTGTACGTGTGTGTGTGTGTGTGTGCGCAGCCCTGGTGCATTTGTATGTGAGGAACAAAAGGAAGGGGTCGAGTATTTCTTTGCACAGATCAGGTACCCAAGCACTCACATGGGAAATTGTAGTCAATGCCATTGTGATCCTATAACAGTCCTTCTTCTGCCCATCTCCTTGCACATGCTGCCATCAGTTCCCCATCCTTTCATGAGAAAATGATATGATGGGTCTTTTCTACTCCCATTCATGGGGCACAGATTAAATGGTGGTTAGGCCGTCAATTGTTCTCGTAAGTTCTCTCTTTTGTATAAAGTGGTTCAACTTTCATTGGCACTTATTACAATGTCATTAGGTTATTTTTGGTCATTTATTCATGTGATAAAATATAAAAAACAAAATCTATCTGCCCCATAAAAGGCCGTCTACATGGGAATATTTTTTTGTGAATAAACAAAAGTTTTCAACCTTGCATTGACACAAAAGCAGCAAAATACATTTGAGGAGCCCCAAAACAATATTTTTTGAAAATGATTCCACAGTGAAAAAAAATCTCAAAATGCCACCCTTGAACTTTTGTATAGACACATCCTTTTGAAAACATTGTTGACATAACCCCACTTCTAATTTAAGCTACGACCTGAAGGTCAGCGCTTTTTCTTGTTTTGTTAACATTTTGCACCTAAGTTGGAAACTTTATGTACATGCATCATGCCTTATTTTTTTGTTTTTGATGTATTTTTGTGGCATCTTTTCAGGACCACATACAGGCCTGGCATAGTTACTACAGCATTTTCGGTCATTGCAGTGTTTCTGTCTGGATGAAAGCATTTCTAGTAATGATCTCATGTTTAGGAGGTTTTTAAAAAAATATTTTTAGAAATGTCAAATAAAAAGATTGTTTTATGAAAACTGTGTTTCTGTGTGAACAAGGCCTTAGTTTACAGTTGTGAGAACACCTACTTCTCACCTTAATTTAACACTAGCAATTGATAACAATGAAAAGCTGTGAGTGCCTTTAAAAAGTCATCAGACATATTTACATATTTGTCGTTTCAAGTGATTTGCTTGACGATGATTTCTTTGGGGCAAATAATCTTTGGCTTTTGACTCAACAATTACAACTGGACAAGTCTGGTCTAAATATGGTATGAGATGGAGTTAAATTGAAAGAAGGGTTTTGTATGTGGGTTGAGCTGGGGCAGACCAGGTGTTTTTATGACAAGGTTTAGGACTTGAACTCTGTCTTTCTTTCAGTTGCAATGTAGTCTGAAAAATGCTACATCAACAAACAGGGTTTTCTGATCGTCTCAGGTGATTAATGCTCCCCTTCATATCAGCTGGAAATGCTGACTTTCAAAGATATGTTGACAATTGTTCAGTATTATTAAGCAAATAATCTGTGTAGCTAGAGTATAATGATTATCAATGTCTTGATTTTTAATTACTTAAATTATTCCTTTAATGTTTGACTATATATTTATGCTTACACAGTTTGCTGTTCACCTGACATTTAGGCCTTTAGCTAGTTATTTTGGGTTTTAGGCCTAATCTTTGTCTATTTAAATTGGTAGACTACTAGAACTGCAATCTTAATGGCCATGGTAAAAGCAAGTATTGAATAATAACCCATAGGTGTAAAAATAACCTAAAAGCATTTGCAATTTAAAAAAAAGAGAAAAAAGAAAAGAAATTGATCTAAAACTGCTTTTTAATTGAAAAGCTTTTTCACCAGTTTCACCAGGCATGCATGAAGTACTTTTTATAAAGCTCTTTTCAAGCTTTTTGGTGGGACCAAAATGAACAATTTAGTTCCTGTAAAATGCACGTCTTGGTTACCCTGTGCTTTATAATCTTCTATTTATAAAGCACAAGGAATTGGTGTCTTTTGGGGCAAATATATATTGTTATTAGTCATCAAAGATAATTAACATTATCAGAAATTCTGCTTTCATTAATTGTATGGGTTTTGCTGAAGTCACCAGCAGCTCCAAGGCAATTTGAGACATTTTTTCTGTGATTAAGTTATGCACTGTAGGGTCTAGAGGGAGAAAGTGAACAACCTGGTTTTCTGTGGAGAAACTTGAGTGATGAAGCTTTCACTTCACAGAAGAGGAGCGGTCAGGGGTTGAACACTCAGGCTCACCAACATTAGTCTATACAAGCTCATCTATGTTTGCATCAAGACCTCTGCCCCACTCACTCTCCTCCATCACACAAAGGCAAAAACTCCACCCACTTTTCCAGCCACTAACCAGCAGGGCACCATCCAACACCACCTTGACGGCTCATGTTATGGTTTTACTACACTGCAAAATCAATTTCAGTTTATTAATAACAGCTATAGTGCAAATATATGTACTGCAAGGAAGATGGATGGAAGCAAAGAGGAAAACGTGGACTGAGATCGTGTTGGTGGTGGCAGGAGCTCGGGTCAGGCAGCAGGCTCCTAAAAATCAATTTTCACACAGGAAGACTATTAGGATATTGAGAAGTGGGATGACTGAGTGTGTGTGTTCACTTAGTCTAAATTACCTTGCAACTTTCAATAGAAACTCTAAACTCTGCGCTTTCAGAGTTTCTCACATCAAATCATGACAAATGTTTACAGTAACCAGTTTATATTCCTGATACTGCTGAAAATAATAATAAAAAACAGCTGTAAACATAAGAGGCATTTCAAGTAAATGAATTGGACTTCCTTCTTGCCATCTCTTCTAAGGAACAGCGAGAGATCATGCCCACTTCAGCTTAGTAACCAAACAGAAAAAATACGGTGTGCGGCCTGCCTCAGCGAGAAATCTCAAAGTGCTCGCCGACTCCTAGCTGCTAATACAACTAATGCAGTAATGTAAGGGCCGAGGCGATTAATGAGAGCGCTCTGCCCCTGACATCTCAGACACCCTAATGTTGCTGCAGCGTCTCCCTAGCCGTGCTTTAATCCATCACTGGTCCCTGTAACCCAATTATGGCTTGACGCTTTACTTTTAGCTCCTCTGATGGGTCCTTCACACACATCTATAAAAGGGCAAACAAGCACTCACACACACACATGCAGACAAACGTATTCAAGCACCAAGTACATTTCTACAAAGATATTTGTGCTCACACACTGCCTTTAATACACACAATAGAAATGCCCAACTATGCATTTTGTTGAGCTCACTTTAAGGGAAAACTAAAGACTTTCAGGTGAAGTAAATTTATCTAAAATAGCTATCATGAGCTGTCAAGGCATTCAGTTTAATCATGCACAATGACATGACCTTAACAAGTTTTGCTTGAAAAAATGTTACTCAAATATGGTTTTACCCCAATTTCACAGAACTTAATCTCTATTTAAACCCTTAGTTCAAGTTAATTCTTTTTTCTTTAAATCTTAACTACTGTTTCCAGTAAAATTTGTTATGATTATAATTGTAGCTTGATGCTACACTAACATCCTTCATTCCCTGAGGTGCCTGAGTACTCTGTTTTAGCTAAAGGGGTGTATGTGCTGCATTTTTTATAAAGTCCCCCTGCAACATTTATGATTCACCATAAAGGCTTTAAAACAACACTTGGCTGCTTCTCCCACCAGATAATGCTAACATCTGGAATATGCTGCACATGAAAGTGTCTCAATACGTTGCAGAAGCTGGACCTTGTCAGAACCCTCCCTCTTTCGTCTCTGTCCATCAGTTATGTCACACAGAGAGTAACAGCTCTGTCAATCAAGAGATCTATGCACTTGCTTCCTCTAAATCAGGTGGATTGACTCCTTAAGAGTTACTGGAGAAGCCTACTTCCATTAGCCACTCCCAAAGGCAAATTAACTTAAATGTACCCGCTCAATAAAGTTCAAGACAATCATTTGCATGTCAATGTCCTTTTTTCTCTCTCTCAAGGCCTTCCCAAACATACAGCTGACTTGTGCAAATCCTGAGATTGCTTAGATTCTGTAACATTCCCAATTAGCTAGAAAGCTAATTGCAAAGAGAAATGACTTGAACAAAAACTGTTGCAGTCCGGACAGAAAAACTTCAAAAATCAAGTTATTCAAAACTTCCCTTTAAAACAGTTGTATCCCGTGTAGTTGTATCTTATATGTTTCTATCACATTATAAATCAAAGGCCTAGCTTTCCTTGAAGGAGGCATCTTGCCGACTGTCTTTCATGCTAGTGTTTTAGGCTGAGATCATCTTATATTGATAAAGTTGCAGCTATTTTGGTCAAACCTTGACAATACTGTTTTTCATAATCTCATGCTGTATTGCTGGATGTCATGCTCAGAGTATGTGTTGACTCCTAGCTGTAATCACATCAACCTTTAGCACAATAATTCTTCAAAATTTAATAAATTATAGACATTTTTGTGTTGACTAATTGTGATGGCCATCTTGAATTGGATTGATAACCTGTGATAACTTTCTGTAAGTTTCATTAAAATTTGTCTGATAACAGACACATAGAGGCAACTCCAAAAGATAATGTTAAAGTTGTAAGCAAAGATCTTGTGCACTCAGTAGCACAAGATAGTAGTATTCGTTATAAATGACTCTCAGCTACTACCACACCACATATTACCACAATATCTGTCAAATTAATTGACATTAAATTAAATTAATTTTTTAATTGAACAATTTTTGTGTTTTCTAAGGTCAATTGGCTGAAGCAGCCATCTTTATGCTGACTTCAAAAGTTATTCAGTTGTAGATGTACATCCAGTGATTGCAATCTTTAAGTTTTATTGAAGTCCATCCATTTATTCATGAGATATTTTGGCAACAGGCAGATATACAAACACATGCACAAAAAGGGCAGATGCTAATAATAAAGGTCTTTTTTTATTTTTATTTTTTTTTTACAAAATAATACTATTGAAAAGTTGGCAACTCATTTTAAACAGTACTAGATTTACAGTAGTTTTCTGCATTATTTTAAAGTCCATATTCCAATGTTTTATCTGGAACACTGGCTTTACATTTCTCAAATTTTGTATTATTTCAGAACCATTTGTAATCCTAATCATCCAGTGTTCCAATTTCAGGCTTTAAAGAAAGAATCGTGTTACTGCTGAGCTATATGATGTCAAACTTATCATGTCACATTATCCTCACAAATTGGAAAAATGTCCTGAAAACAAAAGCTGTAATGTGGGTGTCTGTTGTTACCAATCACCAGGAGGTGGAGGTCAACATAATTTATAAGGATATTAAAGCTGTGTGTATCTACACAAAGATGACCAGGTCAAAGTAAGCTGATGCGTTGTGGATTTTAAATCCCACTGTTTATATGGACAGTAAAATGTGAATTAAATCTATCTCTATTTATTTATACCATGGTAGAACAAGATTAATGTTGGTCATCCTCAGTGCTAGAAGTCTTATTATAAAGGATTTGGAGAATCTATGGATATTTTTTTTATATAATTTGAACCATAGTCCACTACTTAAAACAGTGTATATGTGTGGAAAAAAACAAGCACCAAGAACCACAAGATTAATTCTGGCCTAAAGTGAAACATGGTGATGGCATCTTCATGCCGTGCTAGTCTGCAAAGAGGAACCATAAATTTATTCAAACAAGAAAAATCCTTGATGCAAAATTTACACAGTGCTCCGGATTTTGTTGCTGGGTTGAATATTTACTTGGGAACAAGAAAAAAACATAGGAAGTGCTGCTAAGAAGGAAAAAAGTAACTGACCGAGAGTTTGGACTTGAAGTCGAGCATCTCTGCACAGATCTGAGAAAGGATGTGCTCTGTTGTTTACCATCAAATATGGATGAGACTGAGAAGGGTCTGCTACTTTAAAATGGGAAATCCCATTCTATATGTTTTCTAATGAAATTGTTACCCATTAGATAAGTAAATAAATAATTGCTACTGGATAAAATCCATATTAGTGAGTGGCAACGTCAAACAGTTTCTCTTTACTAGTTCTATAAAATAGCCCATCCTAATTAGATTTTATATAATGCTTTACTCTTAAAACAAAGAGGAACAAAAAGTTGAAGGTGTAATTCATATTTGTTTTAAAGTGAGGTTTTATGGAAAGGTTATGAATACATAATAGCCTAGCAGCTCTTTGAATAACAACAGTTTGAAGAAATATTAATTAGTTCTCACTGGATTGACGAGCTAATGCTTCTCCTTAACCATCACCTGATCTGAGCCTCATTGAACATTTGTATGGGTAAAAAGAAGCAAAGCATGCTGGGACATCACAATAAACCCTTACAATCATGGTCAACAGTAGATTATCAATTTTGACACAGATTTGTAAGTCTGTGCTATTTCAGTGTTCCATTCATTAAACAAAAAGTAATCTGCTCCACTGAAATTTCTGGGCACTTTTCAAAAAGCTGCAAGTTTTCTTTCAGATTCCTATGATCTGATATTGTAATTTCTTTTTTTTAAAGAAATGCGTTGTGTTCAATCTGGAACAAGTGGAAAACAGGAGGTATTGTCAGTGGTTTCAGATTGCACTGTTTGTATGCAGTGTTCTACAGTATATATGCTGTGTATCAGATTTCATCCTGCCACAGAATCAGACAAACATGCAGGCTGGACCTCAGAGGAGAACCTTGCCGCACACTCAAGTGCTATAAGTGCCTGGGAGTCGTCTTACAAGAAACACTTATTGCATTTTGTATTGAGCATGATGTTATGAAAAATTAATACCACAATGGTGTGTCTTCTTCTTAGCATTTCTGTGCGGGACTTTGTGTCCATTCATATGTATCTAATTGCACATGCACTCACTTTCTGTATTTATGTTTACCCAAACGTTGTTGGGGTTAAAAAAAGGTGGGGCTGCATATATGTGTAGCTCTGGCAGGGGTCACAGGAGGTAATGTCTTTCAGTTGTATGCAGATCTCTGAGGTTTACGTCACCAGTGAATCCATGGTGGATTCCCAGCTGCATTCCATCTACTGCATTTATTCACTTTATTTCCCCTGGTTAGCACATATATCGACTCCACTATTGACAAAACAATAGGAAAAATACTCTCGTAAGGTAATTGATATGTATACTTAACAAGAAACACTGAAAAGAATACTTTACACTGCCAAAAAAATCAAAGTGTTTTGCAGGAAATGCCCTTATGTTAAAGCCTATTATACATCATACTGGGATTTTATGTTGCTACCCATTTTATGAAGGACCAATAGTAAAACAGCTGTCCATTTATAGAGGAAAATTATCTTTATGACTCTTTCTTTAGCTTAGCCCATTTTCCCATCTCTACATGATTTCATTTCATTTTGAAAATTAATGTAGCCAACCTGTACTCTTTAAATTACAATGAATCATTTTGATTGGATCAAAGTAATCTTATAAACCGGATTGCCCATGAAAACAATGTTCTGGTCAGTCTTACTTAATATATGTTTTTAAATCTGTGTAAGATTAGAGGCTTTTGAAATCCTGTTTTCTCCATTTGAGTTTTAGAGAGCATTTTCTGCTTAAACATGTGACATTGTTTCCTTTAAGTTCATCATTTCTGTATATTTATGCAAAGTAACATTTATTGCATGTTTTTGAAGAAGACAGCTCAAAGGCGGACTGCTGAAATACATTTTTTATGAAAACATACAAATGGATCAGAAATTTTATAATGTGATAATTCCATTTATGACAACAGACACGAATCTCTCTTTTTTAGCCTTTTTAAATACTCCTCAAGTCACCCAGGAGGGTGATGAATACACTGTGAACCCTTGACCCACTGAAATGTAACAAGAGGGACTATTGCAACCCAGCATGGAGTATGTCAAAGATCACGGAGTTAGCAATCTGTTATGAAATTGTAAAGATGCATATACTTGTGTACTGTATGATACATGGTTGTGTATCATACAGCAAAATAGGTAGGGCAAAATTCTGGCATTTCCTCATCATACATGTCACAGCAGAAAAGTAGATCACAACATGCTTGGACACATAGCCACTGATGAAGGCATGCATGACAGACAGCCATCGATCCCCAGACGGGAAGTCAACCGTCCCCTGAGGCTGAAGTTGAGCTGTTGATTGATTTAAAAGAGAGATCAGGGGATGCTGCCTCTGGAAGGAGTCGCAACTATCAAACATAACAAGCCTTAGCATCAGCGCTTAAGTTGCTGTGTCATTAATGACTTTTCACAACCTGAAAAGTCATGTTCTAAATGAACTGTTAAAATGACAACATGCAGATATTTAGCAGGTGTATTTATTAATACCCTTTAAGAGCACTAGCAGTACCACTTGGAGAACTTTACAAAAGTTACTGAACAAATGTGTTCAAGTATCATCCCCATGATGCTGAAGGAAAATTTAAAAGATCTTCAAAGATCTTAACATATATCTTGAGGATTTACACATGTCTGCACAAAGTTTTGTGCCAATCCAACCAGTTGTTGCTGAAGGGCAACAACAATATGACACTTGCAGAATTAAAATATAGTTGAAAAATTGTACCACTGAAATGACCTGACACTAAGCTCCTGGGATTTGAGCTTGGATCAACAGAATTTTCTTATCATTTTACCCTTAAGGTAAATGTAGAGAACATGTCGAACAAGGTCAATGACTAAATAAGGTATTGCCCTTCTGCTATAGTGTTTTTCTCCATTTTAGTTTCTCATCTGTGTTAAGAAAATGACCAAAAGCTTGAAGCAGTGGCGACATCTCAGCCCCTTGCTTGTCACGATAATCTTAATGACCCAATCTTTCATTCTTTTTCTCATTCTTTTTTCCTCCTCTGTTTCGGTCCTCTTTCCCATGTTACTTCCACCACGGCGGACACAGCCAAACACACCCCTTACCACTTTCAAACAACACACACTCATAAAGCTCATACCCTGAGGGTGTCAACATTGGGTCCACTGTGTGAGAATCACAGCGTCTCCCTTTTTGAGTCCCCACCTTGCCGTGTTTCTGCATCTTGCCTCTGGGGCTCGAACATGGACATCACCCTCTGTCTCTTCTTCATTCAGTCCACATAATCCCTATGTGTCGGAGAGGGCAACATAACCCACACTTAATATTTATGTTCACCATCACTGAGAAGACAAGGGGATGTTCATCTGCTGCTCAGGGTTTTTCTCTGAGTCAAAATGATGATAAGGTGTTGGGGCAGCTTTTTGAGAGAATGGCAATATAGTAAAACATTGTAGAATTAAATATATCACATTTTTGATGGCTACATTTAGATTCATCTCTAAAATGCTGCAAGGCAAAAGGCCAGTTCATGAAGAAAATACATCACTGTAAAAGAAGCAGAGCTTGTCTTTTTTCCCCCCATTTCTCAGTGACACGGAAAAAGTGAAGAGTCATTTTCATATTTCTATAATTTATAGGCCTTATTGTATTTTCTAAGTGTGTTTTGCTCTTCAAGTCAAATGCACAAAGGGGAAATATATTATGTTTTCTTATTTTATTGATTCCACGTCTCTGCCCACTCAAGGCTCTCAAGGCCAACGATAAAATGTCTCACTTCTGAGCTTCATCTTTATTTGATTGCGGGTATAGCTCTCATCTATACGCAGTCAATTCTCGTCTCTTCACTCCTTGATATTAAGTGTGTGTGAATGTGTATGGACTGTAAAGGTTGCTTTAGTGCCCTTTACTGGTTTCTGTTTTGGCCTGACTTGAATAAGGCAGTTATGGACGCCTTAAGAGCTTATGGATTAAAAGGAGGATGTGCGCTGTGAGTGCAAGACAAGACATTAGGAGCTCTTTATTAGCCAATCGTACAGACAATGGGTTTAAAGCACTTCGATAAAACAATATAATGACAGAGGCAAAGGATTATCTGCAGGACTCGATGCTTGCTTGTTCCATTTGCATTAATTAAGAGGATTCTGATCCCTACTGCAGCAATTAAGCAAGCATTGCTGATAAACTGAGCCTAACAACAGCATGAAAGCTTGGTAGTTCACTATTTATTTATCATGCAAGAAAGTGTGTGAAAAGTAATAAAGGGAAAAACAGCATCAGTACAAAAAATTAATACTTGAATGTTAGTAGTAGGATTTTCAAACAGTATAGCAATTTTGCTGACTTGTCAATACATGAAAAATGTTTTCAAGCCATCAGGCTATTGACAATGTGTGGATGGAAGGAGATGATAGACAAAGAGACAAATTTGTGGCCATTGTATCACTAGAGTTTTTATCATGTTTCATCCACAGCAACCTGGCAATGATTAGAGAGGGCTTGGAGGAAGTTTAGCACATGTCTGTAATGTGTGAAAGCCTGACAGGTTTGTGTCTGTCCATGTAGATCCAAACAACATGTGCAAAAGATTAAAAAAAAAGAACAGCTTTATCTAATGAACACATTTGGAGAATTTCTGTGTTTGGTTGAATGGCAGGACATGCCAAAACCGTTAAGAGTAGCAGACATCTTTTAAGTAGAATGCATTCATTTTTAAAAATAGTCTAATTTTTTGATTACATAAAGGTTTTGACAATCAGACGTATGAAATGTCAGACTGCTCTAGGGCTTTTACCACACACCTCTGATGCCACAATTTTGGCAACAAAATGAAATCAGGTCACCTAACTTGTTAATAAACAGCTATCATCAAGGGTGTATGTGTGTGCATTCATGTCAATGCATGGTGTGTGTGTGTGAGTTTTCCTCGAGGTCATAACTGCAGTAATGATTTACTAAATGTCAAATGAACAGTAGTGGGGAGAAAACACCATGCAGGCGTGTTGGCTGGGAGCTCTTTAGCATTTCACGCCCTGATTGTGAGCTGGCTTCTTTGGTCAGCACACAGCACTGAGGTTGCAACATGCTCTCAGAAGGAAACTGAAAAGATTAGGTGCTCATACTTTTAGTCACTTAAACCAAAAACTCTTCATAAAACACAGTAGCAAACAAAAATAACACATTATAATTTTTGGGACATAAGTTTTAGGTGAGCTCAAAGGTGAGCTTTAATATTTTCTCCCTTATACTGTACCTCTTAAGATTATTATTTTTTCCCTACTTTCTTCATATAGTTACAACCAAATACTAAGCTCTGATGGCTTTTGAGTTAAAAGAACACAAACCATCTGTTCAATAATGGCTTTTATAAATTTGTTCCCTCTTGCAGATAGCACACTGTGGTCTCTTGGGTGAGCAAGGCAGTCAGCGACAGCCTGATGTGGGTTGAAAGGCTGCCATGTTGCCTGCCTAGCTCCTCTCAGGCTCATCTCTGGGGTCCACAGAGACTGTGAGGAGAGGCCTATCACCAACGCTCCTGTTGTCTAATCATGGTCTTTCTTTCCTATCTCTGTCCCCTTCTGCGTCTGTCCTGCCACTTGCATTTCCACTTTGTTTCAACACCATCATTTATTTATTTATCCCACTTTCCAGCACTGCTTTTCTTTCAGCACTTTGAGTTTTAGGGAAAAGGACCAAGAAGGCACAAAAGGTGCCTTCACACACTAAAAGTCCTAGACACACTAAAAGAAAACATGCATATACAGATGCAAACTCAGTGACTGTAAACTGTAATCCTGAATAAAGAGTCACTGATCCCACCACATCACGGGCTATTACTGCTTCTCCTGTCATTACCTCTTCTGACAGGTGTACTTGTTGACCACCAGGCAGTGATTAGTGGGTGAATTTCTCAGCCAGCCCAATCTGCCAACAGAGACTTCATGCAAATGTAGGTCATCATGTTTGGCACATACAATTGGTGTGAAGGGCCAACTGGAGCTGGAGGGTGGGGGTGGGGTAAGATAGATCCCATAGAGACAGAACTAGAGACGCGTAAAGTGGCAGGTTCACTTTGATAATGTGGTCATTTTTCCAAAACACCAAAGCAAAACTAAAATGAAACTAGGTTGTTGATTGTTTGAGGATGATGATGCGACAACAAGCAAGTTGTGGAAGCAGAAGACAAGGCAGCCTGAAAGAACTGGAAAAAATTGAGGAATGAAACAATAACAACAGATAATCAGGTAAAAGTAGTGTTGGAAACATATAGCTATCTTGGTAGTAAAAGCATGAGTCTTGTGTGATCCAATCATTTACCTGCTATTCCAATCAAATAATGGGTTTCAAATGTTTCACTAAGTAGTATGACTACTCACAAATGGACATTAGATACACATGTGGGTACTCTTTCTAATGCCAGGTGTGAATAAACAGCATTTAAGTCTCTGATGGTGAACTGAAGTATGATGAGATCAGATCTGCACAGGCTCTAAAGCTGCCTGTTATCAGTTTACAATGTGAAGAAAGAGCAACATTATCAATGCTTTTTTGGTTTTGGACATTAGTGAATCCATTTGTGAATGTCCATGTAAATGTAGCCTAATCTAATTTTCAATGTGTGTATTTGTCTCTAACACACTTGTTCATTTCTCCTCTTTTGTCACCTTTTGCTTATCTTGATTTCTTAGTCCAGAAGCAGACAGGTGTTCTGGCACTGAAAGTGGTAAGGCAACACCTTCAGCCCAACTTTCATCCATTTATCCTAAACAACTGTGGTATAGTAACATAACCACTGTCCACTGTGTGTGTATATGTGTGTGTCGATGTGTTTGTCTGTGTAAGTGTGTTTTGTTCTTGCATTTAGGGTGCTGGGGGTTAGATTTCATCCTGATAGCAGGGGCGGCCGTGGAGGAGGGCCAAACATATGTTCCGAAGGCCAGGAACAAAAGCACTGACACGTTAGCCTTTTCACGGAGATGACCTTTCCACCGCTCTGTATCCCAGCCTCTCTGCCTGCCACTGTCCTTTTGTCTGCCAGCCTGCCCCAGGCCCAGTTCAAGCAGAGCGCTAGAATTTCTCCTCATCTCCCCAAATCTCCCTTGACTAAATGTCAGCATTACATATTTCTCTGCTCACACCGAGGGCTTTAATTAGCACTACTGTGTGCATGCACGTGTGACTATTTTTGTGGAAGTGCATTTGTGTTTGAGAGAGTGAATAAGCATACACAAGCCTGTGTGAGGTTGCTGCATGTAGGTATTTGTCACATACATCTTTGAAACCAAGAATGCTTGCCTACTTGCCAGCATTAACCTGTGTAATAAGCAGATTCTCCATTCAGTGACCTCTGTGACTCCAGGCCAGAGCAGGCTGACAAGATGCGAGAGGAAAAGTGAGAAAAAGGAGGAAAGGTGGGAAAAAGATGGAGAATAACACTTAACGGTGGTAGCAAAGCTGGTAATGTGCAAATAATGACTGATGAAACACACGTGTTCACACACAAACACACGAGACAAAGGGTCATGCAAAAAACCTGAGGGGCAAGCACAGGGCCACTCACATGCATGTCACAATTAATTTTATTAAACTGGATCTTTTAATTTAAGCTTCAGTTTTAGACATAGTGACAAAAAGGTGCAGGTTCAACCTTCTGTGCAACTGGAGGACAATTGTGCAGCATGAGAGGATAAATATTTTAAGTGAAATCCTCCTAAAGGACCATTACAAAACCTCCTGCAACTAAAAATTCTTTAAGCTTGAAAGTTTTTTCAGGGCTTTTATAAATAGAATCAGTTGTTTAGCATCAACCAGAAATAATTCTCTTTCTGTGGCCAATACTGATTTTCCTCTGCTTAACAATGTACATCTAAGTGCAACTTATCCAGCAGGCTGTTGCAGTAACCAGTGTATTGCCCTTACACAAAAAAGAAAGTTCAATGGTTTTCATTCTCAGAGGCTTTTTTGTATCAGAGGTCTCATGTTAATTAGGGAACAATAATTTAATAATTCACGCTATTCTACACTGTTGTCAGCAGCCCCCTCCTTACAATCTTTGCTTCATAAGACCATAACACCAACGTCAACAAAAAAAGTCACACTGTACAGGCCATACATAACACCACTGATAAACCTTCCATTGTTTCAGGGCTTCTATAAATATCTAAAGGTTAGGCTAACAGATATGGAACATAGTAGTGTAGTTCATGCGTGTTTTGTGTGGGGAAAGTAACTGTGTGAAGGCACGTCACATTACACTGACAAGACACCCCCCCCCCCCACCACCCCACCCATGCATCTGGAGAGGCTGGCAGTTACCCAGTCTTTTATAAGCACAGGCCGTGGACTGGTTCTGAACTGGTTCCCTCACTTGGGGCTAGCCTGAGACCAAACCCTGCGTCACCTCTAATTAGGGGAGGCGCCCAGGAAAGGGCATAATGAGCTGATGAATAATTAGAATTGGAGGAAATTGTGCAGCCAGGGTGGCAAATCTGGAGGGACAAGTGCTGAAAACAAGGCAAGCAGCATTAAGTCCACAGTCAGTCAAATCTGTGAAGTTGGCCAGCAGCGTTAACACTAGGGCTGTGTGAAGAGGAATAAAGCTCCAGCACTGGTGGGCAAGGCCATGGTCAGACCCCCAGGCTTGATTAAAAGAAACAAATAAGATGAGGGTGATAAATTAATCCATAAACTTCCAGTGATGAAAATGTATTTTTTAGAGCTTTAATGCCACAAGTATGGTATAATGTGCAAAAGGATCTAGAGTAATGCTGTGGTAAAATAGTAAGATATATGAGGCAAAATCTCAATAAATGATTGAGAGTCATATTTTGCTGCAAGTACTGTTCTCACTTCCGACACCCATGCTGAGGCAAAATTAGCCTAGCAGCTATTTATTTGTAAGAGAAGTGGAAATGTTAGCCACATCATGTGTAAAAGTGTAATCATATCTCAAACAAAAGATACTGTAATGCATGCACCTGCTGTGAATTCACAGCATGGGATTTCAAGTTGTGAATTTGCAAAAGTGGAACGCTGAATCATTGATGGAGTGGTGGTAAAGTGAGGTGACAGTAATGATGATGGGGTGTTAGCAAACTAGCATTTAAATGACACAGTTTGAGTCGGTCTTCTCCTCCCCCTCATTATTATGCACGGGGTCAAGGCTGGCGTGAGAGGTGGTGAACAACCCCCCTCTGCCCCCATGGGGGGTTTGATTGGGGTAGTAGCAGGGAAGTGACTAGGACACCCATGAGGGAGAATCTAAGGATTGTGCCCCTGCAACAATTCCTGACAGCTAACGTTGATGCCCAGCGTTAATTAGCGCTGGCCTTCCCCCGTCACCAAGGTTGTTCACATCCCAGGGTCATTTAACACGCTGCCTGCTTTCTGCTTGCTCTTTTCTCTGCCAGCTGTGCCACTATGTCTGGCAGAGTGGAAACACGTCCTGCAATGTGAGCATTAGATGTGTGACTTTCATGTTTTTACTTAATGTTTGGTGGCCTTTTTGTTTTGTCATGAGTCTAAAAGCGGGTGACATACAGACAATTCATTGGTGAACCACAACTTTTATTCCATGGCTTAAAATGACTTCAGATCATTAGATGTCATAATATTAACCAAGGTTTTCTTTCACTGTGGTTTGCCCTTGACAACACCTTTTTCATATGGAATGTGTAATGGTTATAAAATTGATTGCCAAGCACTCTCTCACAATAAAACGTAACAGAAGTTTTACATTCAATAGTGCAACAGCAGTGAATGTCCATGAAAAACTGCTTTACAGTAACAAAATGATTTGGCTCCTGTACTATTGGGACTATTTTAGGACGGTTTAATCCAAATTCAGGTCTGTCTTCAGTCAAGTTAACACTGCACAATTTTCAGCCATCTTAAACAAAATCTTTTGTTGTGAAATTTTTTTTTAATTATTTCTGGTCATGAGCTTGAATCAGTCTCCTGTGGTCTTTCAGTGTGACAGGTTCACCAACAGCCTATTCAGCACTCCCATAACTGAAGACGACCTACGACAAATATCAAATAACAGGAATGTCAGAAATTGTCCTAAAAAGCCGTCAGTGAGACTGTTGCTGCAATTGACATATTTTTCCCAGATGTCCACAGATGCCTCTTTTTTTCTCCTTCTCCTCTGCCTCTATTTAGTGTCCAAATATAATAGGAGCTAACATCAGTGACTAGTTTTTTCTTTATTGTTGGACTGAAATCTCTGTTGAATCTTTGTGACACACTAAATTTAAACTGGCATCCAATAAATCTTGCATCGTAGAGTGTGACACAGGTTACTGTCAAGATTTTAGAATCTTGAACCTGCACAGTGTGGCAGGTATCGATCATTAAAGATAGCTGAAAATTGCATAGTGTGAGCCAGACATAACATTTTCCTGCGTCAACACATCTGATTTAAATTGATGGGAGATTATCAGGCAATTTCAAATCTTCGTGGCAACCCATTGAGGTAATTCATTTGTTTGAATCAGGTATGCTTAAAACATCTAGGACGCTCTGTCCCAAGGATTATGATTGAAAATGATTGTTCTAGAGTATATTTAAAAATACTATATATATATATATATATATATATATATATATATATATATATATATATATATATATATATATTTATAATTTATTATAAGATTGCATGTAAAAAAGAAGGGGCAATATTCGGGAAAGTTGATGCTCTGAAGTGAAGGAACATAGCTAAACTAGATGCTCCCCCTTTTTGAAGCATCTTCATTTTTTCTTTCTGATTACCATAGTTCTGCTCTCTCTTCATCTTTCTTCCACTAAATGGATTTTTTCCTCAATTTCCTAAAGCATTCATATAAGCATAGCATGTTTTTTCATATATTATAGTCTTATTACACAACTGGCAATATCTGAAAACATGCGGTTCAAATAACAAGCAGTCTTTGTGCAATGTGAAGCAGAAAACAAGACCAAATCATGCAATGATAAACATGACTTTTCCCCCTTTTCCAATCTTCCAACTCATTTGAACTTAATGCTGCATTCATCATTTTGATAAGCATCAACATGCAGCCAATATGGTAGTTGAGGACGGCAGATAGGAGCGCGAGGCCAAAGCTCGTTAGAGCCACCTATTATAACATTTAGGAGTGTTCTTAATAGAAAAATGCCTCAGAGCTGATGGCTTTTAAAAGGAGAGGAGTTTTTGGCTTCTGTGCAGCACGTCATATCATTAACCACAAAAGGAGGAGTGCAGAGTGTCTCACATCCCTGTTTTCTGTCCCTTTTCCACATACATGAGTGTCCTCATGTCACATTTCATGTGTAGTGGAAAGGAAAACGCGTTGGTTCCCCAGCCGAATGTGGGCTAAGGGGGAAAAAAGCTAAGCCTTGGGCAATCAAAGCAGGAGAGAGTTGTGGCATTAATGGTAATGAGTAGTGATCACAGACTCTGGTCATTAGACTAATAAGACTGTATTTAAATTAGCCAGGAATAATGCTTTTTTTCCCCTTACGTTTCCCCCTCTTCCTCCCTCCCATCCTCCAGCTTTCCTGTTATTTTCATGGTCATGCATTGAAAAACACAAATTTTGATCAGACTTCCTTTCCTTCATTTCCTCAACAAACAAACTAATTAATGAGGCAGCCTTTTTTAATTAACAATTATTTTCCATCTCTGAAGCGGAATAATTTATTTTTGGCTACATATTTAACATGTTAACTTTCTTTTTGCAAATAAGTCGCATTTTTTATTTTATTTACTAAGGAGTGTGTTGTGATTTCATAGGACAAAAACATTAAAATATCTGGAATTTAACAAAGAAATAATAAAAAAAGGTTTAGTCTGTTACTAAATAGGAGAATTTTTTTCTTTTACTCAAATTGATTAACACCATAAGAATTTCAAACCTTACTTACTATGCAAATTAACACTAATTTCACATAGTGGTTTAGCTATTTTACTTTGAGAAAATTTAACAATAATTACACATAAAGTTTTATACAATTTCTATATGTTACCCAAAGGGATATAGTTAGAAATGATCTTTATCTTCTCTGTAAGCCCATCAGTTTGTATTAAGGCTTGTAATGCCACACAAGTTGTGTTACTGCAGGTAGAGACAACATAAAGGTCGGACAGTGTTTAAGCCATTTTTTGGCTGTGTGTACAGTGATCATGACTGACAAAACCACCAACAATTATGTACCTTTTTACTGGGTACCTCCAGTGATAATGTGCTCAATTTTAGCTAAAACTCATACATTGCCACTAAAACAAAGGTGCAAGTTGCACCCTGAGCTCACTGGCTTGACTCCCTCTGGCCTGATACTTCGGGTACTGGTGTGATTTTGCAGGCTGACAGTGACTCTGGCAGGGATGGGGTAGGACCTCTCCTGTTCTCTTCTCTCTAGAAATGTCCAGGGGGTGTGTGTGCCTCTGTTGGAAAGAAGGAGGAATGGTTGTTTAGGGGAAGGTGCTTGCTAGAAGTCAGTTTATATTGCGCCTTCCTATGCCCCATTCAGCTCTGCGGTGACCTTGCAGGGCTGCTTTGCCCACTGGGGAGAACAAGGGAAGGGGAAGTGGAGGGTCATGATCCCTGCGGTGCACGTGTTGTACACAGATGCTAACACAGCCTGACGAGGGTCTATTGGAAACATATTCTTTGGGCCCTCACCACTTTACCCTGCTCTCTCCGTCTCTTTCTGTGTTTCTCTTTGACCCCATAAAGCTCAACAGCGATAGCTGACCTTTTCTTTGACACAGAATTGTTCCGCCCAGCACTATAGGATCACTGTTTACTCACCCCTGGCTATGCCTTTAGGAAAGAAAAAGTGTTCCTACACCACATAAGCCCATGCAGACACACACACGCACACATTCATATCTGTAAGTCTTTTGTGTCTGTAAAGTGTTATTGTGCAAGTTCACTCAGGAGACAACTGCAGAGAATTGTCTGAATACATAATCAACAATGCCTCATTGTGCTAAACCAAATGGGAATCTTCATATACTCAAAGTCTCACATATGCTCCCGCTTTCATGAGCTGGAAATGTCTCTTGAAAGCTCATAAAGCACAGTATCCAGCCCAAACAGTACAGATGTGTTTCATTCTTAGCATGTACCTCCCCAAAACTCTATGTATAAATTTCTTTTGTGCTTTTGTTTGTTTGTTATTGGGAGATCATAATGTTCCCCACCAAAGCAGGAGGGATCACCATCAAAGGGGTCCAAGGCTGTGGATAGAGTAGGGTGTGTGTGATGCGCCAGTGTTTTACCACAATGTAATCTTGCATCTGGAAAGTGTAAATCAAGACTCTGTATATGCTCAACTCTGCACCCCTGACAGATTTATACAGCACAAGCTTGTGTTTCTAAGGCTCCAAAGGCAAAAAAAGAGTAAACTTTCTGAAACAGTTTATCACACTTACCGGTGTTGTTTCAAAGGCTGACGAACAAAACTGCTATGGGTGAGAAACTGGTGTGTTCACAATTTCCGGTTCATCTTTATGAGTTGGTGTAATCTTGGCATGGACCAACAGAAAGGTTGCTCAAAATTTTAATAACAAGAATTGAATGTAAAGCTCCTTTTATTTAATTATTGTGCATTTGACTTATTTTCTATTGGTTTTTACATAATAGTTTACACTAACAAACAAATTTCAAAACAAATTCAGTTCAACATTTGAGGAAATCTTCACAAATTCTGTAGCCCTCCAATGATTTCATGGGGCATTGTAATGACTCTTCGGCTGCTCCTTGACTGTTTCTCTTCCTGTGCTCAAGTTTGAAGTCGTAAATTTAAACAGTGCATCATGTTTGGCATCAGGGTTGGGGCGATTGAACGGCAGTGGCAGGGGAACTGACATCTAACATAAAGGTTAAGTGACATGTGGGGCACAATAAGGTCAGCATCGGCGTGTCACCCTTCCAGACCTCTCAGAAACGGGGCGGCAGGAAAAGGCCCCGTCAACTGCTTGCAGATGTGTCTGGATGTATGTTTCACTGGCAAACACGTGGCAGGCACCGCGCTCTGATGGTACCGCCGGTCACTTCTAATCTGCTTCTTTCTGCCAGAAAGAGTTGCAACACTTCAGTCAGGACTTGTGTGTTAAATTTCAGAAACCCACCTCAAGTGTCTCTGACTCCAGACAAAATATTGTGACCAGGCTCCAGGTAACATTTATTTAGTTCAGGTCAACTTTGATGATGAAAGTAAACTTTGTTACCATGCTTTAAATGGATAATCTACAACCTCAAGTCAGAAAAAACTAAAATTATACAGCATGACCTGATGTGTGAAAAATATCCTGGATTCTTGATGGAAAGTTGCTTTGTTTGTTTACCAAATACTTTTTTTGTATAGGTCATCCTGATAATATTGCAAAAGTTATATATTGATAAAAAACTAAAGTAAATGAAAAGACAGTACTGAAGTTGAAGTACTCTGAAGCATTTTTATAAACCAGTTTTTTTATTTGTTTTTATGCCACCATCTTGACCAGGAAAAAGAGTTGTTGTGGCTAAAGGGGATTTTTTTTGTTAAATGAAAGCAAAATAAAACATAAAAAGGCCTGAGAATCTTACATTGATCACCACAAAGATAAAAAATGGGAGCTGCTCTAAGCTGCTCATAGAGGACACACTGAGGGCATCTGGTGGACAGGTAGGACAGCACACTGATCAACAGGAACACCCAACAGAGTGATGGACATCAGAGTGACTTGAAGGGCAGAGAGGGCTTCTGTCTTTCACACTGTGACGCATGACTGTAATGGATCCTTTGAATGTGTTATTACTACCTGTCTTTCAATACAGATAGGTTTCAAGATTTCTTACTTTTGAGAGTAGCTTCACCAACTCATTTTCATTCCCCCTTAAATGTCAACAAGTTGACAGAGGAGAAGAGAGAAAACGAGATGGGTTCTTTTCTTACTGACAAAATGATGCAAATGATTGTGAGGGATTTCCCACCCATTTTTGTGGCACTTGACAATAAAAGCTAAACAGCAACCTTGGCCTGAAATGAGGAGCAACATGTGTGTGTGTGTCATTTTGTGAAGTTAAAACCCAAACTCATTGGAAAAGGGGGGGGGGGGGAATTTTTGTCAATATCTTCTGTCCTCTCTCACATCTCTTTTTTTTCCACTAAGACAAGTCTTGTTTCTGCCTGATTGTGTGCGCCTATTGATTGACAACTGGCTCCAGAGCCACTCAGGCCTCTTAAAATACCAAGCCAAGGCTTCAAGTTTCAGGCCCCGGCCTCGGGCCCCGCTATTGTGTGCGTCTGGAGGGCTGGCTCCATTAGAGCCCAGCCCAGTCAGTCCCATTTAGGCTGCTTTGTGTATCTCCACCTTAGTCGCCTGCCTACTACCCACAGGGCCCCAGCTAGGTGGGGCTGACAGGGTGTCAACACTGACTAGAACATGGCATTTAGGAAGAGAGACAGGTAGACAGCACACAGGCCCAGACGCCTGCTGTGGCAGCAGCTCTTAAAAGTATTTCCTTTCTTACACATCTCACTCATCCTTTGTCTCACATGGTGTTGGCATTGGTGTTTTGTGTTTTTAGGGCTTTACAAGTTCCCCAGCTGAGTTGTTTGCAGGCAATATAACGCATATCTCTGTGAGAATCTGAAGAGCTCATAAATTGCATAAACTTACTACAACTTATAACTTATATTTTTCTTCATAAATACAATTCAGTGTTTTTGGTTTAACAATACTTACTCAAAGGTCAGCCAATACAGATCAGCACTGGTTTTATTGTGTTCAGCGCAATGATATAAAAAGTTTGCCTGTCACATACCAACAATATACTGACAATAGTAAGCTCACACACACATGCTTTTCATTCATGTGAGCTCAATGTGTCATCTCAACTGTCTGCCCTACCTGACATTTTAATCAGGCTGAGTTGTTGCTTTGCCACATCCTCTTAGCCAACAGTCTCATCCGGAGAATGCGTGTAATGAAATTTGCCCTAAATCATGGACATCAGGCTGGAGGTCCAAAAGGTTAAGAGGAGCACAGGGTCAGGTCCCATATAATGCTCCCTGGGCAGAATTAAAAGGGAAAGGCTTCCTTTGTCCGAGCCACCTCAGAGGTCAAGAAGGTCAGGAGGTCAGTGTCAGGGGAAGGCCCGGCTCTGCTACAGCGGCACACTATCAACGCAACCCATAGAAAAAAAATCGAAACTTGCCTCACTAAAATTAGTGTTGTTTTTATGGTCAGGGTTCATCTGGGGGCACACTGACAAGATTCGCCATGGTTTAATCGGGAGAAGAATAAGTCCATCTATGCAAATATGTGTACTTTTGAGGTCAGAGGACAGCACCAGGACCTGAGACATTATTGTCAGTGACCACATGTGTTTGTATCTGAATCCAGATGACAAAGGGACAAGAGGTTTTGGGGAGCAAATTGGATTCCCGTCAGACCCTCTGCTTATTGATAAAGATGACAGATGCTCGCATAAGCATGGTGAACCAGATTCAGACGTTAACACAGTTAACTGCTATTTGCTCACAGAGCTATTATTCTAAATGGTATTATGGTGGGATGTGTGGCTGCAAGACATGTTGGTGTGTTCCTCATGGGCTCTGTTTGCATGTGTGTACAAGTTTTAATGCCTGAACTAGAAGCTGCTGGTTTCAATATTGAATGGGTGTACAGGCCAAATGGAAACTGTGGCAGCTGATTGAGACAAATGGTGTAGAGGTCTGACATCTCAACTGGGAGGGAGAAAGTGCAAAAGATGGACACACTCTGTATAATGATATCAAGCTGGATAAATGCCACATTAGTGCCATTGTTGCCTGCAAGAACACACTGAAACATGCTTTACATAGATAGCTAATACAGCATTTAAAAGAAAAGCTCTAAAATTCTTTGAAAATGTCAAATATTAACTAGCATGTTCACTAAATCAAACCTGAATAAACAACAGAATCATCAGATAAAATAGTTTTAGGCTGGCCTTTTGTCTTCAGGGCAGATCAAGAGATGTCTACCTTGTTTACTTGAAGTGACCCTCATTCTTCTCGTCCATCCCAAGAGCTCTCTGTCTCTGTCTCTGTCTTTCTCTTATCTGACTGTCTGAGCTTGTTGACCCTACCTGAGTTGGTTAGTCATCCTTTCCAGGCGTCACTAAGGCAATTTCAGGGATGACCATAAATTAGCTGACAGGCTCTGCTATCAGTGAGTGACACATCCAACATCTAAGCAAAGTTTAATGGTGAGCTATAAACATTTATGAGTATACCTTTTGTGTGCAACCCTCCGCTCAAGTATCCCTCCGGACCTTTATCAGTGTCTCCTTATCAGGTACATGTTATTACAGATACAGTGAATAGAGACAAAATGGCCTCTTTTATTTCCCAGAATGGTTGGACCCACATAACCTGTTGGTTAAGACTAGAGTCTGTCCTGTGAGTATTGATTTTGTCTACTTAGGTGATTTAATTGCTGTAGGTCGGAGGCACTGATAAGAGCAAAGAAAGGTGTGAAAAAGCAGCTTTGACATACATAAGACGTTTGTTCTGAGGAATATAAAAAAGTCCCAGAGATCTGTTTTTACAACACTCCTACTATGTAAACACTTAAATCAGATAAGGCTATAGAAAAATTGTAGAGTGGTGTAGACTTCAACCACTTACTTCAACTGTCAGAGGGTTTACATTAATAAATCTCAAGATCAACAATGTGCTAGGTTCTGAAAAGTAACAGCGAAAAAAGCACCTGATACTGGTTATAGTGTTATAGTGTTAAAACAACTCAAAGGCCCTTGAGACACCAAAACTTGGTTGTGTGCACATCTTAAAAAATTGGATTTTTAATAATAAGTTATGATGGTTTATGCCTTATTTAATTACACACTTAGCAATAGCTGGAACTTCAACATTAAGTCCAGTAGTCACCCTAATTTTAACCCTGTATAGCTAGCTCCAGCTTCATTCTTATACTTTAAATTTTATAACACTAAAACAACTGTAAATACAGTAAGTAAAACACATAACTCAAGTTTGTAAACTATGAAAAAATGCCAGAGGGACACAATGAAATTACAGCATGGCTTGAAAAGGTTGATTTGCATTCAGAATATTTAGGGCTTTTTTCACCCACTTTTCAGTTGCCAGTGTTATGGTGGCAACATCACTGTCATCAAAAACACTTTGATTATATGAAAATTGAAACAGCAAATAAAAGCATATAGTGGTAAATATGAACATACACTTATATGTCTATATTTACAAAACAGATTAGCATGTTAAACAACATATCATTACATTTAATGTGTTAGAGAAAGCTCAGACCAATCAGGTTCATTTAGCTACATAATCTTTGCTTTCATTTTTAAAACTGTAGTTATTTGGCTAAATTTAGTCGTCAAATTACTTTGTTAGTTTAGGAAATGTTTATTTGGTGAAAGACTTTTACAGCATTATTTTGATAAAAAAAACAAAAGTTGTAATCTGCATCAGGCCTGTTTTCCATTTTATGTGTTTAGTGACAGGTATTGATGACATTGCCTTTTTGACAAAAAAAAAAACAAAAAACAAAATGCTGCTTTTGTGGTAAAACTTTCTATTTTATGTCAGCTAACACAGAGCTAAACACCAGACTAGAGAGAAAGCACAAGGGGCTGTTTTTTTCTGGTGTGGTTCATGTGTTTTCCTTAGAAAGCGGTATTGTTGTGTATTTTTTATGTAAAATGATGATGTTTTATTGACCTCTTGAATAAAACCTTTCTAAATTACAAAAATTAAAAAAAAGGATTTTCTGCACAGATTTGCGTGGCTTTGGATCAAAGATAATGTTGTACTGGGGGGCGAGTGAGAAAGCATGGGTTTAATTAGAGCGTCAACACCACCGTTCTGCACAGTCAAGCTGATAAGAAGACGAGACAGATGACAGGAGGTGCACGAGGCTGGCTGGAGTCAGTCTTATCTCAGGGCGGAGAGAGACTGTAGCCGCCCTGGCTTCCTCACGCAATGAAAGGAGGGGTAGTTGAGGAAGATATGGGGAAAAGCCGCAATAGTACGTTTACGTGTGAGTCATCATTCTACTCTTCTCGTGATTTTCAGATAGTCAGAACAAACTCTCACATGTCACACTGGAGTCAAAGGTTTGCTCAGTCACAATATCTCAGTGCCACCTTGTGTTGCAGTCTCTTCATGTGTTGGTTGAAGATTAGTTTGAACCCAATCACGGATCAAATAACCGAGAAATTTTTGTAAAAGCAGTTCCTCATCAACAAACTGCTTTGCAAGGTTAAAATTCTGTTGAATCAATTAGCTGACTGTTTTCTCAATAAAGAAGGTATTGAATTTAAAATGTATCTACAGAATATACTTCATTCAGTATAAAATAATTTCTGTTTTTTAGACAGGTAAAGGGTTAGGATTGGAGAATTCTGTATTAAGTAGTTTGCTGTGATAAAAATAAAGAGGAATCAGATCGAGTGTGAGTAAGTTGATGACCATCTCTTTCTGTTTGTGTATGCTAACATTTATGATGATTTTAGTCTGTAAGTGAGACACCCATAAAAGAAAAAAAAAACTTATAGCACCACTGTATGTTGTGTGTGTGTGGGTGTGAAGGAGCTGTGTGTGTATGTGTGACGCTCTGGCTCCTTGCTGTCTGCGCCTTGCTCCCCGCCGCTCATTGCACACCACATTATTTTTAACCCGCTGCCTCCGAGAGGAAGCAGGAGACGCTTGGGCCTCTGAAGTCCGGCACAATGAGGAGTAAGCTCACACAGCACACAGTCACCAAGTCGCACACGTGCGCATAAACCCTCACACACACACACACACACACACACACACACACACACACACACACACACACACACACACACACACACACACACACCAGCTTTTGTCACCTGCTAACAGACACTGCTAGGCGAATACACACTTCAGCAGCACATATCCATTCTCCACCCCTGACTGACACACTCGACAATGCACTCTCAGATAGATGGCCTGCCTTACCTTGAGCCCCACCCATCTCCATCGTGGCGCTGCTTATCCCGGATGACCCAGATCCAGCAGGTCATTCTGGGTCAGTGGGCTGTAAATGAACTGATACTAATTACAGTAAACAGTACCAAGTTGGGGAATGTTTGTCTGAATGTGTGTTGGCATGTGTGCAAGTGCTGAAACTGGACTGGCTTAATTCATGGAAAAGCAAAGTTTGAGTTGTCAGCCTCAAGCGAGAATCATTCATGGTGATTGTCTTGGGCGATGGGGGTTGTGTGTTTTGGTTTCCCTCTCATCTTTGTCCTTATATCCACTTTTAAATACTTACATATTCTAATCTGAACATTTAGTCATTATTGACTACCGCCAAGAAAGATGGGAGATTGTGTAATTGCCTGTGTGTTTTTTTGTCTGTCTGTTAGCAAAATATCTCATGAACCAGTGGATGGATTTTAATGAAACTTTCAGAAAGTAATCATTAGACTGACATCACAATTCATTAACTTTTGGAGTCAATCATGTTCAAGATGACTGCCACAACTAAACAAATTTAGAAAACACAATAATGGTTATAACTCAATCAGTTGTAAAGATATGGATCTACATTTGGTGTAGTAGTAGTAGCTGAGAGTCATCTTCATCACATATTTAAGCACTAACGGATTACACAATATCTTTGTTTAAAACCATGACAGTAAGTGTTGCCCCAACACTGTCTGTCTGTTAGCAAAATACCTCATGAACTTGTGGACAGATTTTAATTAAACTTTCAAAATGTAATTATTGGACATAGACTTACAACTTATTAACTTTTGGAGTCAACCCAAATCCAGATAGCTGCCATTTTTAATTGACCTTAGCAAACACTAAAATGGCTACAACTCAGTCAGTTCTGCAGATATTAAGCTAAAACTTGGTCTGGTAATAGCTGAGAGTCATCTGCATCACATACTCCGAGCACTAACAGATCACACAAGATCTTTGTTTAGAATTTTGACATGGAAGGCAGCGGGTGAAATGCATTCCTTCATGGAATGCTAGTTTTATTAGTATAGTGATTTTGTTTGCATTGTGCTGTTGCTGGTTTAGGCACCAGTAGCTTGAATACTCAAAATGAATAGCTGATACTGAGCTGGATTTCATTTGTCATATTTGGGCAATATCACCTAAAATATTCCCTTGGAAGCAGGAAGACACCTGTTGATCTGGCATGTGATTGCCTTTCTCCATGCTGTCTAATTAACTTGACTCTCTGCAGCTCTCCCAATCAAATGCTCCCATGATGCCTTAGCAGAAAAGAGACTGAGTGGTGCCTTTCTAAATAGTTAGCCTTCTGCAGTGGGCGCACACACATGTAGAGAAACACATCCTCCCAGTCACTCAGTCAAGGCAGAAAATCAGATTGACTCCACCTCTAAAGGCAGTGCCACTGAAATCAGAATACAGATGAGGGAGCCCACAATTTCCAGAGCACTGCATCCACCACAAATGCTTCAGCCATGAAAACGTACACCCCCTTCCTTTCTCTTTCTTTCCTTTCTGACAGACACACATTAATCTAAGTACACACACTCATGCACAATCACTTGCAAAGGAAACTGATAAACAGAGAAAGCGATGGCTGGGGTAACATTGAAGGTAATTAAGTCCAGCCCTTCTTGTCTGAATCGATGAAATGAGGGGTCACAGGCCCTTCTCACGTTGCACTTTGCTGGTATGCTCTTTCTCAAACCCTATCTATCTCTCTAGCCTTTATTTCTCTACAAGTCCTGGCATTCATGTAATGTTTGTTTATATGGGTCTCTCAAGTGTTCACTAGATATTATTAGCAGTTGTGATTTGCTCACTTTTGCCTTATGTGCTTTTCTTGTGGCAGCCTTCAGTTCTCTCCACGAGGGCTGATGTCGACATCCTGCTTCACAGTCTGTCCAGCCGCCACAGTGTGTAGCCAAACGCCCTGAAAGTGTCTGCCACATTGTTCTCCCACTTGAAAGTCAGCAAAGCTTTGTCAGCGTCCTCTCCTGAAGTCCTTTATCGTATTCACACGCTGTGCTGTATTTTTAGCCCATCCAAGTTTGCTCCCTTTGTTCCGGCAATTCTTGAGCAATCTTTCAGACCTCCCCACCTCCGCCATTGTATTTTTAGACAAAGGTGAAAAATGGCAGAGCTGATGGAGAATAATAAAAGACCTTCCCCGGGATGAGGGTTGGGTCCGTCTGATGGACGGAGCAGAGCCTTGACACAAAATTTGTCAGAGAGCAGTGAACTTGGCCTTACACTGCAGTATAGTCAGGACAGATCCAATTGTTTATTAAATAAATCAAATAACCAAACAAACAGAAAACAAAATTAACATTTTCTGTTAAACAAAAGCGTAAGAATACAATACAATAAATCCAGAAACTATCAAAACCCTCTTTATCTGTGATTTAATTGTGTGGTCAATTAAATGTTCTAAACTTTACATTTGTTTATGCTGAAAAAAGAACATAACACAAGGTTTGGACTGTATTTGCCTTTAAATTGATGCATGTGCACATTTCCCTTTTGTAGTGATGATATGGTGAAAGACAATGCTTACATAATAAAGTATGAGGTTCATGCAAAGTGCAAAGGGTATTTTATCTAATTTCTTATCAACAATTATCTGTATCAAGGAATTGTGGAAAACTGTGAATAGTGGTACTTACTGAGCAGTCACTAACTTACATAACCTTAGGTCATGAGGTCAGTACAACAGAAAACTCCTTTATATTTTCTTAAATTGTGTTATTTAGTTTGACACCAAGTACCTCCACCATAAAAGGTCATGCTATTGGCATGATTAGTTCCTAACAAACAATGGATCATGAGCTGTTGTGAAAATATATAAATGTCACTGTTTGTTTGCCTGCAATGTAATGTAAAATCTACCAAGCAGACATACCCGTTTACATAAGCAGATAAACTCATTTCTTGTTAAAAAGAAGTTCTGGTTATGGCAGGAAATCCTCTTGAAGATTACCCCCCAAAAATAAGCTGACATCAATTTAAAGCAACAGGTAGGCAAACAATCAATCAAACAAGGTCATCTCAAAATTTTACTGTTTTACATTTCACACCGATAAAGTAGAATTTTGATACACAAATAGATTGGTGTAACAGTTTGACGGTTTACTTGTTGTGCACATGGCTATAATTGAGCACCTAAAAAGTTTAAATCTCAGCGTAACAAATGGATTCACTCCATAGGGAACAATGTAATCAACATATTTTTTTCCCAAAATTATTTATTTACGTTATGCAGCCTTAAACGTGATAAAGAAGGAGAAGTTGGGTCAGTGGGGGAAGAATCAAGTCACTACCTAAACAATCCTTGTTAAGGCAACCGTGTTTCATTTCCTGGTGCCTGCCTTAGTTCCCCTTAAATGGCATTACCTATTGAAGCCAGTTAAATCACCGACAGCAGTATGATTAGAAAGCCACTGAGAAACCAGAGTCTGGGCAACAAACATGGACTAGCTTTTAATTCAATTTATCTACGTAAACATACACATCTGCTTCTGATTCACTGCAAATTTTCAAGATGTATTTTACGGCTTTGACAGAAAAGTTTGAGCTCAATTTACTGTCGAACTAAAAAACACTCCCTCCCTCATGAAGCATCTACATGGGGATATTGATCATTTTGCTCATAATCAGGTCTAAGATAGTAAGTGCAACATAAAACAGTACATAAAATGTAGTCCTAATGGTGCATTAAAGATCAAAGATAGCTGTATTAAACCGGAGGATATAAATTTCTCTGATAGGTTTGCGGTCAATGAAGATATATGGTTTCTGTATCTGAGTAAAAAATACATGTGATGAATGAGTATGTTTGTGCTACCTCATAGTTTTTGCTCTTTTGTAGAAATTCACATAAAAAAACAATCTCTAAAATTATCATATGCCTGATCACCTTTTTACTCATTTGAAACAGAACTAATATGCATAATACATAAAATATACATGTTTAATGAACAATAAAGACAACATCCAAAGGCTGGTTTGCCTACATTTTGATTTTTGCTTCATTTTTGGGAAAATAAAAAAACTTGACCTGATGGTAGGGTTTTGGCCTAGAAAATAAGTAACTCATTATGAAAATAAAAAAAGTACAGTCAGTTTTTGTTGATGAATCTAAACATATTCACAAAAGTCATGGAGCTGCAATGAACAGATGGATGCTGGAGGGCATCAGCTGTGGCCCATTAGACAGGTCACCACGCTAGCCATTGTCACCGGCCTCGTGTCTACATTCTCAGGTCATGTTCTGGAAGTACAGGGTCACACCCCCACCCCCACCCCTTCACTTCAACCCCCTCCAATGAGTTAGAAGCCAAACATGATGTAATTACACCCATTTAGCTGGGAACTCACCATAAGTCTGGTAAATGGTTTTTTTTTTGTGATTCTTTTCACAGACAAAGCTCCTCAAAGGAAGATGATGAGCTGTTTGAATTACAGGCCTACAGTATGTGACAGCTGGGTGATCAGGAGGCATTAGGAGCAGACGGTGAAAACAGTGCTTTCCTTCTTTGTTATTTAAATGTAATTTTATTTATTGCCTTTAAAATATTTTATGATTTAAGTTGTCCTGTTTTAGTACTTTTAGTGCCAAAACAGGAAAACAATTTCCCCATATGTTGCCATATTACAACATGCATGGTAAGCCACAGAAATACCACAGATCATTAGGGTGTTATCTGTAGCTGAATCAAAGAGTGGGAAAAGTGTAACAAATCCTTGGTGCTTTCAGTATGATAAGCCTCATTTATCAATGAGAGTATGGCTGGCCCATTAACAACCACGCTCCATTAGCACTATCTGCAAAGCTTTTATAAGGCCTTGTCTGCCCACATCTGTATGTTTGGGAGAGGAAATCATTAAACATTGTTTGTGTGAGACTTGAGCAGCATTTGAAGCTATCTAACAGCTTGGTCATATTCTCAGGGGCCCCTCTGGTGAGGATATGGTGAGTGTTTTGATTTCCATTGAGAAGGAGTGAAATAAATGCTGAAATGCTTCTAATTTCCTGTCCAGCCTGTCTGTTTGGACAGTATGTGCTAATTTTAAGTTGGGCAGGTAACAACAAGCAATGTATAGGCAAACTTTGACTGCCTTGAGTTTGTTTTGGTTTGAACTGA
This sequence comes from Kryptolebias marmoratus, assembly GCF_001649575.2. Classification (NCBI taxonomy): domain Eukaryota; kingdom Metazoa; phylum Chordata; class Actinopteri; order Cyprinodontiformes; family Rivulidae; genus Kryptolebias; species Kryptolebias marmoratus. Next base: position 16,375,010 of record NC_051443.1, read on the forward strand.
AACTCTTTGTACACCTGGGTTTGAATATTTATCTTCTTCTCTGCTCATTTTCAGAAGTTCTGTCAAGATTGGTGCAAATTGTTGGTGGACAGTTGTAGACAATGTTAGGTGTCTTCAAGGATGTTAAATTATAGAAATGTCAAAGCTCTGACTGTATGACTCCTGATTATTCCCAGTTCTGTTTTGCTTGTGTACTTGGTGTCAAGAAGATGGATGATCAGAGAAGAATGAATTCCTGTGCGCTATTAGGCAGGTTTTTATCACAAACATCTTTGTTCAACTTTCGTTTCAACCCTGACTCTGAGTAACCTGAAAAACAATCCAGAGCATGAAACTGTCACCACCATGCTTCACTGTTGGGATGACAGGTGATGAGCAGTACCTGAATTCCTCCAGATGCAAAGATTAAAAGCCATAGAATTTCATTAGAACTTGACTTTTACATATTTGATCATGTTTTCTGCAAATTCTAAGTGATTTTTACAATTCTTTCACTGAGTAAAGTCATCAGTTTGTGTACTCTAGTGCCATATACTAGACGTGAGTGAAATTCTGTTGAGATATATTGTACTGGGTGTTTTTGGCTTCTCTACTCATGAACGCTTTAGTAAAAAGGCTAATTGAAACAGATTGAATGTCATTTCAAATTACAAATTGGTAATGATCAATGACCAAAAACATGTCAAAGGCCATCAGAGACTTGTTGAAGGTGAAAGGTTGCGAAGTTTGAAGGCTGGTTGATAGATCTGGGTTCATTCATGCAGTTCTTTTACTAGATTGGATGGATGAAATTAGTACTGTGCTAGAGCAAATACTGAATCCAGTTCTAAGTTTGTTTTTAAAAAATGTTCAGAAGAAGCTTGTTTTTCCAAAAGAGGAGTCAAAACCAAAAAATATCAAAATCATACTTCACTTTAATCATCTCTTCTAATGTATTCTTATAACTTCTCTTGAAGTATTTTGAATTTCTGTGGACAATCACATTGTAAGAATACAGTTTGTCCTCATGCATTAATGTATTTTTATTGTTTTGTATTCTTTTGAAACCAATGCATAACCATATGTATTCTACTTATTAAAAGCTGTTTTAAATAATGGTGTTGACTAGTATTTTTTTACGCCGATAAGTGTTTATTAATTATGTTGCAAACACGATCTATACACACTGTTTCAAGCAAGATCTATAAATGTCTGGCTTTGATATTATATTATACGTACAGTATATCCAACAATGTTTACAAACAAACAAGCAAAATGTCTTTATAAATCCAATTGAAAATCGCAGTTGAGATTAATGCTCTAAGCTGTGCTAAATCAGTGCTAAAGCTTGGTTTTCAATTGTTCACTCTAAAAAACAACAAATAAGCCTCTTGAAATCTTTTAAACTTAGTGATTACAACATTTCATTTGGTCAGGGGTGGTTTCTATAACTACACTTTAACCCTTTGATATACAATTTTTTTTGCTTTGTCATATAAGTTTGTATTAAGTTCAAATGACATTTTATGACCAATTAATGCAAAATAATAAGTAACTTTTAAGTTGCTTTTTTCATACCATTGTAAGTAATAAGGGACACTTGATGGTGAATATAGGAAAGAAAACCTTTCTTCTAGACATAAGATGAGGACATTTATGTTTGTATGGGCAGACACTGAGGTTCATTGTCAGTTACATTTCCTGCCCCTTTTCTCCCCCCTCCAAAATAAAATGACCCCCTACTTAATCTGATGAGGTATCTTCACCCACGAATATTAGACGCACACACACTTGTGTATGCACAAATACACATAGCCGCACACATCCTCTCCTCCCGATCAGATGACATCATTAACAATCATTACTGGGACACCAGGAAGTGCAGAGATCTCCGGCTCAGAGTCTGGCTGAATGGGATCAAGTTAGCCAGCTTGAGATGAAAGATTTGAAAAGGAAAGCACCCACCAAAGCTATTTAACTTCTGGATTTCATCAATGCTTTCCTACTTAAAGAAGGCCCCATTTGATGGTAAATTCAACCTGTTTGTAGTCATGGTGTAGTTTCTATATGTGGGTCTTCTTTATCGTGTTTATAAAAAAAATCTTTCTGAAGGAAGTAAATGAAATTTCCCTTGTTTTTTGTGTGCAAATCAAAAACACGTTGGAACTAATGTGTTTTTTATTTTTAAAAATGAACAAAAAAAGGGGAAAAGCAACCAGATGGTGGCATGGTCAGATATTGCATCATATATACAGTGCAACACAAACATATAGCTTAAAAATAACTATGTTTAGACCCGCTTTAAGTCCTAAATCTTGAATAATTAAATACTGTAGGCTAATCATCGTTTTCCTGTCTTGCCAATTTAAAACAGATATAAGCTTTGTGGTCTCTGTGTGAAGCTTAGTTATTTGGGTTTAGGCTGGTGTATATTGGAGGCATGGAAAGAAAGAAGAAGCCCGTCCCTTCAGGCCACTGACACACAAGCCTTGAGTTAGTCAGTGACAGGACCCTGGTATGAAGCTTCACTGAGGCCACAGGCATCTAAGTAGCGGTTCTTGTATGATACTAACCACAGCCACCACAAGACAAGCAGTTCTGCTGTTGCTGTTGCAGGCTGGATTACTGTGTTGCAAGGCATGCAGACCTTTGTGTACGGAGACCATGTAGAGTGGGTTTGAGTTTGTTTCATGTTCGATTACATGTGTGCATGCAATGCTACAAAAAAATGTGCACGTGTGTATGATTGAACTTTATCTTGCAAACTCTTTTTTGTTTGTGAGTTCCAGGCTTCTAATCTAAAAGCTACAAAAGGGAGGAGAGAAGAGTGACCCCTACTGTTTAGGAAACTAAACACCAGTTCTGCATTGAGAAGGAAAAACACCATACTGAGACAATTATTTTTACTCCTTAAATGATTAAATGAAACATACATACTATGACTAAGCAGCACAGTTGATTGATAATTTCCCCTTAAGATGCCCCTCCTAGTAGATTTAACTTCCAACAGCAATCAACATCACAGCCACAGAAGAATATTTATATGTTCCATCACCATCCACTTGAACTTTTAGTGGGGGGGGGGGTTCATGAACAGAGGCTATGATTGGAGCAGGGAGTGCTGGAAATCCTTTGAAAAGGGAAAACAAAAGGTCTCCTCTGTTGTGATGAAGCATTCCTCTCAAGAGACTGGGTCTGGGCCTGACTCAACCTTTCACACAATCGACGGCCAACAATACAACAAACCCTGCCCTTGCAGACCTACTATTGTACTGGAGCACGCCACAGCTGTGGAGAATCACATTTAGGTGTCAGAGGCAACAAATGTTTCTTTAATTGGAATACTGGTATTAGCTCATGTTTCCTCCCTATGCTTTATGAATCCCCTGTGCCTATTGTTTAGAAGTTTGCGTTGACGTCGCCTTGGCGGCTCCGGCTAATTGAGAGAGTGTGTGTTTGGACCAGGTTCAAGAGGAACTCTTGGTTGCGTGTGTGAGTGAGTCTACGTGCAGGCTCCTGCAGTGTGTGTGACTGTGTTTCTATTATTTCTCTCACTTATAGTAAATCTTATACAAAATATTTATATTTAATCAGTCTGCACACACTGTGAGATTAGGTGACCATGTTTATTTAATCTGCCCGGAAGGCAGATTAAATCAGCACAAACAGAGGAGATTGTATTTGCCCACATTTGAATAAATGCTATTATAAACAATAAATGGATTGTCAGTCTCATATGCTCGATATCCAGTGTAAGTATTTGGGCTTATTTTTAAAGCACTATCCAAACATGTTTATATTTACCTGATTGAGCTTTGTGGTGTGTAATCAATTTTTAATTTACGGCAGAATGTTAAAAAAGTAGAAAAATTAAAACATGACAGAAACTCAGACACAATCAAAGTTACTAAATCTAGTTAGTGCTAACATGTCGCATCTCAGAGGAAGTGTTTGTTTTTCTTAAGCTTAATGTCAATAGCAAATCACTATCGGCCCAATAAGTACCAGATTTTTTGCACTTGTCTCAATTATTCTAATCTGAAGAGATTACTGTTAATCTAGGGCATAAAAAACAAAACAAAAACAGAAACACCAGTCCCTTATCTTAATATGGGATCTTAACACTGGTTTATGGAAACTTGTCACAATTCAGATTACAAGTTGAGATCATTACAGGAAAGAAATCTTGAATTTTCAATTTTCACAAATTTATGGAATGTGTTGTTCTTCTTCAGTGTGTGGACGTTATTGTAAGGGTTTCAGTCTGGTATATGTAAACATGATAATATATTTACTGAGGTCAAAATGAAAACCACAGATGATTTTTTTGTATGATGTAATATAATATATAGGTTTTGTAATTTCAACATTATTAATTTCATATAATTTCAATAAACCTACATAAGTAACAAATAGATACCTATATTTGCATTTACCGTACTTCTATTTTGTTGCATTTTAAAAGTGCAGTGTTCATTACTTAAGTATGATAAAGAATGGTTTATTTTAGGCTATGATGATAGCCATTGTATCTTGCCTTCTTTTGTAAGTTACGTGATTTCATCCAACACTGTGCACAGAGGATTATATTTTAATCTGGTGTTTAATCAGATGAATAGAACAAAAGGATCAAAAGTGGATAAAAGAAAGTGCAGTGCGTTTTCTCGCATCTTGAGATGGAACAGGTGCTGCTGGTCCCTGGGATCAGTGTCAACTGGGGATTATTTCATGTGCTGCAGAGGGATTGTGAATGCAATTTAAGAATTACTGTCATATGAACTAAGATTAAAATATGGATTAAGAACAGAAGACGCAGATAGTGCTAAATTCACAAGATAATCTGTCAGTATGCCTTGAAAAAGTATTCATTATGTGAGAACAGTATTAACATGTGCATGTGTATATAGACCTATGTGTTTGTGTCTGCTGCAAAAGAAATAGTTAGGAAAAGGATCCATAATAATAATAAGAATAATAATTGCCTTTTATTAGAGCTAGAACTTTACATAGAGAAAAGAGCAGACACTGAAAGCAGTCAATAAAAATAATAATTTACTTGAACATTTTCATCATTAATATGAGAAAATAACTAATAGTCATCCAGCCATAGTTTTTCATAGGGTATAAATATATATATATATATATATATATATATATATATATATATATATATGTACACAGAGAAAGATAACACACACACACATAAAGATATACGTGTGTGTGCAATCTTTTTCCAATCAAAATATCAAAATGACCTACATGGCCTATACCTAACCAAAGAGTGAAATAGAACCAAAGGAAGAAATGGTATTACTTAGGACTCACTTCAGACAGAATCTACAGTGTTCAAAGAAAAACAATGTGAAAAAATATTCTCAGATTTTTCAGTCGTCATACAAGTTTTAAACCTTTGGAACAAAGCAGTACATTAAGAATCAGCACTGCCTCAAACTCATACAAAGCAACAGAATGCTGATACTCATCATATCACGCACACTGCTTTCAAAATTTGACAATATTACTAACTAGTGTAAAAGTGGTTACTAGTAGAACTCAGATGCAAAGAACTATTATATTTGACATAATTAACACAGCCAGAAATTTGAATTACCATGAAAAACTTAAAAAAGTAAGGGCATGTAACCCACACAATCCAGAGAAAAAAAGAAAAAAAAGTTTGTGAACCTCTGGCCATGTGTGAAGGAACAACTCTGGAGAACATCTGAAGCTGATTCTGGAAGCATTGTTAAAAGTTCATGTGTGAACACACATACATACTCTCTTTTGTCTATGACTGTGTATCTGAGGATTGCTTTCCAAATGTAATGTGATTAGAGTATAGAGAGCATTTTGATCTATCAGTGGGTGCGGTGGTAGGGGTGGAAGTGAGTGGTTTGAAGAGAATTCATTAGCGAGTAGACAGGTGGCTAGTGTTACACTCCACCAGTGAAAGTCAGCAGCCCGAGCTGTCTCGTACTCCACTCTCCCTTTTTCTTGTCCCCCCTCTGTGCAAGCAGGAAAGCTACACCAGCCTGGATGACATTTCCAAAGACAGAAGGCCACTGATTAGCAAATGGTCTGAGCTGAAACAACAGCCTCCGATCTTTATCAAAGTTTAACGTCCACCCCGCCTCATCCTCATGGCCCCTGTGTTTCTCTCTTTCTCTCTCCTTGCAACCTCGCTATCTATCCGCCTTGTAGGCTTGTTTCTCCTGGGAGCCAAGTATAAGTACTCCATCAGGCAAACCGCATTAGTGTAATTTTGTCCCAGGAAATTAGCAGAGCAGAGCGGCGCCAATTAGAAGTCAATAGCTGGCTTTATTAATCGAGCTAGCCATCGCACTTGATTAGATTAAGCTGAGCCTGAGCTCTGTTGTGTTTGTGTGTGTGTGTGCTGTGTCTGTGTGTGTTTGACTGTCCTTGTGTATTTATTTCTGTGTTTGTTTGTCAGTGTGTTGCTTGTACATCCTTGGCTGTGAGCATGGCCTCGTGCAGAGAGCGGCAGGTGCTGCTGACTTGCTGATCCTGTCTCATTGTGACTGTCTGCGGCTCTGTTAGTGCCCAGTAATATGTTGATATTGACCCTCTTCGACTGCAGGCTCTTATTAAGACACACTGCAGAGGGATGTGGAGCTGCTGGCATCGGTTTATACAGAAATAAGCCAAACAATTGGACAAATTAAACTGCCTTTATTACATTAACTATTGCAGTAATACAACTGCAGTTTCAGGCCAAATAACTAGCATAATATCTTATCACAATGTAAATCAAAACAAATGGAAGATATTGTCATGTGAAATTGTACTGTATATCATTTATTCTATACTTGTGTTCTGAGTGTTTATGAGTCTATTTCTGGGAATATGTGAAAAGCTGTTAGCAGCCACATAGATCAAGACAAATAAGTGACAATCTAATGATAATTTTAGTGGATTTGTGAATTATCCTTTCCATACTATCAATTAACTGGTTGTGTGTGGACAAAATATAATGAAGTAACTGAAAATAACTAACTTACACGACTAATGTGTAAATGGACTGTATCGTTATCTTATTCTCTAGCAATAAAAACATGAAATGTGACCTTTTATTCATAAGAAACAGCTATTTAAGGCATTCCATGTGTAATGTAACACTTCAGTAGCAAAGTTTCTGCTTTACAATAGCAGTAATAGGAACATGAAAACTGAAGACCAGAGAAAGTGTCTAAGTTATCTATGGAATGGTTCATGTTGGGATTTCAAGTCACCATTTTCTCAATTTGCCAGACCCTATCACAAATGCAATATCTTTGATTAACCCCCCTGAAGCCCTCAAAAGAGAGAGAGACAAAGAGAGGTAGAGAAGCCTTTGTAACTTCAGGTCAATTTGACCCAAAGGTCACGGGAGGGTTAAAATTATGGCCTGCAAAATGGTGGGCTATATTCATTCCTTCAAGGAATGCTACTTTTTAATAAGTAATTGTTTTAACCTTTTACAAGAACTGGGCTATAGTTTGACAGCTTAGATGGAATTATCCACGGGCACTCTGGCACAAAGACAAAAATCTTGAAAATATACGTTTAACCCGTGTTACATCCTCTTGGTAGATCTTCGGATTAAAGTGTGAATTTCCTGTGTTATTTCTGCCCCTGCCCATATGTGTTATCTCAAAATCTAAGCCTCTGCTGACAATCTTTCCGAAACTTGCCCTAATCCATGTGGCAAATCTGCTGGGTAACACCTGTTCCTGAAAGAGTTCGGAGAACACAGCCTGTCGAGAAAAAAAGGATTTTAAAGAACATCACAAATTCAGCATTATCGGAAAAAAAAGCTCTTTGTCTTATTCCAGGAAATTTATGTTGGTACACTAGTATTTTTATATTAAAAATGTAAAAATAAATAAAAATTAAAAAAAAAAAAAATTTCTGTGCAGGGCGAAAGGGCCGAATCATATTTCACTGTTACCACTGAATAGAAGATTTTGAGTGTTAAGTTTCCATCTGAAGTCACTTGGTAATCCAAATCCCCTGTGCAACTTTAAAACATGAAGTTAGAAAACCACAGAATGATCAACACCACCAAACCACAGAAACCCCACTCTCTCTAAATACACATACAAACACCCACCAGCATTGGCACCCATCTCATCACCACCAAAAGTGGCCAAGCCTTAGGCAATCTGTAGATCCAGGCACCACTGAGGTTCAAACCCAGCTGACACTTTCATAGTATAGTATTAATTTTGAGCTGTGCTGAAAGAAGATGTGATGAGTCTTTTTTACACCAAAACCACCCATCGTTCCATCGAGCTTGAGACATGCTAGCATGGCCAAGGCCTCAAAACAAAATCTGGCTTCACTGGCCCAGAAAGGACAGCTCCCCCCTGGGCTTTGTCTGAGAGGCTGGTGGCTAAGTTGCTCTGACAGCTACATGCTTTAACAGATGCAGTTCCCATTCAGTGAAGAAGTCTCTTTGCAGGCAGATAAGCTAAAGAGGGTTGGTATGGCTAGAGTTACATGGGTTGGAGGGTAGCAAAAGGTTACTAGCTTGCTGCTAACTGTAGCTTCTGGATAAAGCTTGTCTGCCATGATTGAGCTCATTTTGATTATTACTGGCGACCTTGTGGACATTGTAGTGTAAGCAAAGTGGGATGAAATAATGAACAACACACACCAGGGGCTGGAAACTCTTGTGCAAAGGCAATGAGTTAAACATCAAGCCAGGGTACTTACTGAATGGTGGCAGTCTTAAATCACACCCACAAACTGACTTACCAGGCACTTTGGTTTAAAATTCTCACAGAAGCATTGAGACCCGTGGTGGGAAACAAAGCATTTCATATTCATTTCCCCTGTGTCAGGCAGACTAAGTGCCTGCTGGACTCAAGGGTTGTTGAGGAAGCAGGTAATGTTGCTGACTGCAAAATCATCTTGGGTTACAGAGTAAAACAGAAAACATTGATTAGAGTTGTCACAGGAGAATCATACCTGCTATCTTAAGACAGAATTTAAGCTTTTCTGACAAAGAAAATGAAAAAAACCTAATTAATCTAATTTATCTACCCTTCTTAGTATTTACATCCTCAAAGAATCCCAATGCAACATTTTGCCTATTTTTTTAAAGAAAAAACAACAAATGATTTACACAAGACTCAAAAATATAAAATTATGTTGAAACATTGAAGTTTGTGCCCTGCTCTAAAAAATCCCCCAAATCTGACAAAGAGTCCATTCCTTTTCCAACCCCAACAAATGGGCCATTCACACCAGAAACATCATGTGAAGCACTGCAGAGACATGACCAGTTGCTAACCTCATCACTGCAGAGTCCAATGTGCCTGGAGCAAAATAATGTGAATGAATAAAACCCAGCATGAATAAACAAAATCATAATCCATGGCTTTTTAACACTGTACTTACAGAGTTGTTGATACTTCTATTCAATTCTTTTCAAGGTGAAGACATGTAAATATAAACATTTAAACATAAAAATCCAAGAATGACCTTAGACAGATTTAAATTTGTATGCCAGTGTTGCCAAATGTTTAAAAAATCATGCAAACAAAGTAAGAATTTCTTTCCACACAGTTTAAAACACTGCAATATGGAGGCTTGAAGGAATGAGGCCCTTTCACTAAATCCACCATTCTTCTCCTTTTGCATCTCACTCAGCATAAAAGCTCTTTTTCTTATTTTGAGAGCCTTCAGGCCCCACTGTCAGGAGTGTGTCTGTATATGTTTTCCTGGAAGAAAAACAGCACTCATTAGGCGTCACATCATGACTGAAATTGTGACGTGTCAGGTCTTGTCTCTCTATCTGTCACTGCAGCCCTGCTTCAGTGTTTGTGGGTGGCTAGAAATGATAGACCTCAATACACATATTTGCTGTTCGAGCATGCCACGAACAATAGAGAGGTCAGCCATCAAGATGACCCTGATTGTCAAACACAACAACGAAAAAACGAAGATGTTTTAGAAGCTTTCTAACCCTGGGGCTGAATGGCCAGAGATCCATTCTCAACAATTATCATGTAGCTGAGGAGCCAGAAAGAGTGATTTAACAGCAAATTACAAAACAACCCAGCAAGCCAGTACTTTGCGGTCCATTAATACAGTGCGTTTGTTTTTTTCTTAGAAGTAATTGAAAAAGTAAAGCAGAAGTTCTGAGGCACCTCTTAAGTGTACACCATCTTCCAGGCTATAAATCATGTTTGCGATAGGACCACGAGAAGCTGGAATGTGAAAGCACGACAGTGATGGAGTTTAGTTGCCAGACAAGACGTCAGGTAGCTGCCACAGAGAGTTGATCAGCCCGATGACATGCCTGTGGCATGCCGTGTGGTCCAGCAGGCTATAAAAGCAGGTAGGATGGCGTTGGGGAGACAATAAACAGGGATTGTCAAGAGGAAAACACAAGGACAAGATTTCATTTTCACCATGTTAACTTGGAGACACCATGTTTTGATTTTGCACAACTAAGGCAGCAGTAAATTTGGCAATTAAGTGTATTCCATCCTTTGGCTGATAAGTTTCTGTGTGGATTGTTTGTGTTTTAGTTTCTTTCAGCAGAAAGTAGCTGATCTGAAAAGTTCTCACACATATTGCAAACACAATTTTTCTGAGCTTTGAGTTATAAAACTTTTACAGAAAACAAGAGACTTCTTGTTTTACCCAGAGAGGGGCAAAGTCCTTGGGGGACACTGATGAGCATCTGTTTATGCATGACATAAATAAAGTGAGTGTCTGAGTATTATGTGAGTTTACATAATTCTGAGCTCAGTTAGTGCTTTGTTTCTGCAAAGCCTGAGCTAATAGTTCTAAACATTTGGAACTGTTACCAAAAGTAGGATTTCTTTCTTTTTAACAGATTGTTTAGCAAAGTTTTTGGGATATCAACAAACATTTTTGCATTTAAGAACTGAACTTTTAAAGCAGCATTCATTCAATTTGTTTTCAGCTTGAGGGCTAAGAAGAGCAGGAACAGCAGAAAAAAAGAAAGAAAAACAATGGGATGCCTCTCTACATCTGCAGTTGTGAGGATTATAATCAGGTGTTTGTAGAAGGGGTTTAAATGTAATTACATCTGAGAGATGAATTTCAGCCACAGCAGTTAAAAAATTAGGTATTTGATATGGAGGACAAGATATAACATGTTATGTCATGAAACCAGTAAAATTATTTTGAAGTTTTTAGTAGGAGACTACAACTTTGCAATCTCAACAGTCTGCCTTATGACTTTATGTTGTAAACTTGTTGCCAAGTCTACATTCCTAGATTTCTTTTGACTTTGAAGTGATAAAATTCAGAACTTTATCTTGCAAAAACAGAAGCACCTATATGGTACAATAAAAGTCAGCAGTCACACCTAAAAATGAAATTAAAATACCAAATTCATCAAAGCTATGATACTTTACTGTTATTTTAATATATTTATGGGTCATTATTGGTTCCTTGTGTTATAAATCAGGTCAAATAGACAACAAACAGTTTACTACACTGAAAACAGAGAGTACTTTCTGAGAGCCTTTTCCTCTATGTTAAGTTGGAGTAACTTTTAGAATCACTGTTTAGTTTTCATTAAATGGTTGGTTAACAAACTTCACAGAGTCATCTTTACAAAATATGTGCCGTTAAATCCTAATATTGATTCATGGGTCCAGATAAGATGAATTCATAGGTTTACAACACCAAGTAGTTGTGTTAGGTGTGATCCAACAACCCCAGGCATTAACCAGACAGACTGATGCAACGCTTGGTGAAAGACAAGTTATGTTATCAGGACCATCTGTTGGAAATATTCCAGACCAACAGAGGTAAAGTCATCAAGGCCCCAAACTGATCACAGGACCTCGGGGCCCTGTTTAAAACCTAACATGAACTTTTAATGAGGGCGTAGTTTTCACTCCATGTTCTTCTGATGCTTGTCTGCACGTAGAACTCACACTGTTCACACTGATTGGATAATTGCTTTACAGTGAACCCATGCACAACGAGACGATGCTTGCAGACATTTGGTGACAAACACAGGCAGTGATCACACACACAAACCCCACCCTTTCCCAGAATATTCCTTTCATGTTCTGCTTCAGTGTTTACCTAAAACTTATCGTCTTTTAAATGACAGCCAGCTGCTGACTCAGAAATAGTTTAATAGTAGTGGGTTCTTATGAGTCTGCTATCGCTGGACCCTCCATCTCACTCCTATGAGTCTTTCTCTCTCCTGCCTCTGAACGATGAGGGTTGAAGTCACGGTCAGGACCCGTAAATGGAGCTGGCGTTTTTTTGTCTTTACTCCAATCACAAGACCTGCTTTTGAGAAGTGTTGGTGCAAGGTCAGATGATGTACAGCAGAAGCATGACACGTCTCAGTGCCAACAGTGTTTCCCACACACAGACACTATGCTCAACATATTTCCCAATATTTGTGCCATAGCAACCAGTCATGTGCATACTCATATCAGATTTTACACTAATCAGCACACTGGCGGCTCATTGTATCCAAACTAGTGAAGCAAGTTCATCTATAAATCTGTCTAAATTATTTCATTGATCAGTAAATAGAGTCAAATCTTTCCTAAATCATCCTTTAGGGATGACTTGACGCAGCCTGGTGAAGTAAAATTTCCAGGAGTATTTAATACGCAGGGGTGGTGCTTAATTTGTTCTTTCTCGTTGCTAAAATTGTCATCCGATCTTAGGTAAGACCCACATACTGTATGTCTGATCATGTCATATTTGAACTGTTGTCTCCATGTCAAACAACCCGAACAATAGAATAGAAGGCGAACAGAGAAAAGCCAGACAGTGAATTAGTCTGTGGCAGAGTGCTTCATGCAGTAACAGACAGGAGATCAATATTTACAGACACTCCCCAGCTTTAGACAGCATTCACGTCAGATAGTACAAACAGTCCTCTCTGCAAATGTCCAACCCACACACTACACATTTACTCAGACAAAAGTATACACTCTTTCTGTTCTCCCTTTCCAACTTTACTTGTGCTTTTGAGACAAAAGCGCAGGTAAAGGTTGACAAAAAGTGCATATGGATCATTTGAATCTCTCTCACCCACACACACACACATCAACCACTGTCTACATTCACCCTGAAATTATCTCCTCACAGACATAATTCTGGCAGTTAAGTGGCTGGCTAAAAGCATGTGTACACAAACAGTGCCCGACAAAAAGGTTGTGCACACCGTTTATCTGTTACCTCTGTCAAACACCTGATAGATAGCCATCGCCAAGCTTGAAAGGGAGCGACTCAATCTGACCTCACAGGTGAGTTGTACTGCTAACATAATACATGCTTGCATACACGCATACTTGCAGACACAAAACCAAACAGACTGATTACATGTTGGGCCAGTCATTACGGACAGCCAATAGCTGATTCAATTTTGCACATCAACATTTGAATATTTGGCCACATTTGTTGTTTTCATGGAACCGACATCTAATAAAATGTTGAACTTTATTTAAATTTTATCCCCCCAAATATATATCTTGTATATTGTTATGAGGTTTTGAGTTGTTTGAAGTCACAAAAGAAAAAAAACTAATTTGAAAATAGTACACCAATATAAAATGGGAAAATGGCTATTCAACTTGCAAACTCCAGTTTCTTCATGAGCCAGCAGCCAGTCATGTTACCCTGGCTAAAATGAGTAAATCTAGTGCTAACGGGCTGGGTGAGAGCGGTAACTTGAGCCAGTGTGAAAGGACTCATTGTTGCTTTGGGTTAATTAGGCGTGACAAGCAAGGCGTGAACAGATTCCCATCATTAGGCCCCCTAAAAAGTCCATTAGAATCAATGGTCCACGCTCCGGTCAGACATTCTGTCTACCAGCCAGCCAGCCTCCTGCCCCTTTAGCAGGACACTGGATATAGTTACAGCAATCCAGCCACAGCTAACTCAAACAAGGCAACTCTAGCCGCGGCCCTAACACCCTTGATAATGCAATTGACGCCATGTTCAAGGGAAAAGGGGAGGATGATGAGAGAGATAGGGAAGTGTGTGAGTGGTTGCTTATGGGGTGAAGTGTGGAAGAAAATGTGTGTGCTGGGAAGTATGTGTGTGAAAGACTGTGTGTCTAAAACATAAGCCTCTCTGCTTGACCGAGGACTGCAACAGACAACTGGCAGCCAGTGCAGCTGATAAACTGCAGGGATTAGCAAGCACTTCTGGAGCCCAAGTGGCCCTATCAATACAGGACTGGGCCCATTGATCTGTTGTCTAGCCGGGTGCTGGAGCTAATTCCTGGACCTTGGCTCTGAGTGGTCTTCACTGGGGAGGTGGGAGGAAGGCAGAGGTGGGGGAGAGACTGGCTGGCTACTAGTGGCGCCATTCATAGACCCTACTGGATTTTAGGGCTCAATGCTTACCATATACCAATCCAATAACCCTTTTACCACAGCATGACTAATTAAAGCTCATCAGTCCCAGTCCAACACATTTATTATAACTGTAAATGTTTGGCAGAATACAACCTTTTATGAAGTGAATTCACAGATTATAGACCATACTGTAGCTGAAGCTAATGTGGAAGTGCCAAGCTTAGGTGCTTGCTTAAGTCATTCCAAAAGACATGAATTCAAAATGTCATTGTACTGGTGTGGTAAAAGCCTTAGAGATACCCTCACTGGGTTATTTTATCCATTTTAAAAAGTTAAAAAATGTAAGTACTTTGAGTGTTGGTGGCACAGTGTTAATAATGTACCGTATACAACAATGCACTCCAAAGTTAGTGTATGTTTTAATCAGAAAAGGGAAGAACATGGTCAATATGATTAAAATTAGAATGAATTAGGTATAAAACTCCTAATCGAACATTTTAGATCTAATTTTAGGAGGTAACTTAATATTCCCACTTCTCATAAATGACATTATTTGCTGTAATGAATCAAGTTGATGTCTGCCAAATGCTAGATAATATACTCAAAAATGTAGCTAATATAATTTCCGCTGTTATAAACATCATAATGGTTATGTCCCATGCTAAAACAGGACACATAGTCCCCAAATCCTATCTACCACATCAGTAATTACAATTTAAGGTTTCTAAATCAGAATTTTTTTGTCACTCAAAGTTTAGACATTTGTGAGCTTTTCAAAGTTTATCAAAAGTGTGCACTAAGAAATTAAGCTATTACAAATTTATCTTGCAAAAACCCCTCCGTGACGTTACTGATGAAAAGCGAACAGAATTTAATGTAAAGAATGTTATGTCTGTAGAGTAGGTATAAATGAAACACTAAAGAAGAAGAGAAAAAAAAAGCTTACAAGTAAATCAAAGGGATGAATGAGTTCTTTCTTGACTGCATCTTTAACAAGCAACCTGTTTTGTTTTTAGCTGACCTCAGGCTGTTTGCTTTAGCCACATGAACATCACTGCTGATACGGCTAAACACAAGCAACCGCACATGAATCTGCTTGGTCATAAACTGCAGCCCAAAAATGTGATCTTTTAGAGTTGACGAACATAAAAAAGTTGTACAAAGTTATGGAATACTGCAGATTTTCATTGTGTAAAAAGAAAAAGGTTGAGGAATGAATAATTGACTCTGTGTAATACTCCTGCCTCATTTGGTATAGGTGAAGCCAGATGATAAGCACTTACTGCTTAATATTTCATGACTTAAACTGTCTGGTTGTCTGATTGAGTGACAGTTTCATTCTGCTGCAGAAGTGGATGACTATCCCAGAGATAATAGAGCTCATAGACTGCACACTTAGAGGAATAAATTCACCTACAGAGCATCAAACTGCTGTGAGGGAGGAAGAAAGATATTTTAGAACGTTGATATTAATATATTAAAATGTTTTTTTCTGCTGAAAGTCTTATGAACAGAAGAATCATGCCAGCAGCTTTGTGAGGCCTAACTTTTCCTTCTGTGGTAAAAATGCCATCTGTAGCTTTCTAACATTTTCATAGTTGGAATATTAACTTCACTTTAAAAACATTTAAAACAGAAAGAAAAAAAAACATATTCATGTCGTGATAGTTTACCAATTCATCTACTGTATTGTAGGCAGATTTACAAATTTGGGAATTAATTACATTGGACATTGTATAAAGCAGTGGTCCACAACCTTTGTTGCATTACAGACCAGTAAGAAGTTCTCCAACAATGTTTGTTTTTTACTAGTTTTTGCTAGAATCAGCTTGTAGTTATGCTCATACATAAAAAATAATTTAATAATTAATTTGTTATTTGTTATTAACATGTCTCTTTGCATAAAGCAACCATATTGGATTTTAAAACCCAAGTTGCTGGGGTTCTGACTTCCTAAGCTGGATTTCTGTATTTTGGGGGAATTCTAGTAAATTTTTTCTGACTTGAAACTTGAAAATTTTAGCACAGTTGGATCACACAAATCTCACTATGTTAGCAACAACTATATGGATCTGATGGCAACTTGCGTCTATCTCACAGATAGAAATCCTCCAAACTGATAGCTTGCTGACAACCTTCTATGGCAAGTAAGGCACACGTAACTTATAGGTTTTTAACACAACCCCATTAAAAATATTCATTTCGATTCAGTTACTGCACTATTTTCCTAACATATTTTAATGCATGCTTTATAAAAAATATGAGACAAAGAAAAAGAAATACCATTTACAAAACAGAAATATAGCCACCCTAGTATTATTCCCTTTTACACAAAGACTGTATAACCAAAGGTATGTTAGTTTTTTTTCCTTAATTCAAACCCCATACCTACTTTTTACCACTTTCCTTTTTTGCCCCCCATGCCTCACCCCTTTTCACTGGGTCATCTCCATCTCCCCATCAACTCTCATTTTCCAGTCGAACCATCTTTCAGAAATCAATTCAAAAGAACTTTTTACCTCCAAATTCCTTCCAGAGACATCCGCTACTTCTTGGCGTGCTTTGGAAAGAAAACCCATTTATATTTGATTCATGAATTAAGGAGAAATGGCAGGAATGTCTCCTGTAATCGCGATGAGTGTAATCAAGCGGGCTTTTGATGGGCTAACGGCTGAACGTGTGCTCCACTTGCATGTCGAGAGTAATATTATATTTGGCAGCTGCGTCACTTTTTTCTAAAATATACTTTCTTTGATTTCCAGTCAAGAGGACCCCAAAAATTCAGCCAACATTTAGATCATTTTTCCTTTGTTTCCCAACTTTTCTGTCATAGAGAAGAAAAACTATAATGTGACCATAAAAAATGTTGGGTTTTTTTTTGATTCTTAAAATTTATTGGATTTAAATCAGTTATAATTTAAAGATTTACTAAATTGGCCTCAATAGACTCGATAAAGCATTTTTTGGGGGATATTAATCCTAATTGTAGGCCTTGAAGAGGTTTTTTTAGATAAGCATAACACAAATGTTCAACTTTACAGACCCAATTTGAGAAACTCTATGAGGGGTTTCAACCAATATTCAGTGTTTCAAGTATCCAAAAAGGAAACTATTAGAACACAATTAGCTACAGTTAACTTAAGTTTTGCCATTGAAATCTAGACATTTTTACAGCCAAAAATGTCTCCGATGATGAAGAGGAGGGAAACAGGGGGGAAATGTCAGAGCTGAAATGGCAAAAATGTGTCATCTAATCGCTACACGTGTGAGATCAAGCGAGTTTTGATGGGCTAACTGTGAAAGTGCTCTCCGCACTTATGTTGAGACGGATATTACATTTGGCAGCCTTGTCATGTATTTCGGAAAGCTTTTTTCTTTTATTTGCTGACAAAAAGGTTGTCGTTTCCTGACAATACTTATTTCTTTTTCATTCCTCTGCTCAGATTTCGAGAGAAGTCCTCAGCCTTGTAGATCTTTAATACACGTACTGTACTGATCCAAAATGGGAATCCACTATAAATTAAGTAGGTTAACTTTGCTGTTTTTTTCACATCCTGTACAGAAAGTACGTCCTGTACATTAATTTTTGTAAAATCTGACCCTTTACAGAAGACTGACAGACAATCCTCTAAAACATGAGTTTAGTTTATACAGCCATCCTGCATTACCACCTGTGTATGTATGCAGATGACTTTTCATATATGTTTAAGTTTTGGGTTGCCTGCCATTTTCAAGATCCAGGGTCCCCCTAATTAAACCTTAATCAAATGTGACACCCCACCAGAGGCCCCTTATGCCTCTCACTAATTTCAGCTGCACCAGAAACCTTTCTCTACCTTCCTTCCACCAGTCTGACAGGGGCCAGACCAGGGCTCCAATCATTTAACTCTAATGGTAAATAGCTTCCAGAGCTGAGGCAATCCTCCTTTCATCCCCAAACCTGTACAGACTCAGGTACAATTGGACAAGCAAAAAGAAACGTGATTATATCTCACTAAAATCCAAATGCATGCAAGTCATAATTCACAACATCCAGTGAGAATCTGACTCAAGCGCCATCAGAGCTATTCACATTAATTATATTACCTTTTTTAAATTACTGCTACTGAAAGAAAGAAAGAAAGAAAGAAAGAAAGAAAGAAAGAAAGAAAGAAAGAAAGAAAGAAAGAAAGAAAGAGAGGCTTCTGTCATGAGGACTTAAAAGCTGAAAAAATTATTTCTACATATGTGACCTCTGATGTGGTCTTGTCAAAGTCTTAAGGGCCATCCACAAATAAATACCAATATTGCAAAATAAAACAAAATAACTATTTAAATTATGATTCAAATTCAAGTGAATGTTGAAGTTCTTACCACAACTATAATGACAACATTAACTGAGATCATTTTCAGAGAGAGTTGATGCTAAAAAATGGATCATTGACTTTGTTGTCAGAACACTGAAGTAGCAGCCTCATTTATCTTTTTTACATGGTAAGCTAATGACTTATTGCTGTTTTAAAGTAAGTTCTTGCAGGAATTGAATATGTGGTTTATAAAATTATTGCAAACAGCATCTAACTGAGTCTGACTGAGACTGTGCACATCTATAGGAACCCCAAATAAACCCTTAAATCAAATGGTCACATCCTGGGAGGTGCATCAATTTGAATCAGTTCACATTTATAAATGATTTTAGATATTCATCCTTGCTGTTAGGACTAAAACAGTTATTGAATCAGGCTGAAAGCAGGTTTATTGCTGCTGTATAGCTACTGAGGCTTGTGGAAGTTAACCTGGTTTCAGAGCCAGTTTGAAGTGGCTGTTTGTGGAAGTGCAGTTTTTTGCTCTTGAACGTTTGTTCATGTTTCATTTTAGGTGGGTTAAGGTTTCAACATTAACTTTGAAGCCTCTCAACTTAAAGATTAAGCTAACAGGAGTAGATGTATAGGTGATAAACAGAATGGAAAAACTATGGGATACTAACTGTCTACTAAACAATGCAGCTTGAAGTTAGATATTTTGTAAATGTTCCTTTTTTAAAGTATTTGAAAGAATTGCCTTTGATATTGAATTTGAACACTTAAACAAAATAGCCCAATGAGTTGCATTTAAATCCTATGTATAGATAAAAACAGTACAACAAAAAGTAATGTTGGATCACATTTTATTAATTTTAATTCATTTGTTAGCTCTAAGCACTTTGTCTCTTTTTTTAAAAAAAAACACTAATAATGAGGGACCTCTGAGGATAAAAAAGTATAGTTTTAAAAGAAAAAAATAACATTTTCTCTTTTCTTGCTTAATCTAGGATCTTAACCTTTCAATTGCTGAGGGTCTCATTGCTGTATTTTTTCATAAAGAGCCAAATGTTTTCAATTTGAGTGACGGCTATGTCTTCATCCCTAAATCATTGTCCAAATTTGCTGCATTGTCACTAAAGAATGGCATGTTTACAGAAAAAATGAGCCAACTTGTTCTTGACCTGCGTGTGAGGCTGTAAATTATCTTGAATGCTGACACATAGTTAACACCTGCAATGACTCTTCCAAATGGACCCATGATTGCAAAGTTGAGTTGTTCACCCCGTGAACAGCTTTCCTGTCTTTTGCTCACATTTTGGTCCCTTGTTCACTATGTTTGAGACGATGCTGATTAAGAATTATGTTTTGTTTGTTTTAGTTTGGGGCGAGAACATATTTCATGGTGTTGAAGGTCATAAGGCAAGTCAAATTCTGTGTGATGAGGACAGGAAATGTGAGCCTTTAAAGCTTTTTAAGAGATCCCCTTGCTGTCTTGGCCTCGGGGCAAAACTAGACTTGTTTCAACACACCCACACCGAACAAGGCCCAGAGCTAAAGGGAGGTGATTTGTGAGTGGTTGTTGAGGGCAACATGTGGTCACAAAAAAAGAAAAGCATGAAATTATCAAAGTTTTTTGTTGTTTTTGGAAGGTTCAAAGATTCACACACCGGCAATCACCTGCCACAGCCTGATCATAACTTCCTGTTCCTTTGTCAGTTACAGATGCCGAGTACAAGTTGCTCCTTACCAATAAAATCTGCTTTTGAATAGTTCTCTTTCTTTTTTAGCTAATACAAAGTTCACTTACGGGACATGACCTTCTGAGTGATAAACCACCACTATCACTATACTAAGAAAAATAAAGGAAACATGTCTGGGAAAGAAGTTGGGGTTTTCCTGCTGCAGGAGTCAAACTAACACAAGAAAAAAGCATCCAGGGACACGATAAAGGGCAAATAAATGACTGGAGCGCAGTATCCCTTGTGCCTATCTTGGCTCTCTTCCAGATCAACTCAGTTGAGTTCTCAGACAAGCAGGAAATAATTGCTCCAGTGATCACCATATGAGAGAAATTTCACGTTGTTTAAGATGAACAAAAGTAAAAAAAAAAAAACCCTGAGTCTTACAACCCACCAGTTGTTTCTTCCATGCCCTCGTCTGAATGCCTTGTGGCTGATTCATTAAGAGATTTTACACATGTGATTGTGTCGTATATGTGTGAGTGTTTTCAGGGCCCGAGAGAGGGAATCTTTTCAGTATGAGTGCTCTCTTTCTCTGGCGTCTCTGCTCTCTGTCTCTTTCACCTCATCATCTCTGGTGTCTCACCACCGCTAGGGAAGGAAACCACGAAGAGCACAGTGGTCCGGTCTGCTGAACGAGTCTGCGTATGAAGTGTGTCTTTATGTGTGGGCGTGCACATGAGGGGAGACCAGATATATTTATTGGCACGACATATTTGACACGAGCCTCTGGTGAAGAGGCCGACAGGATGAGACCCATATTGTGCAGATACAACACACTATATGCACACACTCATCCCTGGAGTGTGCCCCCCTCCCCTCCCCCTCTTGACAGCCAAGTGGTGCTACGCTTTGATCTTCACACTGTGGGTCAACTCAAGCCTCCATCTCTCTCATCTCTTTTTCTCCCCTCCTCTATCTCTCTTACACTTTCTCTGTCTCCCCAGCTCTGTTTCCCTCCCTGCAGCTGTCTGGATGGCTGGCCCGACAGCCTTGGGGTGTTTAGGTTCTGGAGGGATCCCAATTTCCTCTTCTAATCATGACATCATCCTGCCTGAATAGGTTAAAGATGTGGCCAGGATATTCCCTGCTTCCTTCTTCTGCAGCCTCCCATTAAATTACATAAATTAGATGTTGCCAGCCACTTCCACAGGCTCTATTAATTTATTGAAAGACAACAGGAGCAAGCACAATCATGGAAAGATGTAAAAACGTTGTCTAATCCATAGTTAAATCATGTCTAGCTCGCTTCAGTGACATTTTTCAGGGTAACGGTGTGTTTGACGCAGAAAACACAAATTTTATTGCAGCCCAGATACAGGTTGTGAGGTAATCCAGTCGTCTGTCCATTCATCAGTGGTTTGGTGATTGTGTCCCAACCTCATACTTGATTAAAGGCTAAGGCTGATTAGAGGTGAGGAGTAGCTGAGACCTGCTTTGCCTGTCAATAACTGTTAACGTCACCTCCACGGGTTCACCTAATAATTCCAACAAACGCTCATCTGACCAGCTCTGTGCCGAGGCATGGTTCTGCTCATCACTTCCACCAGAACTAAACCTTGCTTTTTTACATTTTTATACAGCCCCAAACCATCCTAACCCTTTATATTAAACCGTTATCTTTTCCTACCCATTTTTACATTTAAAAAAAGAAACGGGGAACATAATAGAGATTGAATTTGCTGAGGCAAGCTGAAACAAACGATTAAAAAGGGAGTAAACATGTTACACTTTGACATTCTTACAGAAAATTACAGTAATTAAAAAAACTAAACACAAATTGAAAAAAGTGCTGTTGTTATGTGTAATAAAAGTTCATAAATACTAAAGAAAATGCAAAATGTCTGTTTTTGTCTCTGCTTTTCTTTGTCACCTTTTTGCTGCAAGACTTTACTGCGAGCATTAAGTGAGTAATGAGAGAAGCCAAGATTACGCTCAAACTGTTCATTTTCTGCCAGGCGAACATCTGTGCTCTGTTATCAGTTCCAAAACAAAACAAAGTTACCGGGACAGTTTAGGACAATACTGCAACTGGTTGTAGTCATGCTAAATGCTAAAAGGCCTCTTTTTTTCCACTATGTGATTATGTAGCTTAACTACAACTAACTTTATGAAAAGGATAGTATTGTAACAAAGGCAGTTCTGGAAAAAAAACATAAGGATGTTATGAGATAATTTAAAGAGTTTTATGAATTTGCTACAGATCTTTATTTGTTTAGACTTCATACTTTTACTACATCTCCTTGGCAGATCTTCTCTCACCAGAATGTTAGTGCTTTAGGTTTGAGAGCACTTAAAGATGAAAATATTTATGAATGTTTATTGTGCATCAAATTTCCCAGTCTTTATTGCTTTTTTAGCGTACAAAGAAACCAATAAATGCACATATCTGGTTATGGGGAACAGGCAGCAATAGCAAACAGATTTTTTTTTTTCCAGAGGTTCAGAGGCATGAATAATTTTATTACTGTACAGGAAATGCGGGGAGGGAAAGAGAAGTGAACGGTGCTCCTTAGCTAAAGCTATTCCAATGTGTCTAGAAGGATTCTTAGTCTGTTTTGCCAAGAAAAGTAAAATTGTGTTTCATTCTTCGGTTAGTTTACCATTTAAATTCTGAGGTGTGCTGTCGGCCATAAATCATCTTTTGATGTAACAGTAGGTGTTTGACTTTGAACAGCTGGGTGGGTGTGCTCCAGAATCAGATCAGCCTTGGTTGGTTCTATCTGGGTGTGGTTAAAACACATTAAAAAGGCTCTTGTGTTGTTTTTAGAAACAACTGAGCAAAATATCAGATGTTCCAAATATTTTCTTGCATTGCTGAATTCAGTTAGAATGGATTTTTTTCATGTCTGTTAAAGCATCGGGACTGAGTGGCTATCTGACTGTAAGTTAATGAGTTAAAATAATAGTAAAACCTCGGAGACACTTAATTTAAGAGATCGTAATCACTTTTTACAGTGAGCTCTCAGTTAAAAATACAATTGTGAATGAATGAGAGACCAAAACGAAAACACTTAAATAACACAGAAAACACAATTTTGTAGAAAAGACAAACAAGCAAACAACAAAAGTGTAGTAAGGTTCACCGGAAGATGATTCAACAGAGGCAGTTTTTCAGTAAAATATTTGCTTCACAGGCTTTTGTTTTGCTGCAACAATGTTGTTTTCCTGAATCATTTCAATTGTCTGTAAAGATGTGGGGTTTTATTTTAAGTTATTCTTTGCTTTAAGTAGAGCTGTGGTAGCGTGATGGTCAGTGATGTGGTCTCATAATCCTCAGGCTGCAGGTTTGAGCCCAGGTTGTGTTGCCAAATCTGTGGCGGGAATTTACTTGCTGAGGGGAGCAGTCAACAAACAAAAAACAACAAAAACAAAACATTCTTTGCTTTAACTAGAGTGTTTTAGGGTTTAATTCATAAAAACCCACTGCTGGCCATCATTGCTATTTGGATCAGCAACAGGAAACAGAGCAGACCCTTTGATTGATTTTAACTGTAACTTTTAGTTGAAATGACTCACTGAAGGTTTGGCCATGGATTTGATAGGCATATGCCTCATCCAGTCACCAACTAAGTAATTAAAAGATGCGTTCGGTCATCCAAAAGCATCAGCCTTCTTCCAGCTGGGGAATTTAACCAAATAATCTGTAAAACAAATCAATTTGAGTCAAATTAACTGTACATACAGATCTTCAAATCAACTAGTTTAGCCTTACTTTAGGCTTATTTTACTGTAATATTGCACTTTTTTCCATCCATGTTTACAGTGCAATGATTCTTTAAAAAGTAAAAGTAGCCTTATTGAAGTAAAACTCTTAGAAAAATGTTGGTCTCTTGTTGCAAAAGGGAACTCCTCTCACTTCTGCTTTTTCCACAAGAGGTCATGGTTTGGGTTTTGAGGTATTCCAAACTTTCTGCATTCTTTTGCTTCAGTTATGTTTGTTATTTTATTATCCTGTTTGCATTTCCATGAGTTTAGCTTTTTTGTATTTTTTTCTTTTCTGTCTTGTATGGTTCAGTTAGTATTTGTTTCACTGCATGTTTTCCTCTGTAAGTCACGATTCAAGTCTGTTCTGTTTGTTTTAGTCTCTGTGGTTACCTGTCAGTGTTTGGATGTCATCAGTTAGCTTTATTTTTTTCTTGCTTGCCATTTAACAATCTGCGCTGCATTTTAAAGGAGTTGACATAATTCATGATATGTTTGCTTCTTAATTTCCCAAATTCATTGTCAAATGATAGTCAATGTTTCCTGCTACCACTTATTAATTTTTTCCCATTCATGTCTGTGTGGGACTTTGGTTTTGGATTTATGTTGGACTTTTTTGTTTCTTATTTTAAATTATTTAGCAAAGTTCCTGGTTTCTCTATGTGCTGCATTATTGCCAGTCTGTATTTTAGTCTTCGACCTTGACTTCAAGAGAGAAGATTGCTGTGATCTGGCATCACATTTCAATTGTCAACTGAATCAAAATCACTGCAGGTACAACCATGCAGGCACTGTGGCAGCAAAGCATCTAACTAAACCCTTGATCACGGCAAGCGCTTTACATTCCCATCCACCTGTTTCTCTATAATAACAGGGGCTCTTGGGCTCAGCTTAGTGAAATCTTCATTTCACACCTCATGTCTAGAAACTTGAGCCCTGAATTTGAAGTCCACAGAGAGAGAGGCCTTTAAATCAAAAGCAAGCCCAAAATAATTTACAGCTCTTTATATATGTTTCAAGTTTAAAGAGGGGTTACAATCATTTACACTTCCAGCTCTCTCTTAGGTCCAACAAGTCTGACGGTTCAATAGTAAGCAAAAAGCCTAACTACTACAGAGTCACAGTCTTAGGGGATTTTATTGTAAGTTATGTTTGAGTTGCATCTTCTGTTTATTGTATTTGACTTATAATCACTGGATTTGAGTTTCCTTGTATTCAAAGTTTATTAGTTTCCCAGTTTCTTAACCATTGTTTCCCTCAGATGTCCTTGTTGTTTAGTTCCTCGCACCTGTGTTCCATCTGCTCATTAACTCACCTGTTACTTGTTCACTAATCATTCCTCTCAAAATATATTATCCTAGTTTTTTTGTTTGTATCATTGGTAGAACCTATTGTTAAATAGTATGTGTTGTGTTGTGTCTTTGCCCCTGCTCTGTCTGTTTGCTCTGGTTGACTACCTGGACTCTCACCTTTTCTCATTATTGCTTGTGTGTGTATGTGTGTGTTCTTTTGTTTGGACCATTAGCAAAATATCTCATGAGTCACTGCATGGATCTTGTAAAAAATAAGTATTGTGTTGACATCAACAGGTGAACTTTTATCTAATTCAAGATGGTCACTACGGCCAACTGACCTTGGAAAATACAAGAAGGGCTATAAAAATAATTGATCTAGTAGTTGCTGAGTCATTCACAACACATTTTCAGAGCAAAACCTCTCACAATATTGCATGAGACAAATGTTATTTTCAAGATTTGTTCAAAACAGCTGTAATTTCATCATTTCTCAACATAAGTCTAAAGTATTTAGTCCAAAACTTTGGTGTGAAAAGTGGTGCACAGTGGTGCAGTCCTTCCCAGGAATGCTAGGCCTTTATTGAAATTAGTTTTTATTTGCTCACAGATCATGCCTCCAAAGTCTGCATTTTAGGTCCTTGCTACCCATAACTTGTGACATTAACGACACACACTGATCATAATGAAAGGGATGAATCACACTTGTTTATAAATCACTGAGCATGTTGATTATATTTGCATTTTTGTCATTTGAACTGATTCCTGTGATTTACCTTTTTAACATATTTATTATGGCTGCTGAAATTATGGACTTATAATATTTCTTTCCTTTTACCAGCAAAGTGGCAACAAGAATTTAGCACCTTCATTTGCTTTTGATTTGCTTTTCATCTTGGAAATAGTTTAATTTAATTTTCCTTTGTTCAAATCCATTAACTCAGTTTACCTTCACTGGTGACTGACAACAAATCATTTGATTGTTCTTTCATTGTCTTTATTTTTTAATGAAAGTCAGTCCTGTAACAGTTTTAAAGATGCCTAGAGAGGGTCTTTCAGCACTATAACATTTAGTGCGCTGGCAAAGCATGCAGCACACTGTGAGTGTTTTACATTAGAGAATAAGAGAGTGACACTGTGCTTGAACCTGGCATGCTGTAACCTTTATGATGGTATGAGAGGCACTTAAAGTCAAACTCACACAGCCATTTTTCATTCCTTTAACTATTCATTTCTTAGTCAAGCTCCCTCTATGGCAATCATGCTTTTCTCATGATTGTGATGAGGAAAAATAGTTCCTTAGATGCCACAATAACTCTTTTCAGATCTGGTGGAAAAACTGACAAACTGTAAAAAAAAAAAAAAAAAATGCTTATCAACTAAATGCATACCATTTAAAAAAGACGCATTAATTCTTCTCAAGGTTTGTTCACAGGCAGCATGATTCAAGGCTGATGACAAGTTAAGCTATGTGTTCGTGAACTTACGAGCAAATCTCCTCTTTTAAAGGCAAAATGAGAAAGGTGGGAGAGGTGGGGAAATGGATTCTTCTGAGCCTGCTGTTCCTAGTCAGTGCAGCTGTAGACAGCTGGGCGCCCACTACAGTTAAGATCAGAGGCCTTGATAACCTGGGTCCTGATTTATGGAGAGCAAGCAGCCTCTGCAATCACCTAATGAGGGAGAGAACGCAGAGTGTTTACATGTTTATTAGATAGCCAAAACCAGCTGGGGACACTGTTTTCCACCACCTCTCTGTTATTCCCTATTTTTCTGTCTCTGCATCAAATGTTTGGGACTATTTTCAAAACCAGATCTATTTCTATCTGTCCTTTCGTTTATTTGTCATAAATGTAAATGTTTGTGACGTATCTGTGCAAATATTATCTTTATCTAGAAGTATTCATAAAAGTGCCTGACCTAATTAAAACCAAACATTTTTTTGAACATTTTTGCTGCTAAATTGAAGTCCTCTGAAAAAATACCTGTGCATTGTTAACAGGTTTAAAGGCATTTAATGATTTCCAGCAGAACCTTTAGTCTACATTCAGAATCAAACTATGTCACATACTTTGCTGCTCTCATTAGAGGAGATCCCTTGGACCGCAGGGCTCTTTCCCTCAGCTGAAACAAATTAGAATGTTGATGGAATTGTAGATTTCTGGCACATTGCACAACAACATTTAACATTTTTAATTCCACAGCTAGAAATAAGCATTTAGCAGCTTAAATGCTCAGTCAGCACATGAGGATGCATGAAAAGTTGCAAAGTCCTGCTGCTGGCTTGTATCTTAAACAAAGATTGAGGAAAAGATATGGAAATTTATTTAGTGGAAATCATGCATATGTATTATCTGTGTAGGTACGCACACACACAGCTTCTCTGCCAAAAATGTCCTCCAAGATATGGTAATAAATGATAAAACAACATACATGTGTACACACAAGAGCAAACAAACAAACTCGCCTTTTGGCCTCTCTGGAATTCCCCCCGCACCTGGAAAATGTTCTCTGCTGTCCAAAAAAGTTAATGCACAACAGATCTCTGTCTCTCTCTATGTCTCTCTGTTTCTCTGTTCCACCCTCCTTTTCTCCATTTGGTCTTGTAAAACATTTGTAAATCAGATCCGTTTTCCATCACAGCTTTGTAATTGTTTTTTTTTTTTCTTGTTTTGAGGAACATAGTTCTGAGGGTGTTTGTAGCTTGTCATTCAGCTAGATATAATCTTTCCTGCTGCTTGATTGTTGTTCTAAGCTGCTGTGTGAACACAGACCAAGGCAAGCAGCTCTCAAACATCAAAACAAGTACTCTCACAAATGTAAAGTTGTAGACTGACTGATTAGTTGCCAAATTTTTAGATAATTAACATCAGTCAGATGTGATGAGTTTTCTAAAATAGCTAACAGGTAAACACATCTGTAGGCAGCTTAAGCCAGTATCTGTCTGGGATGCAACTGTTGGCAACTTGCATTTGAACGATATTGGTGAAAGAGTCTTCAAAATGTCTCAAAACATTTCCTATTTTTTTAGTCTCTAATAGTCACAGCCCCGCAAGATACTGGCACATGTTGTTATACGTGGCTGTACGCGCCACCAAACAGCACTTCTTGCAAAAAGGGTGCCATTCATGGCACAGATGCTTTTTTGGCAGTGCCAGTGCAGTTCCTACTGTTGACTAGGACACTCTACTGTACACATTTCCTGAATAACTAAATATACATATTTTCTCTTTACAGTTATTTACTGAAGTTTGGCTTAAATGGGATCATACAACAGAACATTGATTCCATCCACAACAGTTACTCTGCAACAAAAATTAGTTAAGGTGTTGCAATGGCCCTTTCAAAGTCCAGACCTAACCTGTGGTGAGATCAGGAGAGAGAGGTATGCACAGGGAAATGTCTGCAAGCTTAAATTAACTAAAGCAATGATGTAAAGATGACCAAGCCAGAATTTTTGCACATTGATGTGAGAGGTGATAAAGTTAGGGATGCTGAAAAGTGTCTGAACAAAACTCATGTAAATGACAGAAAGTAAGTTTTCTTTGCAGAGCACTGATGAAGTATTATGTAAATTGTCAGTGGTCAAAATGTTATAAGTGTGAACTGCTTTCTACCAAAGAAAACATGTTATGACAAGGTAAGTAATGCTTCATGACACCAGGAGGAGATGGGATGATTTTGTGGTGGTTTGTGGAGAACAATTTATTTGTAATTTAAGTCACATTTAATTAATATGGCAACCACAACCGTGGGCAGAGATACCTGATTCCACATTTTATTACCTATTTGAGATAATCATTTGTTCTTTGATGGGAAAAA
This sequence comes from Kryptolebias marmoratus, assembly GCF_001649575.2. Lineage (NCBI taxonomy): Eukaryota > Metazoa > Chordata > Actinopteri > Cyprinodontiformes > Rivulidae > Kryptolebias > Kryptolebias marmoratus. The sequence goes on from NC_051443.1 coordinate 16,404,148, forward strand.
GAACCATAACACACCTCCAGGCAACAGTATGTAGATGTTATCTGTTCAAGAGAGGCAATGGCTGAATCCCATTTCTTTTAGTGCAACCACTTCCCCTACACCTTGGCCTTTTCATTCAATATGGCAACAAGCAAAGGTTAAAAATTTCAACTACAACATGGGATACTCCTACAAGAAGTCATTATTTTATCACTTGTCACCAATTCCTTTTACATAAACAGGTGCCACATCAGAATATCCATTTTTGGCATTTTGGCTATTCTTTATGCTTGTTTAGGATAACTGACAATGACATCAAATGTAGCACATCAGCATATGTCAAACTAAACATTATAGTAGTTTTTGTGCCAGTTAAATCATTTTTAACTAGGAAAAGGCATTTTTAAGCACAGTTTATACCCTATTGTTTCCAAATGTGCTCCCAAATAAATCTAAGTTAGGGTTGAAAGCCCTAACCTGGCCCTTTAAAGAAAAAGCAGGCAACGAGTTATCAACTTATATGTCAATTCCTTTATGCATTTTACTGGTTTGCATTTTCATACAAAATAAGATGGAGGCTGATCATCAAACTGTCTTGTCTCAGCTTTTATTCCCTCTCCTCCTTTGCCCTTACATGCGACAAGCCGGCGCTCCAAACCAACCAACGACCCCGACAAATCACTCATTTTTATACAATTACCCCCTGCTCCCTTCCTGCGCATGGCTGGGTGCAAGTGTCGCTCGTCTGCCTGCCATTGTGTGCTAATTTTAGCTCCATTATTCGCTGTAACAAATCTGTAATGGGCAGAGTCACTTTCACATTAATAGTTTGCACCCAGAGGGGAAGTCTTCCTCCTCATCATGAATCAAAGGTCTTCTCTATTGTATCAAACTTCCTGTTTCCCTTTTTAACCACTGTGTATTGTTTTTTCTCACTCTCTTAGCCTAGACCAAATGACCCAGGCTGTGCAGAGCTTCAAGTTGGACACTGCTGAGAAAAGTGTAATGACATGTCCCTCTTATTGCAGAGAGGTGTTTCAATAGGATAATTAAGCTTTATTCCAGGAGTTCTGATGCCCTACATGTCTCCTGTGAATCATCTTGGGCAAATAATGAGGCCATATTTTCATTAATGAAAAAAAGTGAATCAATATTGTGTGTAAAAAAAAAAATAAAAAAATTCAAGTTTCTAATATCTTAATGAATATTTGTTTGAGTTGCTGTGTTTAACAAGACACAGCACACATCTCAATCAGATGATGGGACAAATTAGATCAAGCTTAGAGGTGATCAAATCACAACTTTTTTGCTTTAACATTGTTCCCATTTGTCTACACAAAACAAGTCTTGGAGTGTACGCTGTCTCAAATCTGAACCGTCACGGCAAAGATGGATTAATTTGTCCTAATGAGCAAAGGTTTCTCGTGATCTGTTAACAGCATGTCTCTCTCCTGAACCCCCCCTCCCCATCAGGGAATATAATCAGATACTGCAAGCTTTGCAAATGGATGAGTTCAAAAGAACTCCATATTTCTTGTTACTCATCTAAGTAGTCTAGAGTTTATCTTCAGTTAGATGCTTTACATCAAAAGGAAAATGTGAATGCACAGTTATAAAATGACAAAAATCTCCAATCATGTTTCATACACACATCGATATGGATGAACTCTGCAAAACACACATGCAGCCCAGTCTTTACTGTTGAAGACTGTGTTAAGATATAATATGATTGTTATGTGATGTTGGGTAATTTCATTAAGGTTTAATGGAGAAATCCTGCAGTTAGGGCAGGGTGAAAGTGATTGCTGACTGCAAAGGTGAGGACCTCTTGGTTGGTGGGGGATGGGGGATGTCCATGTTGCTGCCAGTATAGCACTGATTCAAATTTGTCATCTTCTGTCATGCAACAGATCCATGATAACACAAAATGGAAGAACATGATTGTTACCAGAATGATTTGGTTTGTACAGAATACTTTCATTCTCCTCCCATCAGTTCAAGCTGAATATTTCACAACATTTGTATACAGAGCAACAGCTGTCACAGTTTGTTTTTTTAATGTTGGGCACAAGTCAATTAATATTATGTTTTACCTCATGTTGCTTACATTAAAATTTAGTTTTAACTTAAATTTATGTGAGCAAATTACTTTCCAAAGCCACTCTCTCTGGACACTACGACTTAGATTTTGAGTCCTTATCACACATTGATGATATAGTATTTCACAACATCTTACAGCTGAAAAAAGGTTATTTTTATACAAAAAAATCAAACAGGTTTATCTTTTATCAGTTCTGTTTTAAAGAATATTTTGAATATCTACATTTTGTTTCATATTTTATTCATTAACTGTCTAAGATTGTTCTTTTTAATTGTCGTCTTTTAGTGTAACGCAACAGTGTCTGATAATATGACTGTGTTTTGTATCGGAATATGATTATCAAGCAGTTGTCAGATAATAAGGTTGTTTTTAGTGAAGTAAGACAGAATTATTTAGTAGATGTCTGATGAATATTTTCTTGAAAACAACCACACAAGTATCCAGTTGATTCTTACCTAAACTAATTATAGTCTGCTGTTATGCAGGTATAATACAGGCAGTACAGGGTCCTTGACCAGGTAGTCAGTCCTTTAAACAACCTTTTTTTCAAAACCTAAACCAAATGGTCATACACTAATGCAACACAGCTACTGGTAACTGCGCCGAGCGAGGCCTGCTTTCTTGAGCTTCAGTTCTGAAGCCAGCGTGTCTCACCCTGTTACCTCTCAGATGATAAGTTGTTGATTTAGCTCCCCTGAGCTCCGCCTGAAACAGGCACAGACAAATTGACTTTATCCTGTCCGTAAAGTTCAGGGGTCTGACAAACAGAGAGCCGCACGCAGATGGGGAAGAATATCTCTGAGCATCTGTATGTCACCGAGTCATGGGGCATGTTTAGAGAGCACAGAGCAGGGCTGAGATGAGAGGCGGTGGGGGTTAGTGCTGTGCGGTGCGGAGCAGACTGAAGGGGGGCAGGTCACTGTGCCTTGGGGCAGGTGGGGGGTGGGCTCAGGAGGTAATTGGTAGTTTGGGGTTTGATGATGAGTGGTGGTGACAAGTCTGTGTGGCCAGACCCAGCGAGCTCCTGCTGTATATTCACTTTGTCGCAGAACATCGTGGCAACTGTCACAGCTTAGTGTGCCGCAGAGATAAAAGGGGGAGGGGGGGGGGGGTTCCACTGACCCCTCTTCATTCTTCAGCTTTCTTTTTTTTTGTTTCAAGCTGTGTGCTGACATCCATTTTACTTTACGGAGTCAAAGAATGAAGTGTTTCGTTGCCCACAGAGAAGAGAGAGATGTGACAGTTTCAAGTCAACTAGTAATTGTGTGCAGGGGGAGTTGGGTCTACAATGAGCCTCCAAAGAGCATGACGCTGGGGTGACTCAGTGAAGCCCTGGCCCTAATTGTGGCCCAGGGAGACCATTGTAGCTGGGGTGCAGGTCACCCCAGGCCTTAGGAAGGTTACACTGGCCCTCCTAAACCTGTTGTTGCCTGGCACTCACATAAAAATTACACCTCGTAAATATGGACAGCTAGGGAGTGAATGAGGCAGTACAGGGTCTGTTACTTTTCTGAACCCTGCCCTTTAAACTCACAGTCACCTTGGACCTGGTGCTGACTGCCTGTTAGCTCCTTCACATACAGTCTGAGTCAGGCAAGCAGCTGCATAATAAGGTAGTACTTTTAATGTCCAGTTGCTCTCTGGCTGACCATTGTTACATTGAAACTTGATTTTACTTTGTTTCTCAATTAAGGAGCAAAAACTTTCTTTAGATTCCCAGTTGTCTTTGTTTTACATACAGATTATTTTTCACATATTCCCACAGACCATGAATACTTATCCAAATGGATGTCCGAAGCTGATAAGGTGACATATTAATAATAATAATAATAACAATAATAATAATAATAATAATAATAATAATAATAAAATAACTCCTGTAATATATTATGAAAAAAAGATTAATTTCTGCCTCTCTTGATAAAAAATATCAAAAATATTTAAGTAAATGATCTAAAAGTGACCCTTTGTTTAAGTTTCCATTGGGAATAACTATCTATTTATCTAAAACAAAAAAAAGATGGGTTTGTGGAAAGATGAATGAATAAAATGTTGTGCTCTAACAGAAATGGTCAAGTTTGTTTCTTCAATTAGGACCACTTCCTTATCTGTAAGGAATTTATTTTATTATTACCATGCCAGCTAACCTTTTAAATCTCATTTTAAACTCAAAGCATGCTTTTTCCTACTTCTTCTAAAGTCATTATTGTGCGTAACCTAACATCCTTAACTGCTATCAGAAATAATCAGCAACAAAATCTTTGCTCTTATCTATTCATTCTTTTCTATACCCACCTGATCCTATTTAGGGTTGCTTGGAGCTGGTGTCTTTTTCCATTAGCCATTAAATGAGAGACAGGGTACACCCATGACAGGTCTGTAGGACCAACTCAGTGACACAAGAGACAAAATAAAAAAAAGAAAAAAAATCAAGTACACACACATTCACACCTAAGGGTGATTTAGGATTGCCATTTAATCTAACACTCATGTTTTGTTTTGTTTTGTTTTGTTTTTTATTACTGTAGAAGAAAACCAAAGTACCTGGAGAAAACCCACACATGCACAAAGAAAGCGTGCAAACTTTACACAGAAAGGCCCCAGCCGAGTTTTGTTAAATTCACAGCTGGGGGTTTTCTCCTGGTACTCTGGTTTCCTCACATAGTCCAAAAACATGCATGTTAGCCTAATTTGAGATTCTAAATTCCCCTTAGGTGTAAGTGTGAGCATGCATGACTGTGTCTCCGTGCTCACCTTGTGATGAATCTCGCAACAAATCCAGGGTGAACCTCCACCTATTGTCTGCTGAATGCTACTTTTTACCATTAAAAAAAAAAACTGGGACAAGGAATGTTTAAAGTACTTCCATTGCCACTATAGTCCCACTATATTTTTTACTTCCGAAAGGTTTCAGCTCAGGATTGAAGGTTCACTGAAAGGGCAAGAACTTTGATGATTAGAGCATTTAAAATTTACGATTTCGAGCTGAGTACTCACAGGATTGCATTTCATTCGAACCCCCTCAGTCTTTTTGAGCTCATGCTCTGCAAAAAGGTGTAAAATATTGTTTTAGAGTTATTGTTTTGGAGCTTTAAAAGAACAGATTATGATGACAAATTATACTTCACTGGTTTTAACACTGTAGTTCCATATCACTGACAAACGTAGGACTGACATTTTATCAATTTTAGAATTAAAACCAAAAGAGCTATACTTCACAAAATCTTTTTTTTAAATAGTGTAAAGAAAAGCTAAGAGATACCGTGGACAGAATTCAGTTCTAAATTACTACCAGCACATGGTACTTTCTCTAATACAGATTGCATTATTTATTTTTGGCGGCCCTTAGTAGCTGACGTCAGTTTGTGTGATTCATAACAGGTAAATCCTGAGGTTATATAGGTTATAGGTGGCCCAGAAACACATTTGTCAGTCTGATATTGTTTTAGAGCATATTTATTCAGCTTTGGTAGCCCCCCTCTCTTTCTTTATCTCCAGTTTCTCCTTCTGTGGTTTCCCAGGAACCTTCATAGGAACAATAGATTAACATGAACCAGGCACAGGAGAGCAAGCGTTTGATGTTGCTGTTGAGTGGCTGCCTTGCTGAGTGTAGGAAAGCAATGTTTGGCTGCTGTACTCAGGCGTCTCTGTGTGTTTTCCTTCTTTCTGAAGCATATTAGCTCTCACATGATTAAAACCCAAGCCATAAATAATAGCTGATTGCTGCTGCAATATACCAGAAATAATGTTTACAAAGCCAAGACCCTCATTATCTCCCCAAGGCCTGAAGTAGGAAGACAAGGAGTGGGAGAAAAAAAAGCAACATGCTTTTAGCCTCCTGTGTGCCTACTTTTACTCTGCTCTTCCTCACTCTTGTTTACTCTTGTGACCCCCCCCCCACCCACCCACTCCTCCACCTCGTCTCGAGGAGAGGGAGGAGAGATGGAGAGCAAGGTAAAATCATGCTAATACTTGATTATTGGTAGCAGTAGTAATGGAGATTCACTTCACTTATTCCTCTCAAAGTTCTGGAAACAAACAAACAACAACAACAAAGAAAAAGAATTTGAACATTACTTTAATCCTCACAGAGCCTTCTGTGGGGGTTCATAGAGCTTCATAGAGCACTTTTTATCGTGCAGTACTTGTGCAGGATAAAGTAAAACAGCAAATCTAGGACTCAGATGATTTCTTCTATTTGTAACATTGGTTCTTACGAAATTATTTTTCCTCATCTAATTCTTATAGAATAAAAGCAGGGCATCAAAGCTATAGGTTTCTTATTTTGATGTTGAGAAAGTAATGTGCAGTCTTTACATTGCTCCTTTCTCACTCAAAATCAAAAATACAAACGAGGATGTGTGGGCATAAATAGGGAAAAATGCAGGCAATGGCTTGTTGAAACCATAGTCATATACAGTATACTGATGGACCAGCCCCCTGTTTATTCAGTTGGAAGAGGTAGGACTTAAAACATGCTGGAACCAGTCGACAAGCAAGGTTGGTCCAGTTCTGACTTCAACTTCCTGGTTCACGTCACAAATCTATTGTTATACATTTTATAGTTGAAGCAATCTGAAGCAATCTGTCCATGTTACCACACTGGAAAAACTCTGTTTTTCCCAACTGAGTTTGTTCAAAGATATATCTACAACAGGTACGATATTAATTGTTCATAGCCTTTCAGCAGAACTCCACTTCAAAATCTTTAAACTATCTATTTAAAACAAAAGTGACTAATGTCCAAATTCCTGAGTGTCTGACAACCACTTTAAAAGTTGAAACCTTCAGTGTTACGTACGCCATGTCTGAAAAGGGCTAATATTCGCAAAGAAGATTACAAACTGGGTACACAATTAAAAAAATGCAGTTGCATTTTCTTTTGGGATGACAAAAAAACCTACCTACTCATTATTTGTCCTTCGTTTCCATTGTCAGACCAGTTTTTTGTGGCCCCAGAAATCTCCACTAAAGTGGACCGCAAAGGCAGGGCTGGCTCTATTGTAGTGGGTCAGCCGAATAAACCTGTGGACATGAGGGGAGCAACCAATTCGTTTGAAAATGTGGTCATAATGAGAAAGGATATTCAATTCTATGTCCTTTGTTATAGAACAATAGACTTTCATAGGGAAAGAAATATGGAATTGGTTTCAGTTAACTGCCCTGGCAACACCCCCCCATACTTCATCCCCCTAAAAAAAATAAATGTAAAAAAAATTGTAAAAGCAACGCACAGCAATCGAAGGTCAAGTTCTTTGAACCTTTGCTGTAAAAAGTCTAACATACCAACCTAGTCAGGCTTTTAGGATTCATCTTATCATGACAGTGTTTTATATGTGAAGGACAATAATTTCAGTATGCATTTAATTAACTCAAAATGCAACAGTTATTCCTGACAGTTAGCAGCTGCAACTTTGAAAAGTTGCAACTTGGGCGGCTTGGTTGCATGTAAGAAGTGTGTCTGTGTGTTTATGAGCAGAAATAAGCACATCTCAATAGGGAGACCACCGACAAACCTGCAGCTCACACACCCCCATACACACAAGCATCGACAAACAAACACGCGCTTTCAGCACAGTATAGCGGCAGCTGCTTGTTGTGATATTTAGTTGTGATGTCGGTGTCTTTGATCAGAGGAGCTGCTGATGGAGGATGGTGAGGGTCAGAGAGTGTTTTCATAGGAGATGCAGGAGGAAGACAGAAAGCATGTCACAAAAAAATAAAGCTTACTGCTTTGTTTGGAGAGAAAAGTGGAGTGAGCGTACAGTGAAGTGTTAAATAATGAGAAGGGTGTTGAGTTGGCCGTGGCAAAAGATAAGCAAAAGTGAATCCTGTCTGACAATGTTGCATACAGACACACGGAGTAAGTGTAATGATTTTTTATTATCATTTTTTACATAAGGTTAAACAGACACTGTTCTTCCCAAAGTGAAGACAACACACATGTAGTCTGTTTGTGTATTTTATTGTTAAAATTTGGGTTTACGTGAACATACAATATTCTCAAATGAATGTAAAGCCATATCAATGTCACCCTAGATTGGAAAGAAACATAAATATTGTTTTATTGTTTTCTGTTGCAACCCATTGAAAACACACACACACACACACAAAGCTAAAATTCATTAAGCTCAAATTTTCAGCCTGTAGAAAATCTACTGATGGAATCCTGTTGAGTGCAAACATTTTTTTAACATTATTTCTTGGTGTGTGTTTGCATGTTTTAGTGTGTTTTGCATGATTTTTATCAGACACTTAATCTTTTCCCTTTTACTTTGTATTAAAGTTGCATATCGTCCTGTGGCATAAAAGAAGAAGGGCCTGACTCATGAAATTAATCAAACATGAATGGGTAAAAATGGAAGCCTGTAAGAAAATGGTTCTACTTCTCCATATATTTGTGACCTCAGTAACCATTATTTTTTTATTGGAATTTATTTGCTTTGAGTTTGACATTTTATTTAATATATTTTATTTAACTTTTCTTTTCTTTATTTATAGCCCCAGTTCAGATAATGAAGGGAAGTATCCATTGTTAACATTTATATTCTGTAGGAGAGGCATGGCAGTTGGGTGGCAGGATCTTGACTGGGAAACCTTACAGGGCTCAGCATCATAAATTTTTGTTTGAATATAGAATGGTTTCAAAATTTAAAAAGTGTTAAAGTTTGGTAAGAATTACTTATGTTTTGGACAAAAATAAAATAGCACTTTAATAGCTTTTTTGAGTAATTTTACAAGTAAAAAAGCTGTCAGGATAGAAGAAGTTTATCGTCATGGTTACAGTAATGAGATAAAACCAGAGTTTCCTGTTTTAGAATTTCAGACACAAACAGAAGTCTCAGAGTAAAGAAAATGGTTTAATTGAACCATCCAATATCACACAGTTTGCTCCTTTGCTCTGAAGTGAGTGACCATATTTCTCACAAACATTTTGTTGCTGAGACATTTCAAATGATGAAACACAATCATAAAACATTAACCCCACTTTTTTTTTAGGTATTTATTGTTACATAGAGCAAATTCACTGCAATTACAGTGACTGTTAAAGTTATATTACAAAGTAACTCTGGATTCTACAGAGATTTAACTCTCTTGACGCCCTCAAAAGAGAGAGAGATGGAGAGAGGTAGAGAAGCCTTTGTAACATCGGGTCAATTTGACCTGAAGGCTGCGGGAGGATTAACTTTTTTCTTCATTTTTTTTGTCCATCCAGAAGAAAAGACAGTGACAACAAACAAAGCATTACTTGTCACAAGAAGTTATTTCAAATGACAGTTCAAGACAAACGTCTTTTTTTTTTCTTCTCTGTTTTTGCTGTGGTCCGTTCTTTTGAAGTGCATTTACGGTTTTCCTTTTGGCTGTAGATCTCTGAGCTCATTTACTCCTCCTGGCAGATAATCAAAGTGGTGTGGAGGTGTGGCACTCCGATGGTATGCTGTGTATGCACTGTATGTTGTCTCTGGTGTCAACATAGAGGAATAACTTCAAACCATCATTTTTAAGGCTAAAAAGATTCCAGCTGTAGATAAAGTGGTTCAGCATTTAAGCTTTTTCCAAATCATGGCAGTGATAGTTTGCACGTTAAATGAACAGGAAAAAAAATGTGTGTTTGAGGCAAAAATGGTTTGCTTGAGTCATAATTTGAAGTTTAAAAAAGGGGAAATAGAAATGCATCAACATTATTTGATTAAACGCTTCCCATTTGTGCAACTGCAAGCAGCTGCAGTGCCTCATTTGCAAGTGAGAGTCGAGAAAAAAATGAAACAGAATTCAAATTCCAAAATGCCATCGGTCAAATCTCTCAACCTGGTGAAACATAAGCGTAATCAGATTTGAGGTCCTTTTTTTGTGTGCAGTTTCGGGGAGTAAAGAGAGGGGGGCTGGTGATGACATGAGCTGAACAGACTTGACAAGGAGCACTTTTTTCCTGACTGACAGTTTCAAACAAGGCTGTTCTTTGAGAGAGGGAGGGAGGTTAGGGTCTCATCCTCAGACACGATTCTCCCCAGAGGAGGAAAAATGAAGTTCTTTGTGGACCTGAGGATGCACTGCTTGATTTGTGGGTCTGATAAAGGTGGAGCAACCGAGTGCCTGACAGACGAATTAGTCTTTGCAGTTTTTGTTTTTTTTCACGTTTTCTTTCCTGTCTTTTCCTATGACGTACGTTTCTGTATGTGCACAAGATTGCACATGACTTGTAGTATGTTTTTCATATCTGTGTCTTAGCTTGCCAGCTCGAGTTGCGTGTTTCTCTGTTTGTTGGGGGGGCGGGGGCACCCATAGTTGCATCTAGAGCTGGTATTTCATCCCTGCAGGCAAGAAAACCCAGAAAACCCCCCAAAAAAAACATAACCAAAACAAAACTTGGAAACCGAAGCATAGCTGTTCCTCTGTCGGGCTAAACACTCCGGCTGTGGTTACGTTTGCACAAAGCTTATCACCCGGTTGCCATCACTTGGTCATACACCGACTGTTCTGTTTGCATACACTTTATGGTGACATACATTTATCTGCAAAGGGCCTAATGATCCCTTCTGAACGGGAGTATGAAACAGTCGAGGGGGTGATTCATCCATCAAAGGCAGAGCATGTTTGGACAGGAGAGTTTGCTACGCCAATTATATTACTCTCATGCAAGAAATTTTAGCTGAACGTCAAGCTCCCATCAAAAACCTTTGATCCATTCATTATTATTGTTGTTTTTGTCTTAACTGAGAAGCTCCACAAAACTTTTCACATGCATATATTCATAATTGCTTCACAAGTGTTGTCTTAATGGTGATTTATTTATGATTTGATTGATGTGAAATGATGTGAAGTGAAGTCTTTTACACTGGACGACACAGAGGAGTTGAGAATGGACCATTTTTGTTAATTAAAATGGATTTTTGAGGGGTTGAGCATAAATAGGTTTATCTGTTAGGCTTCATATGCCAATTATTTGTTTTAAAAGCAGAAAAAATGTGATCCAGCTTTTTAGTCTATTTAACATTCTTGTCCCCCTATTTCTGAAGTTCAGTTAAGGCTGCTGCTCTCTGTGACTTGATGTTCTGGATATAAGTTGTGGGACTGGAAATTATGTGTTAATGCATACGCACACACACAGTCCACACACGGTGACAGTGTCAAACAAACCGCAGGAAGGCTTCTTTGTAGATGATGTCAGCGGGGCCAGCTGTGCGCGTTTGACTCCTGCTGATCCAAAGTCAGCAGCAGGAGAAAGACAGGGCGGAGGACTGCAGGCTGTTGGAAAGTGGAAAGCACCGGAGCAACAATAAGACACCTCCGTTTGCTGTGCCGACTGCCTGTTCCCAGGCTTAAGTCGCTGTTTTTATTCTGTTCCGGTGGTTGAAGTGGACGGTGTGTTTCTTTTTTTACTCTGTGCGTGTGTGTGTGTGAGTATTCAGAGCCGTGCTATGTGCATGCTGCTGCTGCAGCCGCAGGTAGAGCGCGCGCAGAGCGCACCGTGTTTCCATGGAGCGCAGACGGAGAGACAGCAGGCCTGAGTCCGATAGACTGAGCTCATTTCATCCGAGACAGGAGGACAGGCATGTATTATTTTCTTCTTCCTTCCTTTCTTTTTTTACATATCAGAGGACTGACTAAATAAATAAATAAAATAAATAAATAACCTGTCTTGTCCGCATCCTGCAGAGTGTGTGAGGCTGGAAGCAGGCCCTGCCGTCCACTAGAAGACTAACTTTACACGTGTTCCTTCAAACAGTGAAGCTGCTTTATTTGCTGCCTAATTTTAAATAGGCCGTGGGTTTTTCCTTTTCTTTTTTTAAGGTTGCCATAAATTTGATTGAAATCAACCAAGACAAGTTCAGTATTTATTTAGTGCGCATGCTTCCTATTTTTATTTATTAATTGAGTGTCAGAAGTTATAAAACACATACTTACTGTCCCTTTATGATAAATTCCTCAAAGCATTACAACAACAAAAAATATATATATATATTTTATACGATAAACTGGTAACATTCTATTATTATTATTATTATTATTATTATTATTATTATTATTATTATTATTATTATTATTATTATTATTATTATTTGTACTCTCTTAAATTGTGCATAAAAGCGCGTTCTGTCCCGCAGTTTCTTAGCGCCATGCAGTGGCAGCAAAATATCTATAGAGGTTTGATTTTAAAGTTTTTTTAATTTTTTATTTCTCCTTTTTATTGTAATTCTGCCAACACAAAGTAATCTTGATTGATGCTTCTAAAATAAATAAATGCATTTTATTTCAGGATACTAAGAAGTTTCGGAGAGTTCTTTTATTTTCCTTAGAATAGGCAGACAGGTAAAACGGTGTTATAAATAAGCAGTTTATCCCTTGACTTGAAAAGTCTAAATCTGTTGAGTTGAAGCCAAAATAAACTTTTGTTTGACTTAACTTTGATGTTAGGAATCAAAAGCGTTTTAGCGCAAAACCCGGACGAAGACCCCCTCTCTCTAACTGCCTAATTGGCTCTATCATGTAAAATTGATACAATAACATCCTCTTGTTCCGTTCAAAGAAATCCCAAAGAAAACTGTGACACTTTCTTTTACACCCCCATCTATTCTCCTCTTATTTTTCTTTTCAATTTTTCTTTTTTTCTTTTTTTTCTTTTCCAGAGTAATGACCCTTGCAATTTTCCTCCACCCAGAGTCATTTGCGGCGCAAGAGGAGGAAATATTACATGGATCCATTTGAGGAGATGGTTTTTCTTTGAAACCGTTTCTTGGGGTCGCTCCTGGGGGCAGTTTGAAAACATGTCGGGTCCAATTAGCGCTTCAGACATCACAAACGGTCCGAGAGGTTTCCTGTTTGGAGTTTTCCCAACAAAATTTTAAGCTGTTTAAAAAAAAAGTTAAGTTGCGAAATTAATCCGTCAATAAAGCCCGTTTTTGCCTTCATTTCTAACAACGCTTTGTATTTTTAACAAGTAATGTTGCCCTGTTATTTTAAAGAAACATTCTGTTTAATTATTATTTTTCCTTGGTTGATTTCAGATGGGCGGTTTGATAAAACTCCTTAAAACACAGCGCGATGTTGTGAATCTGACGGGTTTATTTTTGATTTGATTTATTTTACTGGAACACACTAAAAAATCAAGTGCGGATATTTTTTTTAATCTCTGACTTTTTCAATGAAGAGAACAGCACGTTATTCAATTATTTCTTTTTATGTAACATTTGGCATTATCATTATCTTTATCATGATTGAAAATTATTATTTTTTGTCAAAATAAGAAATATATTTCTCTTGTTTTACTCAAACTAATTGTTTCAAAGTCATTTCTAACATATGTTTAATTCAAATGAATCAGGCCCATTAAAGCGTCAGTGCATTTAAATTAATTTAAGTTCATTAAAAGGATGAAAACTGTCATTTTTTCTAAGTGATTTAAAAAGACAAGACGTTGTTTTGCTTCACAGCCCTTTCAGTCACACTGCATCAGTGATGAAACCAGCATCACAGCAGTCATTTAGCCCATTGCCTATTAATCACCTTCCATTAGTGTCTTTTATCAAGCTTTCAGAGGGATTCCATGATCCCTGTTTATGTTTCAGGATAAATTAGTCATTGAGCCATGCAGCCACAAAAATACAATAACCAACTGGCCATTGTTCCTGCACGTCACTCCAACAGGCTTTTTCATTAGAACACAAACACCAGCATCGATTAAAATATGTTTTCCCATCAGGCTCTGATGGTGTCTCAGGGGGATCTTGGAGATTGGCGAGGGCCAGAGGAAAAGGAAGCAGAGCAGGAGATTCGTGTGCAACACTTTAGAAGAGGAGGGTTCTCCATCTTGCTTTGTCAAGGGGGGCTGCTGACATGGGGAAACATCTGCAGCGTAGAAATAGAGACTGATGACTCAAATTATATGAGGGGGGCCTCCAGCTTACAGTAGATGGAGAATGAAATGGTGCAGCAGCATCCGTTCAACCCCGTGACCCTGAAGATGCAACCTCTCCTCGTTCATGTAGAGACTGTAAAATGGATCTAACACATCTAGGCGTGTGTGCGCGAGGATGAAACTTCAAAGGATAAGCTGGTATGTGTTCGCCCAAAGTGGATCCACATTATGTGAAAGCGTGCACCCTGCGTGCTCACCAGGGCGACCACAACAAAACACATATCAGCAGAGCTGTTTGTTGTCTGTCTCCAATAATGAACCTCTCTGCCATTTGATCTGGCAGCTGAGAAAGTCCGCCCGCGTTTGCTGCCGTGTTCCTTGTTGTTGCTGGTCCACTTGAGTGAAAATGGAATTTTTAGGGAGGGAGAGGACGTTTCACCTCTTGGTTTACTCTGTCACAGCAGCTAGCTGATGCTTTTATGATTAGGATGACCAAATTAGAACCAGCAGGAAATGCTGGAACAGCCAGGAGAGGATCACCTCTTTGCCTGCTGGCTTTTCCAGCTCTGATCCACGGAGCCAATAAAGCCTTTGTTCCAAAAAGCTGCATGTTGTCATTGTTGTTGTAATGATAATCTCTGTATTCAGAGTGCTCGGAGGAGGCCCGTCGCTCCTTGACAGCATGTCAGTTGTTGTGATCATGAAAACAAACAGACTCAACACTGGGCCTAACACTGTTTCATAAAAATTTCTCCACCATAATAATATTAATTTACATGCAATTGTGAGAACAAAAGGAAAACAGCAAAGGGAAAACATAGCCTTATGTTTTAGTCATAGTGAGCATATTCATCCCCACAAAAGGGGCAGATAATGACAATATGCAGTGAGAGAAAGCTGATGGATCATTATTATGCGTTCCTCACTATCTATCTTTGTGATGACTGCAGGCCTCTGCAATTCTGGCTTTGATTTGGAGCCATTTCTCCAACGTGACTTGAGTGGACTAGCTGAACTAAGATGAGATCTCCAGAGGATTGCACAGTAAGTGCCTCTGGGAAGACCTTTTCATTTATGTGCCACTTGACTTTATTCCTCTTTCCTGTTTGTGGAGCAGAAAGCAAGACGAGGAGAGAGCTTTTTATTATATGTTTCGATTAGTTCTCGGAGGATAAAAATCATGCTGGGTTTAAATGTCACAATAATTTTTAATGGAGAATGAGGTTTAAAGATCATCTTGAAGGATCCTTATATTTGGTCAGGATTAAACTTTAAACATCAACTGTGTTGATGGCTTCTTCAGATGTTTATGGTGGGCAAAGTGTGGAGAAAATACACTTTTACTCAACCTCCAGCTCATTAAATTCCAGAGATCTTATCAGTTTTGTGTCGCATGAAGATTTAAACTGGCTTTTATTCGTCTTTTGTTTTCCACTTCAAATACTTTCTGTATCTAAAATCTTTTCATGAACCTCGTTTCTGTCTCCAGTGAGCGTCTGAATACCTTGCACTACAGAATATGGAGTTCACTGATCTGAAGTTATCTGAAGAACAGAAAAGTTGTCAGATGAATTTTAAATCTTGAACCCGCAACCGTCAAACAAACCCAGTTCATCTCTTGACTTACAACTCTCCCTTGTGGGCACGAAGGACATTGCACAAGGAATGAAAAGAAGGTTTGACCATCCCCTCTGCTGATTGTTGCCGCTTCTAAACGTGTCGATTCCACCTTCCAGGCAAGCCCCATCGCAATTCTCAACATTTTTTTACTGCTTTACACTGTAATAAGCACAATAATGTGCACAGTAAAACTTTTATACCGTGCCTTTTTGCCAATTGGAAAGGCCACAAACAACCTTGAAGTGTCTGGTCATGCTGTCTGGGAGGGGTGGGGGTGAAAACACCATGCACATATCTGACTTTAACTGTGAACTCATTTTACTTTAAACACTGCACACACAAAAAAGAAGAAAGAAGAAAGAAAAAGTAATTTTATTACATTGGTTGCTGTATGTTGTATCAAACAATCATTAAACACTATGATAAGCAGTACAATTGCAAATGGGATGCCGCTGAGAAAACACTGCAGTTGCTAGGCAACGTGAGCAGGAGTGTATAATTACCCATGTTAGTGGCAGTTTTCCATCAGCGTATGTAACATTGAAATTCACAGATTCAGTCACAGGTGTGCTGCTGTTGCTTGGTTTTGTTTTGTTTGGGTTTTTTTACAACAGCTTCAAACATGTTTCAGCCAATCGCAGGGGCCAAGTGCAACCTCCTCCTGATAATTAGGTCAAATATATAATGAAATAATGAAACAATGAGCTGTGTTTTACATCTTGGAGGCGTTGATAGGCCTCATCGTGATGCCAAGTGGGGAGCTGAAGTGTCGGATGGCTTCTTGGTTTTAAGAATCAGCAAAACTCTTTTAAGTGCTTTTGGGTTGGGGGGAAAGAATAAAAGGAGTTCTGTAAATGTTTGTTCTGAGAATAATTTTATTATGAGCAGCGGTATGAGTTTTATAGTTTTATATGTCTGTGATGTAATGATCAGTGACAAACATCTGCTATAAACTCTTGACTGTCAGCTTGCTAACAGACATGTGGAAAATGTGGCAAAATCTTGTGGCCAAATCTGTTCAAGCCATTCTCATGCACGTAGAGTCATGACTGTTTCTGTTTCATCGGCCAAGCCTAATTTATTGAGTTTGCCAGTTAATGAAGTTGGATTTTTTTATATGCATGTTTACGGAAAACAGAAAAAGAGAGAGTCCAAAGGAAAGATTTAGGGACAAAAGCTTTTGTTATTAGCATCATCTCTGTTTTTGAAATGCTTCATTTATCCAATGAAGGGGTTTCATCTTTTGTCGGTTTGTAGGATTTTTGCCTCATTCTTTTTGCAACAACCCGTGAGATCTTTGGACTGGATCTGTCATTGCAGGGTGTTAATCTGTGCTGCTGTTTTGAAATCCAACCATGAAAGCGTTTTAATGATGTTTATGTTGGGAAACTGTAAAGGTCAAGGTTAAACCCATTAGTGAGTGCCCTCTGAGGTAAATGAATGTGGATGTTTGAGGTGTTCTAAGGATCTTTTTGTTATAGACGCCTTTCACTTTTCATCTTCAGCTTTTTTTATTTTTTGTGCAGATGTTGTGATGTCAGCTTTTAGAATTTGCCAGTACTAAATGAAATCCAGTACTCCAGCAGTCCAGAATTTTCCAGTGACTCGTCTAAAACCCCTTTAGCTGACAAACAGGTTTCAATTTGAATAAGTAAAAATCCTACAAGCAGTTCCTAATAAAAGTCTTTTTTTTTCTCTCAGGCCTCATGACTGTTCCTGTTAACTCACTGGAAAACGTTTGTTTTCGTGTTAACACCTTTTCCTGCTTTACTAGCATTAATATTTTAACCTCCGAACAGTCCTGAGCAGCAATGATCTCAGATGTTAAATACACTTATTTGTACGGGACATACAGGTGCTGGTCATAAAATTAGAATATCATGAAAAAGTAGATTGATTTCAGTAATTCCATTTAAAAAGTGAAACTTGTATATTATATTCATACATTACATACAAACTCATATATTTCAAATGTTTATTTCATTTAATTT
>NC_051443.1:16422996-16524576 GCF_001649575.2 Kryptolebias marmoratus
ATTAAATGAAATAAACATTTGAAATATATGAGTTTGTATGTAATGTATGAATATAATATACAAGTTTCACTTTTTAAATGGAATTACTGAAATCAATCTACTTTTTCATGATATTCTAATTTTATGACCAGCACCTGTACAGTTTTGTTTAAGACAAACTTTCACAGAGCAGAAAAATTGCACCAGTCTTATATACAAAGTGCAATAAAGTAAAACTAATTTCTTCTCACTCATCTACTCACAATAACAGAAATTCTGACCAAGGAGTTTCAGACTTTGTTCATATTGCCGTATGTGGCAGCAGTTTACTACCAGGCTGTGTCAGTGATTACTTTTGAACTTTGTGAATGAATTCTACATGAAGCACACGTTTTTACCACCTCATTGGGATGGGTCTAACTCAAGAGAAAAAAACAGCACAAGTGGAGAAAATTCTGACTTGTAGGATAAAACCGTTCTGTGTGGCTTATAGGTTAAATGCCCTTCAATTGGTCAGTAAAGCTAGAAAAAACTTTACATAAATGCAGTCCATTTGCCTGTGTATTAAAAATATTCAGCCATTCACGAAGTTAATAAATAAAATCCTCTCTTTATCTCTGATGTTCTTGAAATGCTACATTCTCCACTCAGCCTTTCTGGATTGCTTGTGGCTCACAGTCATCAGGGAGATTAATGTCCTTCATAGTTTTATATCCGACGTAAATTACAGATTGTTTTCTCCCCGGTGTTTTGATGTTTGCAGGAGAAGGAGCGCGCGGGGAGCGCTTTGAAGTCTGCAGAGCTTTTATCTTCCTTTATTTACACTGGTTAAAGTGTTAAGTGGAGTTCTCGTTCAGTTTGAAGGATGTAATGCCCTGCAATAAGAGATTTACAGGAAGGGAAATTGCAATTTCTGCATGCTCCTTTCAGGGGCCTCTTCCAACGAAAGCTATTTATGCAAATGGAAAGGCTGGAGATGGAAAGCACTCCCAGACAAAATCAGATGTTTTCAAACAGGCAGCCATGCTGAGTTGGCAGATGTTCTGTCACTTCAACAGGAACCCTTTAAACAAAAGCTGTCGATGGCTCTTTGCCTTGAGTGTAAGCTGCTCTAAGAGTGCCATTTTTCTTGGAGCCATCTGGGAGATGGCTGAGGATTTATTCAGATGGTGCTGGTGAACCGCAGGCGCACGGGAAAGCGAGGGCACTAATTAAAAAGAACACCGATGGCCTAATAACAGCCACTGAGCTCTTTAGTTGATATCAGAGAGAAGAAATGGGTGTTTAAAGATTTCTTCCCATTATAGAAATACTAATGGACATCAGCACCATTAGACTGAATTTTAAATGGCGAGCTTAAATTGCTTTCCGTTCAGTCCAAATATGAATGTTATCATCACAGTGTTCAGCTTTTTAGCATTTAGGGAGAATAAATTGCTGAAAAAATAGCATTCATAGTTCTGTTTTTCATTCATTTTACTTAGTTTGTGGCAAAAACATTTACAAATGATAGACGTCTCAAAGCTTCCACAAACGAAAAAAAAAAAAGTATGTAATTTTATTGTTATGCTTGTGAGTCTTAAAGTCAAACCTAATTATCCTTGAGGGCGTGGGGATGAAAATCGTTTTGGAGGCAGACTTTTCTTTGAAGGATGTTTTTTACTGCAGAAACTACTAGGATGTTAAGCACAATATATATATATATATAATGCAGACAAGGTTTACTGTTAAAAATACAAAATGCAGAAAAAAATAAGAGAAGGTGGAGATTTTTCAGTATTGCTAGCAAAACTTTACAAATACACACATACAAAAACAAAATGTGACATGACTTATTGTTTTTTTTTGCTTCTCAAGACCCAGCTGCACACATCCTTAAATTTAAGGCAAACACTATTTGAATGAATTACAAATTTACATATATAATAACATTTACAGGGCTGCATTCTCCCCTCTTATATTTAAATAAGAAGGGAGCTAAAAGGTGTCCTTGATATGTAAAATTGTATCCATATGAAGACCCTGAAAATAAACTGCAAGGTTTTTGTTTTTTTTTACGACTACAGATACAAAATTATATGAGACTATATGAGATGTTATTGCACAATCCAACAACTAAAGAAAAAAACCTTGCTACGGTTAGCATGTAGGTTGCCAGCTCAAAGGCAGTTGTTTTCCTTTAAGGAAAGACTTTGAGAACGATAATACAAAGAATGTGGCCAAAATAAACAACAAGTCTTCAGAATTTTCCAAACCATTGAAAGAAATCTTGTTTTGCCTGTACATAGCTTAAGTCAGCTGCAAAACCCTGGCTGCACAACAACACAGTTTGCTTCATTACCTCACATCAAGAAGGTCTTCAGTTTAAATCTCATCTGTGGCCTTTCCATGTGCTGTTTGCCTGTTTTCCTTATGTATGTTGGGACTTTCTCCAGGTACGCTGGTGTCCTCCTGCAGTCCAATACCATACCTGTTAGGTTACCTTGAGATTCTAAATTGACCCTTTGTTGTTGTTTGTTTCACACGTTGCTGTGTTGTCTCTGTGATGGCCTGTTCAGATGCCCTCCTGCTCACTCACCCTGAACAGGACACATTTGGTACAGACAATAGATGAAGAAGTACAAAAGATGATCATTTTTACAAAGGGAAATATTAAACAGTAGTTTTTTGATGCATGAATTTATTAGATCAGTTTTTCATCAGATTGCAGCTCATCAACCAATGGGAAATTAAAGCTCCCAGAATTTCTTTGATGAAAACATGTAACACATTTCTTTCTGTATTTTAAAGACCCTGAGCCAAAATGCCCCCACAACTCCAGCAGAGCCATGAACCTTCCCTGACCTGGTCGGCACACAACAGGTCACGCACACTTGGGACCTACCACGTTGTCCATCCCCCCACACGACTGCTGCCTAAAGGCCTCTATGACAGACAGCAGACAGACAGCAACCGTAACCCAATGAGGCCTTGTGTGTGTGTGTGTGTGTATGTGTGTGTTTGCCTCTCACTTTGACCCTTGGAAGATCAGCAGTTTTCTAACCAAAGCTGTGTGAAGCTACAACCTCCAGCTGCCTCGACTTAAGCAGGAGAGGACATGTCAAAACAGCACACGACTTTCCAAAGTTACACTTTCACACTGAAACAGACTCACGGGTCACCTCAGCTGACCGGACAGCAACATCCCTGCCCCTTCATTCACCTTCTCTTTGTTTAGGCTGTTTTATAAATGCAGGCAGATAAACTGGTCAGGTCTTTTAGGATATACATTCACACCAACATTTGAATTACAATAAATATGATAACAGCACTCTGTAAAATTACTTAATGTTTAGCCATTCTGGTGAAGTTTGACTTGTTTTTATTGTCTCTTTCTGCATTAGTTTTTGGTAACATTTCTAAACAATGAACATGGAATTTTTGAGCCCTGGGTTGGTTTAAATACATGTTGGTTGTTGTTGTGCCTCTTAGTAGATCTACCATTAAAATAATGATCTGGCTTCTGCTATTAAAGTTGAAAGTAGAGCGCTGAAGGACGATTTGCAGGTTATTCACATTTTGTTTTGTTTACCAGACATTTTAAAATATATTTATTTCAATTCTAGATTCATTCTGTGGTTCTGAGTCATTTTGATTCCACTTATGGTGGTTCAGACTCCGGCCCTTCATCCCAATTACTCAGTCTGTTCAAGTTCAAAGAACTTTTTGTCTTTTCAAGGTGCAAACATTTGTTGAAGTCAGCTGAAGAACACAAAAACACAGATCAGTATTTGATTCCTTAATACAGTGGTGCAAATGATAATTATAATATCCATATGAATCCCATTGTATTATCTAAAGTTCTGACAGCTGCAAAGACAAAATTTCCAGTCTGTTAGACTTATGCCTTTCCTAAGGGCTTCAGCCTTAGAAACAAAGATCATCAAGGGACATGAAATGCAATTTTACTGTACTCCATAACAAGTTTCAGTTGCTTGTTCCTATTTCTTAATTCAACAAAACAACAGGTAAAAATCTCATAGAGCTCTGCTGACAAGGTTAGTTTATTACCAGTGACAGTGTCTAAATATTTATAAATGTCCACCATCTTTATTGTCTGCTTATTTATGACCACAAGAAACAAAAATTAAAGATATTAATAACTATTATTATCTTTTTGTTTGTTCTGGACACACTGATGGTTGAGGACAAATGACTTGAACAAGTCAGTGAAGTCCTGCAGTGCTGGGCTTTTAATCAGAATAATTAATGTTCAGCCTGCCAAGCCTGTTGGTTTGACACTCATTTGTGTATGAAACTAAAATAACTAAAGGGGACAACACACACCAACAGGGACCTGAGGAAAGACAATATTATAAAATGCCATTGAGTCCAACACTTCAATTCAGAGTTATTTGTGTAATAGTTCTGTATCCCATTTGGTTAAAAAATAAAATAAAAAAGGCAAAACTGACCAAAAGTGTTAGTGCCCTCTAATTAAGTAAAATATCTGTTTTATAAGATTGTAAGATTTTGTTAGATTTAAGAGGTCCGAGTCTTGAATCTGTTCCAATCTATTTAATTTAAAAAAATAAAAGGAGATTTGGGATAATATAAATTTTGCTGAATTTTTCTACCCTTTGCAGATTCAGTTCTCTCAATCTCATAGTGTAGTTTCCCCCTTTTTGATTGCAATACCGTGCATAGACAGGTGTAAATATTTAATTTTGTCAAATTAGGAACATATTATAACATTGCAAACTTCCTGCTAATGAGGACATTAAAATCACTGCAAACAGTCTATTAAAAGTCTGATTTTCCTTCATAAAATGGATTCTGCTTTTACTGTTTCTGTATCACATTTTGGACGTGGAGCTGAATTTATCGATCTGAGAGTTTTATTTTAGAAGAACCTTGTCATCTAATGTAGTGCACTGTTGGCAGCAAAGAGACATACTTGTAAAATATAATTGACTTCTAATTGTGTTTGTACTAATGCTATGTCAAGGCAGACCCTGGCCTAAATTGTCCAGTCTGTAAGCCATTTGGCAGCATAAAGGCTCTTGGCAAGCCCCACAACAGGTGAATGGCATTGGTCTAATAGGTTATCTGTGGAAAACACGTTGCAGTCAATTAAGAGTCCACTTCCTGCAGTTGTGATGGCCATTAGACGAGCCAACCACAACAAGTGACTCTTCAGTGGCTTTTACTCTTCAGCTATTCATTCCTTTTCACTCATAGCGTCCTCAAGCTGCCCAGTCCCCCAAAGACGGACGTTTTGTTGTCCACTAGGCTTTTTTAGGTGCTTTGGAAACGCAGTTTTCCACTCAATGATTCTATGTGACCCTGATGGCCAAATAAAACCGCTTTCACAAGCTTATTTTTCTCCTCTCTCTTGTCCTCGAATATTTTTCTGATGCGTCGCACAAAAGGACCATAAAGCTCTTTCTTTCTCTTAGTGAGGACATCCTTAGAGTCATTACACAATGAGCCAATCTGAAAGTTCTTAACGTATGTTGGACAAATGCATCTATTATTTTTTAAAATGTATGTACTTCACAACCCCAAACCAAACACAACCCCCTGGCAACACGCACATGTATACAAACACATGTTCTTTCACAATAATAAGCCTTTGACTCATCTACCGTTATTTATTTTGTTGGTATTTTCCACATTGACTGAAGGAGGTTACAAACAGAGTGGTCACCTTTCCAAAGAGACAACTTTTTTCCATCAACTTTGTTCATTTGAAAGGGATTTATTTAGTTTTTCATGAGCCAAACTTTCTTTCAAACTTGATTATCCTGTGGAACAAGAAAAATAAAAGACGGCTGAACAGTCACTAAGTCATTATTTTCATTAGCTTTAATGAACCTGTCAGTAAATACTGGTCTTCGTCAAAGGCAATCATTTCCATTTATTTAAAACATGGAGGCTGTAGTGTTTATTGTTGCCTAAGATGTGATTATGATTCACACCTTTTGATCGCAGCTTCCGTGATGTTCTCTTTGAATTTTTGGACAAATCAAAGGAGCAGCAGCTGTTGGAAATGAAACCTTTAGTAAGAGGTTCTTTTTCTAACAATGTTACAAATGGTTTTCTTTTTTACGTTTACAAAGGTGAGTTTTTCTCTAACTTCACTAAGTATTATGTAGTGCTGTGGTATAGCCTAAAGTGATATAAAATAGAAATACTCAGCCCTCAAGTGCTTCAAATCAGCAAATAAATCAAACTTTTTTTTGCATTTCTTTCACTCCACAGCTTTAATTATCACATGAAAGGCAGACTATCATGCAATTTCCTACATATGTGTGTGTGTTGGGTCATTTGTCTGTAACCAAAATAGCTCATGAACTACTAGAAGAACTCTAATAAAACCCTCAGAAAGTACTCATTTGATATACATCTACAACTGATAACTTTAGGAAAGAATCTAATTCAAGATGGCTCTCACAACAATGCAACATTGTCAAACGCAGAAATGGCTGTATCTTAATCAGTTTATAGACAGCGATCTTAAATTCGGAGTACTTGTAGCTGAGAGTCATCCCCAACACATACTCAGAGTGCTAACAGATCAGTCAACATCTCTGTTTAAAACGATGACAGGCAAGGCGGCGGGTGATATGCATTCTTTCGAGGAATGCTGCTTTCAGTAAAAATAATCTGAGGGCAAAATTACAGCTACTACACAGCAAATGCTCTTATTCTTTTTTTTTTTTTTGATTAAATAGAAATTTGTTCAAACTTTTCTTGAACTGTGCAAAACGTAAAAGATGTAAGACAAATTTCTGTTGGTATATATTAATTAAAGTAAGTCTACTCTGCTTCCTAATACATTCTTTTTATTACCAAAATGTAATTTGTTAGTTGAGCATTGATTTTCTCTTCTTTTCCTCTCTTAATCTGACTTTTCTATTCATTGGATACTACCAAACTCTTACTGTTATCAGGACTGGCCAGCAGAGACATCTTCCAGCATGAAAACATCTGGATTCAAATTTTATTAACAAATGTCTTTGAAATAAAGCTTTTTTTTTTTTTTAGATGAGCATCCTTTTTCCTATGTGTTTTATTTTAAGAGATACATTGAAGTTGCTGACTTTGTTTACTGGTATGATAAGAAAAAAATTTTTTGTTATTTTTTGCATTTCATGAAAGCTGGAATAATCGCCAGCACCTACATGACCCTGAACAGGATGAGGACAAGAAGGTAAAACAATCTTCTGCATTAAAAAAACAAAACACTTTGACCACAACATCATTCTCAAGAGTTTTAATAATTTACTAAAAAACGAAACAAAACAAAAAAACAAACAAACAAAACAAAAAAACGAGTGTAAAAGTAACAGATCACGCCCACCAAAGGCGATCTGTTGGATATCCAAAGTGATAACAGGTATAACAAATTTTTGCTCTTGTCTGTACATTTTTGTATATATACTTGGCTGTAATAAAATGAGTGTTGGATTGAATAGATATATTTTTTTTAAAAAAGACAGCAAACAAAAATATGAGTTACTTTAAAATAAACAATCAGCATAAAATGTACAGCTTTAGGAAATACCAAAAAACATCTCAGAAGTGTCTATACAAACATGCAAAGTTAGAGCAGACGCATGGAGGCCTTTCTGATGCTTCGCTTGACATCATTTTTATAAGAAAGCCAATGATATAAAGCATCATTCTAAAATATCTGATAACTTTGAAATACCATGTTTTTTTATTGTCTATTTCAAGTTCATTTGGGCATGAAATGAATACTTTATAAATATACAGTATACCGTATCTCTTGCATCAATTTAAATAAAACTTGTTAAATAAAAAAGTAAAAAAAGAAAAGAAACAAAATCCTGCATGAACAGAATTTAAAAAGGAACAAAAATGCATCATTCTGTGCCCACCCTCCATTATCGTTAAGTGCCTGCTTAGAAGAGGTAATACATATTTATGTATATACATTTATATATATTTATATTTATATATATCAAATTCTAAGACATGATATAATCTATATAAATATGGCATTTTTTTACAATTGCATTAAATTGACAAAATTTATTTTAGGTCCCAGGACGATTAACAGTCAGCTGGGGGGGAAAAAAGCTTTGTTTCTTTGTTTTTATTGTTTTAAATATTAAAAATAAGTCTCAATTCTTTGTAAATGTATGCCTTACATTATAAATAACACATCTTTCCTGGTCGAGTGTTTTCTATTGTGTTCCTAACGACAACACGTTGGAAGGTGAGGCAAAAAGTGCCATTAGCAACCGTTCCTCCTCAGGAAAACAAACAAACAAAAAGTTTCAGCAACCAGCTTGAAGTCCAGAGAACGTAACAGTGCAGTTCTATACAAAAATGTAGAAACATCCTTGATGTAATAAAGCTGCGTTTTTGTGTTGTCATGACGTTTTGCTGGTAAGATGTCCCTTTTCTCGAAACTTCCTTGTCGGTGTCATCTCTCGAATGCTTTAAACGCCAATAAAAAGATGCAGCCCATCATGGGCAAGATGGCATTTCCATGGCTGCAGTTGGATCCATCTGTTTTCCCCGCTCACATGCACCACATCAGGCACGGAATCAGTTTTAAAAAGTACACACTGAACCGGGCCTTCACAGTTGTCTGACGTCACCCTCGTTCATTTGAGTCTGACTTGCTCTGTCGTGTATATTGGCCATGAAATCCACTCAGAACAACAGAAGAGCTCTGGTGCTCCCTGCTGGTCAGAAAGAGGCACAGGAAAAAACAAACAAACAAACAAAACGTGGGTTTACTGTCAGTCGACAGGGCTAAAGCATGTTCAGGATGGCGTTGTACATCTGGATCAGCACCGCCAAGTGGACAGGCAGGCAGGACTGGCGATCCTGTGTAGCGGGCGTACACGTCAGCCAAGAGAGGGCGTTGTACTGCTCCAATACAAACCTGAGCATGAAAAATATGCAGTTTTATTAATGCATTGTACATTTTAAAGGTTCAATAATATAAGCCTCAATTCTTAGTATGAAATTGTATTCCTGGCTGAAACAACGTGTTTACCTTAGCACATCGGAGGTGGTTTTTGAGTCTAAGGGGTGAGGGCTCCTTTTATTCTTATCAGACGTGATCTCATCCGACTGTGCTATGGAGATGTGATGATGGAGCGAAGCCTGAGGAGAAACAGGAATAAATTTTGAAGCTTGGAGAGCTGTGGGTCTCCTCAAACAACTACATTAATAAAGCATTCATCAACAAATTCTCAATCTTTTTCTTTTTTCAGTGCATTTCTGTGCTTTTCTTTCCTAAATCACTCAGACTTCACACGCAGTGTTTTGAAGTACCTTGAGGAAGAGTGGGCACTGGTTCTCGGCTTGTGGGCAGGAGGCCCAGAACCAGTGAGGAAGTCCGTTTGCTTGGGCTGTCGAGACGTAGTAGCCCAGAGCCAGCGGCTGTTGCTTCAGCTCCTCCGGGGGATTGTCCCTGGACAGCAAGCGTTCTCCCTGGCCCTGCAGTCACAAATAAACACCATCAAACTATTATCAGCTTTGTCTCTTGGTCTAATTTATTCCCCATTCTACAGCCTGTACTTCTGTGCACTTGCACTAACGACTACTAATGATTCTTAAGCAAAACCAACATAAAATTTCATCTTCATTGTAAAAACTTTACTTAAGAAGTTAATAAAAGCTAGAATATTAAATGCTTATGATGTGCTGTAATTCATAACAGCAACATCTGTTTAACTTCGTATTTATTATTGTGAAGGTTTAGTTAGTTGATCCCAGGATTACTCAGAAACCGAACTAAACCTATAAATGTGCAACTGATCAACTGAAGAGCAATATTTTGTGGATTGTATGTTGAAAAAAAAGGATAAACAATTTAATTTTCAGTTTTTAAAGAATTTTTTTTTATCTTTGACAAAATCTAGAAGAGCTTAAAAGTAAGCAGAAGTGGTTGAGTGTTTGTTCAAATTTTCAATCTGAAAATTCTAAAATCTACCCGTCTTGGTTATTTTTCTTTATAAACCACAAATATCTTACCAATTTTCAAATGGGAATAGTGAAATATATCTTACTGTTATATAATTTAATTTCATCACTGGTTACCCAGAAAACATAGATTTGAACCAATTTCTATGATGACCTATATTTCTCACCAATAACTTCAGGTTTAAATTATACTGTAAAGTTTTTAAGTTGTTTATATTCTGCTTCAACAGTTCTATCAATCCAGGTTAAAAATTCCTGTCAACCAACAAGTTTCATGCAGTTTGTTTTGCATTTTATTTGTGAAAGAACAAGACATTTAGTTCCATTTTGTTCCTGCAGGTAAATGATGCACAAGTTGCTGCAGGTGTTTTAAAAGTGTTTTAAAAGTTGCGCAGCAAAATCTGTCGACACCTCTCTTCTCTGATGCCTCTGAGACTAATTGCTCAGTTTTTATTACACTTGGCATAAAAATTAAACTGACTCCTGCTCTATGCTATGAGGTGTGAAGTGGCAGTTACTAATTTAGGAAATAACTAATGTACTCCATACAGAAAAGAAGAAACAAGTATTACAAGCTTTTTATTTTATTTCTTTTACTTTATTCATCTTTTTTATACTTTGTGAGGCAATAGAAGAGCTTTTTTGTTGATTGTGTCTCTATAAATGAAGCATTTTGAACAGTAAAAATGTTTTTGTTTTCACCATATAAGAGAAAATCCTTTCAGTCTGCCGTTGTTGTTTTTGTTGCAGTGCTAATAGTTAGAATAATTATTTTCCCTCTAACTGGTAAAAATTGTAATTTTACTATAACAGTAATTCTTTAATTAGGATCTATTGTGCACATAAATGAATTAGCCACACTCCAAATACAGTTTGGGATAAACGTTGTGGATTTTGCATCAATTCAAGTATCCCATGTGTTTAACAATAGATTTTACAGGGAGAGTGCAATTAAAGAAATCAGAAGATAAAAGTTTTGATAGAATGGGTTTCAATTAAAAACATTTATCAACTGTAATGAGTAAATACACTAAATTAAATTATATTTATTTCTATTTAGAGTGCAGCTATTTTTCTCTTTTCGAGCTACTTTAGGATTTTTTTTTCTTTATCTAATGCCTGACTCACCCTGGTGTGGTGGAAATGGGACCCCATTCCCATCCCAGACGGCGATCCAGGCGAGGGCACAGGAGAAGTGTTAGGGGAAGGGTGAAGGTTGATCAGCATCATGTCATGGCCAATATCATTCTCCAGTTCGTCAGGGAAGGGGAGATCAAACATATCATCTGAGGTCGTAAATAAAAAAATGAGCAAGTCAGAAATGTATCAATAAAATGAATTTAGTTTATCAGCAATAAGAATCTCAGTTTAGGATTAATGTTTATAAGTAGTTCCTGCCTTCAAAAATCAAAGCGTAACATCCTCTTGGTGAAAAAACTTCTGGTGAGAGATATTTTTAACACAAATGTGCTTTTTTCCAAAAATGTGTTGCATTCAAATATGGCTTTAGTTTTGTTTATGTTTTAAATAAAGTGAACAGCTTGGATAGTTGTCTATTGTCTAGTAAGTCATTACCATTGTTGTCCTCTGTGGGGTAGGAGCTGGGTGCCAGCTGGGTCGTAGCCGAGGTTGGGAAGACTAAGATGTGTGTACAGGAAGCATCCTGAGGTGTGTTCAGCTGCGACGTCTGCAGGTTCAAAGCAGTGCTGCGTCCAAACACAGAGCCCATGGTCACTGCATCTGGAAACAGAAAAAGGGACATTAATTCCAGGTTTTGCATCTGTATCAGCTTAAAGAAGACAGATTATAGCCTCTTTAAATAAGATGTTTATTATGTGACCATATTTTAAAAGCATTATATCATGAATAACAAAATATGTATTGTGGTGGCTGCTGAATGCTATTTATCTTAATTGCCATAACTGAGGAGAAGCATTCAAGTAATAATTTCTGTCGTACATTGTGCATTGTACTCCATACTATGTCAGTAAAGATTTGCATCTTAAAAAATCTTGAATCATGGTCACTGTGTAAGTAATTACAAATGCAAATTCTACACATCTTATTGTAGATCGATTAATAGCACATCAAACTACACTGGCTGTGTGCCGATAATAAGATGTTTCCAGGCATCATAAAGACGGAGCTAAAATTGTATTTGTGGAGGGAAAAAAGCAGTTGTTCAACATGACTTACAAATTGTAATTCAAATTCCTCCTTAGGGGTTGTACTTATTTAACGTGGACAGTTTCAGCTTACTTCAGATGTTTATTTGACATTTAAACCTAGGTTTAAAAGTCTACAAAATTCAGACATTTAGACCAAATTTAATCCAGTTTTAGGCCAGATGTCGACAAAGAGTTCTGCTGTCATCTTTTCAACTAAAAAGATGACTAAAAAGCATTATACAAGTGCAGGTCATTTAAAAAGGTGACTTTGACCATTATTATGCTTTTAAAAATCTCCACGGTATTGTAAAATATTTGTCTTCATAATTTATGTCTTTCCTTCCTTTTATTTTAACTCTATGGTTTATTTTATTATGGTTAGCCATAATATGGACTTGTGACGTACCTGGCATGACCACAAAGGAGCCCTGCGGCTCCATGGCTACCAGACAGGCACTGAGGATGGTGGGAGAGTCAGCAGCTGAGATCCCACACAAACGGCACGCCTCCCTCAGCTGGCGTCCTATTGAATGGAGGGAGTGCTCGCCAAGGAGAGAGGTCCAGTCTGTTTTTTGAGAGACAGTGGAAAGTGTGTGAGTGAGTGGTGGCAAAATAAATGCAAAGCAGTGCAATTCTTTTTGGCAAATCATGCAACCAAAACACATAAAATAAACCCTTATGAGTAGTGCTTATGAGTAGTAAGTGCCTTATTTGCAGTCAGCAAGTACCCATTTGATGCAAAAGGTGGTAATATGCTTCTCTGGTAGCTTCGATCTGAGCATCAATTTTACCTGCCTCTCCAAACTGAGAGCTGCAGATAGGACAAACTACTCATCAATACTTAACACAAATTTCACTTCAAAAGGAAAACACTTTGTATTTTAAGGGAGCATGAGAATCGAATCTTTCATGCTTGTCAGTTTTGAGGATTGTAAGAAATGAGTGGATTTTATAATACTATCTAGTAATAGTTTATGCAACCTAAGTAACATTTGTTTTTACTTATAGCCAGATCGAAGTCATTATGAGAGGTAATATCCATAGAGTTTCTTAAAATCATAGGAGTTACAGCATTCTTTGAGTAGATGCTTTTATAAAGATGTGCGTGAAGGGCGAAGAACAAAAGGCTCACTCAGAGATATGCAATAAATAAACACGTGCACTTGAGAAAGCAAATTGAGTGCAGTGATTGTAAAGCAATATTTGACATATTGAAAAAATAATATCTTGTACCTAGCAGGCATAGTATTTCTATTGAGCATGATCCATCACCAAACACAATTTACAGTTCACCTTTTAGCTCCCCGTGACCCAGCCTTCCTAACCGACCAATGACAATCCTCCACGGTAGTGAGGTCATTTGAATGATGCCGATGCACCACTCCCACAGTTTCTGCAGTCCCATCTTCCGAGCTGATACCTTGGGGCGCCTGGCTCTGAATTTAAAAGAAATAAGAATAAATGTGAATATCAATGCCAAGTGTTTTTGATACTCAACCAAGAGGTGCACCAAAATTAAACATGATCTTCTTCGATTTCTGTTTTTCGAGAATGGCTTCAAGATCTCAGGCAAACATTGCTCACCTGTTAGGCACGTCGATGTTGATGATGCAGGTCTCCAGGAGCTCCCCCTGTTGGTCAGTGCAGGACACCAGGATCCAGCGCTGGTCATGTGACAAGCAGTATCCCACAAAAAGCACGTTGTATTTGGGAAGGGGCTCAGCCCATATCTCTCCTGGCTCTGGCTGCTTGGGATGGGTCGGGCCAAGGATAAATGGCGGGGAATACAGCTGTATGGGGCTGGGATACTGAATCGGGGGGGAAAAAAAAATCAAAGGTGAAATAGATAGTAGTGTAAAGGGGTTTTCTCATGTTAATGTCTCATGCTTACCTCTGGACTCTTAAATACTGAAGTGACAGTGGATACTGGACCAAAGCCGGTGAGAGACTTGATGTGTGTTTGCTGGGGGAGCAGCCGTCTACACTGGGAATAACAAGAGAAGGCCAAGGAGCGCAGGTGTTGCAGATATAAATGGTTTTCTCCGCTGGCTGGTTGGAGAAGATACTGGCATGGCACCACCTAAAATACAGACACAGAATTTAAATAAATAACAATCACAGTCTGTTTAATTCTGTCTGGTGTACTGTAAACCACAATACATTCCTACCTGTAGCACCAGTGCAGGCCTCATTGTCTCAGGCAAATTTTGCAGCATCTCTGTGTAGCAGCGAAGCAGCCCAAGTAGCCAAACGCTATTTGACTCTACCTCTACACCCTCTTCATCCTCACCCCTTTCATTTCTTTGCCCACATGAGGTGATAAAAGCATCCACAATGTAAATAACAATTGCTGGTGGGTTTGCAAGGCTGTCCACTGAGTCAGCCACAGTGGGGATTCTGATTCTTGACTGCTCCGATGAGCTGAGAAAGAACAAAAACAAAAGGAAGTTGAACTATGCTTCCACGAGTTCAAACAACATCCAGAGTGTAGCCATGTCCACAAAGGGTTTATTCTTACAGTTCAGTGTTTTCTGCTGGTGTGCTGGCTAGTGGTGTGGAAATCTGAGGCCCTTTTGAATCTGTGGATCCCCCTTGCGTTGCCTCCCCAGTCTGGCCTGAGGTGGCTCCACATGGGGTTGAAGCATTTGCTGTGCCTGAAGTTTGTTCTCCATCAGCTTGAGCTTGAGGTTGCCCAGAAGAGGATGTGTTGTTCAAAGGAGGCTGGACCTTGGGAGGCAACAAAAGACTGCCATCCAAAGTCAGAGTTGAGAGCTGAGGGCCTGAAAGAAGAAAAGAAAAAATAGTGGTAATGTTTAAAAACTCCAAAAAAGAAAAACACTGATATTAAAAATTGGATAGTCTGCTCATTTAATCCCACCTAGCTGTTGCTTGAAGGCATAAGCATAGAGTTTAAGTTTGCTAATGTTGTCAGTGTGCTGCTGTCCAGCCCATGGTCCTGCCATCCAATGATCCACATCCAGCTCCTCCAGTTTTTGTGGCTCCACTTCCTCCCCAACACACACAAAGCCGTCCTTGGACACCTTAGACAGTGGACGGTGCTTCCCAAGACGGCATGTCTGGAGATGAAATCGCTCATTTTAGGAAAACCCATTACATTTCACAATATGTGTAGAGTTTTAGTTGTCTTTGATTCTCATCTCAGTCAGATGGTTTTGATCCTACCTCATAAACAGCGCTGAGCTCCTGGAAAAAGGCACAGGCTGCCGCAAGCAGGGAGGTGCTATTAGGACACACCACTACATAAGCTACATCCCTCTGCCCTCCATAGGGTTCAAGCAGTAATTTCTCCCAGAAAGGTAACGCCAAAGGGGACAACGCCAAAAAGTCCCGCTCCCGGTCATAGCCTAGTAACACTGTTGGAATGGGGAGTGGTTCCGGTGACTCCTCCGAACCTTTGATTAATTCAGATTGAGAAGTTAGCCATTACAAAGTATTAAAAGTAGCTTGCAACTATTTACTGAACAAAATGTGTGTGAAAGAAGAGAGAACTCACCATAGGAACCTCGTCCGGCCATCTTGTGAAACTGCTGCCAGGTAAGTGGACCCTGAACATGCTGGATGTTGTCCCAAGTCCGTCCTGTCCTCTTTTTCTGGATAGCATCCTGCAGGAAAGGCTGCAAAGACAGCAGCATCCGAACCATATCCTGTGACGACAACCTGCTCATGTCTACCACTATGGACACATAAACACAAAACAGAACATGAAAGGATGCAAAATTATTGAAGCTTTACAAAACAAAACACACACAAAACTACCAAACATACAGTATAGTTCTAAAGATAAAAACAGCTAGCCATATATATAAATACAAGAAGGTATATGTTTTCAGGAATTAATCTCTAGCAGCCAAATTATACTTCTTACCATTAGTGTGAGGCCAAGAATGAAGAGCACTACTTCTGACAACAGCTAGATCAACTTTTCCTCCCGTGGGATTATCCACATACTGTAACCCCTGCTCCAAAGCATTGTAACAGTCCACACAGGCATCACTCCCGTCTGCCCACTGCTTTTCAGACATCCAACTTTGAAGGAGCGCCCCCTTGCGGCCATGACAGGAAGAATTTAGCGGAAGATGAAGTGAAGCCAGGGAGGAAATAGGCTGAGAACATTGTTCCCGTAAGACAATCATTACAGACGAGGAGGCTGGGACTGCGTCCTGCAACTGTTTGGTCCTAGATTCTCCCACGGTTGGGTCCCGGCGGCACAGAGCAAGCCTCCTCTCAGCTGCTCGGCCAACTTCAGAAGTTCGACCAAATATATCTAGCTCGTCCTCCAGAAAGAGACCTGTGCCATGAGCCAGCCGTCTGTTCACAATGGCACTGAAGCCACACATACAGCGGTACTGATCCTCACAAGTGGAATCTGGGATATACACCCCCACATCTGCTCCTTTGACGTTCATGTTGCACGCACAGATGCAGCAACTATCAAAGTTACGATCCTTAAAAACACTGAGGACTGAGTCTGACAGCAGAAGGATAAGGTACAGGCTGTGAGCCTCAGGCAGAGTTGGTCCAGGCCGAGCTAATGGCTCCACGGAGCTCAGAGGCAGGCTGGTGGACGGGGTGGAGACCGGTGAGCTGAGCTCAGTACCATCCTGCTTCACTGAGCCCTGCCCTGAACTTGCAGTATTAATCCCCCTGGGTGTGCGTGGAGTTCGTGGGGTGGGCACAGAAAATCGTGGTGTGGCAGGAGACGGCAAGATGCCAGTAGTGGTGCTCACAGAGGCAGTGGCTGCACTCATCTGGCCGTAGTCCTGGTCTGTGAGGGTATTGACGCTGGGAACATTCCTGGGACACATTTTACAGGAAACAAAGAGTCAGACAGACAAGCCAGAAAAAATGATCTATTTGGAGACAGGCTCCTAAAAGTCATACTGCTTCTTACATTCCAAAAACTACTTCAACTGATAGACCAAGAAAGATCATTTTCAATATCAGTGGCATTTCCTCATAATATGGTATTGTACGTTAACCTTTCAGTCTAACACAGCAATTATAAAACCTTGTAAGCCCTTATATACTCACGTGTATCCATCCTTGGTAAAAGCAGCGTTCTGTGGATGCATGATTGTCGTGAAATGCTCCATTTTGGGCAGGAGGGCCCAGGATGGACGATAGTAACACTGATCTGGAATTTTGAGTGGTGGTAGGTTCTGGCTGGGAAGACAGGATAGTGGAGCAAACATGGAGGAGCCCATCTGAGGCTGGACAAGGAGGAAAATTTGTTTGTTAGTTGTAGTTTTTAATCAAACATCTCACTAACTTCTCTTGTGAGAAGTAGCAGCTATAGCCCGGTATTCTTAGGTCAATATCTACCTTGATGTCATCCTGCCTGGGACTAACCGCACCCTCCTCCATCTCCATCCTGTTGTCAGTGAGATGGCTGGAGGCCAGTGATGGCAGGTGGTCAGAGACCCCACTGGGTGCAGGGGGCTCTTGACTCGGGGTGTCACGATATGGCGTGATGGGAGAGAAAGCTGGATGCTGCTCCAGAGAAGGAGGGGTGGGGAACATCATCTGGAGATCTGCTACTGCTGAAAGGAGACAAGCATAAAGAGGGACATAAATAAAAGAGAAAGAACGAATGTTTAAAGGAAATATTTAAAATAATCTAATAAAATCAACTTGTAACTGACATATTTGAGTATTTATCATAGAATGCCATTTTATTAAGAGTTTAAAAGAACACACAAATCACTCACTTGATGGATAAGGTACACTAACTCTTCCTTCTTTCCCAACAGGACGATCTTCTGTTGGCACCAGTAGTTTGGTCGGCTGTTGGTTTGGGTAAACAGTCTATAAAAGTTAAACAAACAAAAAATTTATATATCAAATTAATTTTTTTTGCTCAAAAATGAACAAAAAATAAAAGAAAACTAGAAATCCTTGAAGGAATGCAAATTTTTTGCTGCATTGCAAGCTAGAGTTTTATAAATTAAAAGTAAATTTTAGTTCTGTTTCTGTAAAACTGACTGCATTACAGCCATTTTTGGGTTTGCTAAGATCAGTTAGCTTGGGCAGCCATCTTGTATCAGATTGACTCCAAAAGGTAATCAGCTGTAGATGTGCATCCAGTTATTACTTTCTGAGAGTTTCAATAAAATCTGTCTATTGGTTTATGAAATATTTTACTAACAGACAGATTAACACACATGTATGCACACGGACAAAGGTGCATGATCACCTGCCTTTCATGGCAGTATGTGATAATAAATCTGTAAATAACAATGGCAGCACTGAAATATAGTTTTATGAAATCGAGACTGTATCTTACAATGCTAGAAAGTAACAAAATAAATGCAAAAGGATAGTGACACTTACGCCCAACTCTTCTTCATCTTCATCAAATATGTTGTCTAGATCAGAGATATTGACAACCAGATCTTTCTCTCTGGTCAGAGAAGGGTTAGTTTTGGCAGTGGCATCATCCTGACCTGAGTCATCTAAAACACACAAAGAAGATCAGACCTTCAGATCCAGGACTCTGGAACCTGCACATAGTCCACTGTAGCATGTGTTTGTGTTGCTCATTAGGTCCAAACCTGATTTAGGAGCTGAGTTAAAAATGGACATTGCATCTTTTCCATCAGGCAGTGAACCATTGCTTGTGATTTCTTCTCCCTGGATGATGGAAGAGACATAAAATGTGAATCAAAGTTCAGTCCTCTTTCCACTAAAGAAAGAGAAAACAACCCCTCCAATGAGTCACAAAGTCAGTCATCACAGTACATCACTTTGATGCAAAAAATATAATTATTTGAAAATTTCAACCAATATGGGCACAAAGTGTCCAAAGATTCTATTTATGCTCTTGTGTGAGAGTCCTAAAGTGAACCGAAACGTGAAGGAAAATTTATTTCTAAAGGTTCAATACCAAATATGGTCACTTGGGGGAAGCAGAGATAAAATGTAAGACAAGATAAAAGCTTGCAGAGGGTTTTATGATTAAAAAATAATCAAATCAAAAATCAAGAAATATGTCTGCCAAAACAAAAGTCAAAGTTTCTATGAGCTACAGCCACAAATAAACTGAAAATGAGAACTGTCCTCTATCACTGAAGGGTCTTTACATTTTCTTGAATCTTCTTCATTATTACTTAGGGCTCATAAAATATTTGTTATCCTACCTTGGCTTTCTTGCTGGGTTCTCGCCCAGAACTCTTTAACCTCTTGGAAGATGGAAATGGGTACTCAGTGTCTCCTTCTTTGAAGTCGTACGGATCATCCCCGTTTTTTTGTAGCGCCTCTACCTCTGGCTGCTCAAACAATCCTAAAGTGTGGATGTGTTCCTTTACTCTCTCTTCTGAGATTTTAAATCTCTTGTGGGTCTGAGTGTAAAGTCTGGAGAAGAAAGAGACAATCAAAGCTTTAGTTTATTATTATTTTTATGACTGTTTTATAAAGTTTTTGAGGTTATTTCTCATTTTCCCACTTATTGACTACAAATTGTCATTTTTAAAGGTCTATGTTTAGTGTGTAATGCGATCTTTCCTTAGCTGGCATTGTCTAGAAAACTACTACTTTTTGTCCTTCCTCTCAAAAATCTACCTCTTAAACGAAACTCCGTCCGTGCTTGTCTCTGTCTTCATCTCTTCTAGTTTATCAGTTGGGAGTTCAGGAGGTCTGAAGTCAGTCTTATTAGTACTGGGTGTCCTGAAACCTCTCCACCAGCCAACCCCATTCTCCCTCTGCCTCAGCAGTGTTGTATACACAGCAGTCTCACTGGTAATCCCCCCCAGCCCTGAAGCCCCATCTGGACACACAGGCATATCCACAGGGACATCTAGAACCTCTGGGTCGTGTATCCGAGGGTGCGGGCTGAGCGTGGGTGGAAGTGGAGACATGGGTGAATGAAGAAGAGACTTAGGGGGTTTTCTGCTGTTGGTGAGGGGCTTGGAATACTTGCAGTTTGACAGAGAAGCCAGAGGCTCCACTGGTGGCTCAAGTGCAACAAGGCTGCTGAGCTGGGGACCGCCAGGGGGGTCCTGCTCCAAGGGGGTTTCCTGTGTGGCAGATAAACGATGGTGAAAGGGAAACACAGCCGGCCTCTTGGACTGCTTGTCAGCCTTTTCTGTTTTGTCACTTGTCTTGTGTTTGGGCAGGGAGGAGGTAGGGTATAACGACAAGCCAGAAGACTGTGCAGAGCTGGCACAAGTCTGAGGGTTGGCAGTGGACGTCGTAGGCATGTTGAGCTTCTGCTGCTTTAACCTGAAACACAACAAATGAAAAAGTAATAACATTTTCTCTCTGATAAAATGCACTTGGAAACATCATCAAAAGTGTTTTAATTAAACGTATTCTTTAAATGTGTTCCAAAAACAGTGGCACTGTCAGTAAATTTGTCAATTTTGAGTTTAATTCGGTTTTTGGTTTTTCCTTCTCATTCAGTTGGTCCTTTTCCCATTTCCTGTTTTATTCTGAAAATCGTGGAGGTCTTAGATTTCGTTCCGGTTTGTGTTTCTTAACTAGGTTTGTCACTAATTACCATTTACCTTTTCCTCATTAAGTCATTTCCTTCTGCCAGATTTCATTTGATTATTGGCCAGTCATTATATGTGTTTGCCCTTTTTCTGTTTGTATTGAGTCTGCTCTTTTCCTGTGGATGCCTGTTTATTTTTGTGCCTTTCAGAATTTCCTGTTCAGCAGTGCTTCTGGGTCAGGGTTTTTTAATAAACACATTGTTTTCATTCACTTGTTTCCGAGGAGTCCTGCATTTGGGCCCTAATCGCAGCAAGCTTCCTATATTCAGAAAGCTGCTAACTGTATTTGCTTATTTAATAATAATAATAATATCCTTGTGCAATGTCTTCATCTGAGTATTGATAAATTCATACCACATGATGCTTGTACTGAGAAGTTTAGGGGGTACCTGGAGCAGCTGCAGGACGTTCTAGTCCCAAGATCATTAAAGTTCCACATGGTAACACCATTTGGCACTTCCTTAGTTGGTGTCCCATCAGTTTGCTGATTTGGTCTGTAGGGAACAAAGAGACCAAGAAGAAACCAGCTCAGCACCAATCTTGTAAATAGTGTCTGGTCCAATATGATACAGTGCGACAATACAATATGAAATGATACAATACCATACAAGATGAGACAATACAGCATAATATGATATACTTTATTGTCCCATTGAGAAATGGGAAATTGTAAATTGTACTCAGTGTAGTCTCAATATCGTCAGAAAAGATCCATAGTTACACAGATTATTAAAGCAATTTTTACACCATACAAACATGATCCATCAGTAGGATATATATAATTCTCAGTTATTTTAAAAGGATGACGTGTTACATGACCTCTACTACACTCTCTCCTACAGTACCAAGAGACACATTGCACAACCCATTCAGGCTTTGGAGAGATTATTTAAAATTTTGATTGACGTGGGAATGATTCAGCCTGCGTTTGGGGATTCTATACCTTCAGCTAAAAGTCAAGAGCTCATATTCCAAATGAAGGATGTGTGATGGGTTTGATCAGTTTGATCAGAGGGAGAGCTTTTCAATCCTCCTCATCACTGTTATGGCAGACTGTACCAGACAATGATAATCACATAAAAAAGTAAAATAGGTGTAACATACATGTGCTCAGACTGGTTTAGATAGCACTCCTTCCAAGCCTGATGAACCACCTGGGAGGTCAGCTTCTTCCCAGAATGCTTTGGGCTGATGCTGGTGATCCCCATGCTGCTGTCCGGTGTTGGGGCATTGGAGGTCGAGGTCACAAAGCCACTGTCCGCTGAAAGGGAGAAAAATGGTGTTTCAAAATGATATAATACAGGACTGGGTACAGAGTTTTAAAGAATAGTTAGATGCAAATAATTTGGGCAGGATTCCAAACACAAAAAAACACTACTTCCTCAGTAAAAACCTAAAAACAGTGAAATTTTTAAATCTTTTTTTGTTTGTTTGTTTGTTTTTTGTGGTCAAAAGAATAACGGCTCTACCACACATACACAGATATTGTTTAGTTTTAATCAGCAGTGAAACATGTTCCTTTTTATGTGTGCATTTCATTTCACTGATCCAGGAAATATGTCAGTGTCATGTGTGAACTGTGCCACTGGTACTTTCTGATTTGGTGATAAAAGTCTGACAAGTAACAGACTTTTACTTTCACACATAAAATGCGTAACATCAACGGCTTCCTCGGTCTGTTAAAGAGACCGCTTTCAGTCATGAACACATTACTCACTTCCTCGTGCTCCATTCAGAAAAGTCCGTAAAAAGTGCCTAAAAAGAGCCACTGTACATGCAACCCATAAGATGAAGGTCATTATAAAGCTTCTTACTTCATGTAATATTACCACAATAGTTCAAAATAAAAATACCACTACCAAATATGTAAAAACATAACAATGATGGAGGAAAGCTGATGAAACTGTCACAACTAATATGGTTCATTGAAAGTCAGTGTTTTACTCATGAGGGTTTAATTGCCCTAAAAAACACTGAAGGTGTAGCTTTTAAGTCAAGTGTATTTTTAAGTTTGGACAGAAACATGTGGTCAACTGCACATTGGATTTTAAAGCAAATTATCTTAAACTTAGCAGATTGCAACATTTATGCAATAATATGTTTCCAAATATCTCCTGCTACTTCAAGCCTTATGTTTTAATGTAAATAAAGGTCCGGGTCAAGGCCAATTTAAAATAAAATGGTGATCTTTTAATGTCACCTAAAGAAACTCTGTCAGTGCTTTTTGTCAGAGGAGAAGCTGCTGCACCACTTAAAACTCTGCAAGTCCTTCTGTAGTTGGGGTTTTCCAATAAAAACATGTTGGGTTTGTTGGATTTAAATATAATTTAGGTACACATCAAAGCCTAACTAAACAAAAGTGACATTACAACAAAAGTTGTAGAAAACAGTTTGCAAAGCTAACAGTTTTTGGGTTAGATGACATCAGATTATTAATGTTACCCTCAAATGTTAAAACAAGACCTTCAACAGCTAGTTCAGCTTTAACTTTTTAATTGATCTCAAATCAAATGCAAAATTAAAAACAATATTAAAAATTTAAGCACAGTCTGAAAAAGGGTTCCAGTACTGTTGCTTCTTATTAATGCCTAAATATAAATATTATTTTGCCTGCCTTGTAAATGATAAGTTTTTTAAAAAGTTGCAGTTTATTCACATTAGAAATTGATGGATAAAATAGTTTTGATTTTAAATCTAGTTATGTGTCATTTAAAGTGCAAGATTTTGCAGAATTTATTTTTATGCGCATGTCACAAAGTCGTGTCATGTTTAACTGTGCAGGATTTCTCAGGCGTTTTGTAGGAAGGTTCTCGTGTGCATATTTGTTACCAGAGCAGGGCTGTTCTGGTGACGTTGGCGGAGTCAGCGGCACACTGCAGTTGTTCAGCTCCTTGTTGGGGCCCTGAGCTGCAGAAACAGGTGGAGGCTGCTCCACTGGTAGGTCCCCCTGGGCAATCAGCACAAAAGCAGCTGGATAGGTCATCCTTACTCCACCTAAGAAAGACAAAAAAAAGAGGATTTAATGTTTTGAACTAAAGGAATAGCTGCTGCATTAACTGCAAAGTTTGTTGATTGTTTTTTTCTTGCAAACTACGTTGTGTGTGCACACCACAGATAATTTCTAATTATTCCTAAAAAGCTTTTCATCCGAACTTGGATTTTTATTCAAAAATATTGGCCTTGTTGAGATGCAACAAAAACAACTGGCCACAAATACAGTGACTATGTCAGAGACACCTGCTTGGAAATACATTTATTCAAGCACTCACTTTCAATTCACTGCTCAGCATAATCAAATGAAAAATTCTTCTAGTCTTCCTTTCTCAGTATCATTTCAGGCTGTAAAAGTCACTGGTATCCAAAGGAGTTTTAATTGTAATCAGGTCAAGTCAACGCTGTGGGAGCAGACTGATTAGCCTGTTAGAGAAACTCCCTGGAGTTCATAGCTCAACTTCCCGATTGCTTCTGTCTATCTGTCTGTCTGTCTGTCTGTCTGTCTGTCTTACTCTCCTACCTTCAAGTCATTTCCCCTTTCAGACACGTTAACAGTCTGAGTGGATCTGTGCTTTAAAAGCACCATATTCACT
Source organism: Kryptolebias marmoratus (assembly GCF_001649575.2). Classification (NCBI taxonomy): domain Eukaryota; kingdom Metazoa; phylum Chordata; class Actinopteri; order Cyprinodontiformes; family Rivulidae; genus Kryptolebias; species Kryptolebias marmoratus. The sequence goes on from NC_051443.1 coordinate 16,447,192, forward strand.
GGTATCTCAGCTCAAACTGCCTGGCAGTCTACAGAGAGAGACGAGGGTAATCAATGAGACGTTAGTGTCTCACTGTTTGCTTTAGTGCAGCAACATCACTGTGGTCTAATGCAATTGATTATTCATTGCTGTTTACATGCTGAGGGATCTGCAGTGTTATTCAGTAGGAGCTAGTCGAAGATAATATGGAGAATATAGCTTTCAGTGTCAAATAATAACTCCCCTGGAACTGCCATAACTCTTTTTTTATTTTTCATTAGGAAGTTGCTTTAAAATGACAAATGTATTTTTCATAGTTAATTTTATTTTAACCATACCTACGACAACGTCCACTGCCACATGAGAGCTGCAATCAAAGGCCTGACCCGCTTCCTTTTGGTCCTTCTCACCACCTCCCTCCTTTTGCTGAAGCACCATGGGATAGAAGTAGCTCCAGTCCTCCATCAGCTTTCGAGCTGCAGGGTCACTCATCTTGTAGGCCTGGCCCGTCAGGGTGCCACTCAGACCGTACGGACTCAGAACCACTGCACACATACACAAATGAACCTGATCAAATATCTTAGACAGAGAGAAGGTGAGAACTTGGAAAAGATTTAAGCCATGACAGACAAGCCCAGAAAGCCAAAGACTGTGCATTATTTCCATCTTTTGGTTTTTCAACAGTCAAAATCATGTGGCAGAGTAGTAAGTTCAAACTCCGGAATAAAATTTGTGCAATCTTTTATTGCTTTTTACCCACAGTACTGGAGTTTTTCCCAGTAACCAATGTTTAGAAAAAAAGAAAAAAAATGTACACATAACCTTTATAAGTAAAACTAAGTAAATTTACAAGCTGAAAGCCTTTACAGAGTTCTTACTTATTTTATGTACTGAATGAATTTAGTTAGCAGCTACTGCAACAAGTTCTCATGTCAATGTTCTTTCTTTCTAAAGCACATTTAAAAACAAAACCCTAGTTTAAGAGTAAATTCTATATATCCTCCATTGTTTATCAGTAACACAGCACTCTACGTCAGCGGTTCCCAAAGATTTCAGGTTCTGATCCACAAAACAACAGAGGCAGAAACCTGAGACCCTGACTATCACTGGTGAAGGTGTACAAACATTGCTAATAAGCCAAATAAACAAAGTTATAATGACATAATGCATAACTTGCCAAATCTTAAAATATTTTCATTCATATAGGACTCCTATTTTTTATATTTTATAACAATGATCAAGATTTTACCAGTCATCAACTGCTAAAATCTTTTTTTTTTTTAAATCAATTTTAACTGTAACTTTGGGAACCAGGGCTCTAAATCACCTGTTTCATTTCCAATATTGTTAATCATATTTAGAACTTTAATTGTGATTGTCACTGTAAAATGCATAGACAAGATCACTTTTGTTTTTTGCCTATGCTCGCAGACTTTGCAAAAAGGTCATTGATTTGTGGTCTTACCCTGCACCGGTGTGGTGGAGGTCTGTGCGAGTCGGATGTGGTGCTCTGTGATGCGGTATGCAGGCTGGTGCTGGGCGATCTCAACGCTCGTGCACACGTTGCTCTCCCCGTGGAGGAAAAAGGAGAAGGAACATGATAGATGCTCACTGTGGAGAGAAGACAGCCAAGATTTAGAAAGAAATGAAATCACAGCCAGGCATAAAACAGTACAGAAATGTGGTGGGTGTAGACTGAACTGATCACCGAAACATGGAGGCAGCATTTAAACTTTAACATTCAGCTTGTGCATGAGTTTGCACTCTTTTCTCTGCCCATTTAACAGAAGTGCATGAGGAATTACCGTCACAGCTGAGATAATTACAGATTAAAGTAAAACAACAATAATTGTATACCATTCGAGTGTTTTAGATGCACAAAAAACCCTAAAGCATTCATTCTTTTCGGGTTGTAAAACATGAGATGTGGAGTTCTTTTCTCCAAATAGCAGTTTATAAAAAAAACTTTCAGACTATCGAAGCCTCACTAAGCTTTACCACCATTGATCTTCTGCATCAGCTCCCACATATGATTCTTATTGCTGGTATAAATCCTCATTTCCTTTTGACTGATCGTGGTTGCTACATGTTTACATATGCAACTCTCTCTTTATTACACAGCCTCCATGTAGTTCATCATGCATTGCTCCTTTTTTTAATCAAGGAGGGTAATTGTTGGATCTTTATTGCAATCTATACAGCAGTGGGCGTGCTGGACGTCATTAACCACCCAGACAGCTTCACTGATATATATTTTTAATCTTTAAACCTCCTTAATACCTTGGTTTATATATCAGTATTACAATATAGTCAGCAGGTACTGTAATCGCCTTGTGATTACCCTGCTGCCTATGCAATATCCTCTTCGCCCTGAGGGAGTTGGACCTCCATTTGAGCTGTAATGGATCATCAAATTCAATAAAATGGCCAGTTCCACATGCATGGCCAGGACTAAACACCGTCTATTTAAGCCGGATGTCTCCGTTTTGACGATGACAGCCTCCAGATGGCGCTGAAGTCACCCAAGGGGAGCGGCGGCCAAGTTTTCTGCTTCATAAACATTCCTTGTGCTCCCAGAGAGAGAAGAACACTAATGACAGCAGGTGGTTTAAACAGAGTTCTGCACAATCTAAAGTGCATACATATGCATGCCTGCAATAAGCTGGCACTGAGGCACAAGATGAGTTCACCTACAGATACTAATACTGCTCACCCCAACACACACACAAACGCACACACACAAACACAGAAGCACAGTCGTAGTCCATCATCTCTGCGGTTCACATCCCTGCAACACATGAGTCAAAATGCTTTCACTGTCACTGCCCTCCAATCTTGTCCTCAAAGCATCGTTCCACTCGCACAAAGAGCTAAATATAGGTGGAAGCTCAGGGAAACAGCTGCAAGTCAAGAGGACCCGTCTGCTGTGCACAAATGCACATACAAGCAAAAATAACAGTAAGGGATGTTCATCATCCCTGCTGTCACATAACCAAAGCAAAAATCATCATCCTAAATGCACAAATACAGCTACAAGACAAGTTCATTTTTTCTTTATAAAAAGCCAATTGACTGACAGGTTAAATAATTAGTTTTCTGACAGATTGATGTTAACAGCCCTGCACAAATGTAATAATATTGTGAAATGAAGCGTCCATGAATATTTATTTCCCTCCTATGTTGAGAGCCCAGAAATATGTTTACATGTGAGCACTGATCAGAACAAATATGTTCCCAAACATATGACTCTTCTAAATCTTCTGGTAGATCAAATACCATTGAAAATTGTCTTGGCTCTTTTTTAAAAGTTCTGTAATAAACTCAGACATTGATATAGATTCCTTGAAGGAATGCATCTTGTCTGATGCTTTTCATGTCCGAGTTTAAGACTAAGATTGTCTTCAAGGTTTTGGTCAAACCTTGAAAACAATATTATGTACAATCTCGTGTAATATTGTGAGACATCCTGTTCAGAGTAAGTGTTGCACCACAACATCAGATTTAAGCTCAATAACCACACAACCAATTGTGTTAAAGCCATTTTTGTGTTGGCAAATGAAAATCAGCTATCTTAAATGCGTGAAGATAGCCATCCTAAATTGGATTCTCTCCAAATGTTGATCTGTTCTTGATGTACACCTAATGATTATTTTCTGAAAGTTTCCTTAATATCTGTTCAGTGATTCATGAGATATTTTGCTAACAACCAAACAGGGTTGACTCCAAAAGGTAATGCTTAAGTTATTTTGCAAATATCTCGTGTAATGAGTAGCACTTGGATTGTGTGTTGTGACTAATTCTCAGCTACAAACAAACCAAATTTTAGCACAATATCTGTAAAATTGAGTGAATTATTGCCATTTTTGTGTTTTCTAATGTTAGCTGGCCATGACAACCACCTTAAATTGGATTTGATTCAAAGATTAATCAGTTACAGATGTACAACTAATGATTATTTCCCGAAAGTTTCAACAAAATCCATTCAGTCATTCATGAGATATTTTGCTAACAGACAGATAAAGTTGGTTACAAATACTTATAGACAAAATTTTTAACAAAGCATTTGCACAATCTGTTAGAACTCATGTGTAGAGAATCAGAGTCAGCAATTACAACACCAAATTTCAGGTCAATATCAGTAAAACTGACTAAAGTGGAACTCTTTTTTTTAATATCAGTTGTGGCAGCCATCTTGATACAAGTTGACTCCAAAAGTTAATCAGTTTTAAATGTTCATCCAAAAATTATGTTCTGCGGATTTCATCATCTAGTGTTTCATGAGATAATTTGGCAAAAAGACAGACACACACAAACACACAGACAAAGACAAAAACAACACATTATGGTTCCCCTTCTCCTTTCAGCAGCAAAGGATAAAAATAATTTATGTTTAGATATTTTAAATATTTAAACCAATAATAATCAGTTAATCAAGTCTACCTGATACTGTGCATAAACTGTATAGATAGCTCAGTAAATAATCACAATTGACATTGTAGACACATGAAACAATAACTAATCCATGACAACTGTAACATCAGATCTATTGTAACTGCAATAAAGTGCAGCCACACGCAAGTCTGGGAAGAGCAGAGCTACAAAAAAAAAAAAAAGAGCATCAAACTGCACGCTGACCCAGCTGGGAGATTGATGCACCCTGTCCTTTTACAAAGGGCATTTTCCTGCACTGTAAGCTGGTGTGAGTGTGTGGACAGTCCGGGCTCCTCGCATCCTCTGGGACTTTAGTGCAGTCGGCAGGCATAAGTGTGTATGTGTGTGAGAACGTCTGGCAGAGATGTGAGGCGGCTGTGTGTGTGTGTGTGTGAGCTCGGCTGTATGAGTACAGGTATTAATAAATGAAGAGGAGAGATGGCTGAGACATGCCTAAGGGCTGACAGTACAGGAGAAGGCAAAAAAAAGAACAGAGTATGAAGAGGAAGAAAAGAAAGAGAAGAAGACGGATACATGGGGAATTAAGGACGTGCATGAGTAGACAAAATGTGAAAGTTGGGGGGAGTGAGAGGAAATTAAGAAGATAAGAAAATGTAAAAAAAAAAAAAAAAAGGAAAGGAAAAGACGAGTAGGAGCACAACCAGTGAGAGACGGAAGAAAGAAGAAGTGAATAATTCAGCGCCACACACTGCAAATGCTGCACACATATCGATGAGATCAGAGTTTTAATGGGTGGCTTCTGAGTGTGATTTTATGGTGAAATCAATCAACTAATGCACATCGCATGCTGTCTGTGTGGAGGTGTCACTTTCACGTTGCTTCATATGTGTCTACATGTAGCGTATCAAACGCTAAAAGCCGCCAGAGTTTGTGCAGGTAAAGGATGACTCAAATGCACAACAGTTAAAGCAAGGGAATGTAAATGGCAGAGAGGGGAAAAGGGTCTGTGTTGGAATCGTGTAACAACATGTGTCTTTCCACCTCCTCACAACTCTAATAGTGAGCCAGACAGCCAGCAGGGGAGCTGATTAATGTCAGACATGCATCACAGACTTAACACATCTGCACAGAAAATAACTCTGCTGAGAAAAATGATAAGCAAGGTTTATAAAAAAAAAAAAGAAGAAAAAAGATGTGGATTATACTCAATGCTTGTATCTTTGCTATTAGAAGCATCTTAATCTGATGGTGTGATAACTGCTCAGATTGTAACTACAGTCAGGTGTGATGGCATTTTATTTGGATTTTCTCCAATCTGAGAGATTAATCTCTTTTAATCTGCACCTTTAATGTTCAGTCTGCCACCGGAGCAGCACCATTATGAGTTATCCTGCTATCCACACATGAACAGAAACTCCTCTAATGCACGTAGACCACTGCAGGGGATGTTTACACTCCTGTAAACCCTTGTGAGCACGCTCCAAATCTGCTTCCAGTGGACTAACACAACTGTTTATTTCAAACAAACAATTGCTACCAAACATGCAAAACCATGCTCATGCAGGTGTATGCGTGGAAATGACGCTGTATGTACTGCAGTACACACCGCCAGTAAAAGTACCATAAGGCAGATGCACTAAGTTTGATGTATTATTCAGCGCCCCCCCTTGTGAGTTGCTTTACCCACAGCTGCTATCACAATGTTTATGCTCGAACAGCATTTATGTGGATGCACGATGATAAGGTGCCCAGTTCAAGCAGCACAATTAGGCTCTTTGGATAAGAGCACGATGCAAAAAAAAATTACCACATTAATAAAACTGAAAATAGTGTCACAGCAGAAAAAAAAACCCAAAAAACTGTTAAGTTTTTTTTTTCCATATTTTCTCACAAAAATGAGTGAAAAATGCACAAGTTGCTAACCTCAGTGAAAACTTCAAACCGAGCGACTAAAGGCTTTTACTTCATATCTTTTGTCCTAATTTTAAAAAACAACAAATAAACAAAAAAACAAAAAACAGGAAAAAGCATCTGGATGTAGGTTTCTGCTGTGATGCATCACTGTCCTCTTTATCGATCTGTGGGCTTTTCTTCCTGCCGTATCTTTTGCTCTCACACACTCTCAGTGATTTCTCACCATTTCTTTGCTCTATCAAGAAAAAAAAATGGCAAAAAATTTTTATAATGCAGCTATTTGAAGACTTTTATATGATGGAAAAAGCAGGACTGACACTTACTACAATCAGTCTAACTCCTTTATAGTACAATAATATCCATATAATGTGCCTAGTCAGTCACTGAGCAGATTTATAAACCTTTAGCACAAATACAGTAATTACCACATTCATCAGTGGCTTCTAAAGTGATGTTATGATTTTTTATTTTTATTCTCACCTATACTCATTATATGCTGCCAGTCACCACTCTACGATTCATTCACCCACTTATCCATCGACTCTGGTTGTCAACGCATTTAACAGTCCGCCACTCCAGAGAGCATTTTTCTTGTCAGTCACATTTAAAACCTGTCAAAAAAAATCCTCTGGCCCCTAATCATGCTATATTTTGAATATTACACCTTTCACCCGCTGACAAATCTGCTCTTTCTTTTTGTCAAAGAAATAAAAGGCTCAAGCTAAGGAACATCTGCCAAATGAGTGCGTAAGTTAAGTCTCAAAGGTTGCACTTTGTAGCAGTTACTGTTTACTTAAATCACATATCTGAGCTCAGATCTCTCAGAGGAGATGTAATATGTGTGACTTTCTCACTTCTATTCCTATTCCTCCTTCATCTTATATTACATACACTTCTCTTCTTACATTTGGGGAGGAAAAAGGTACTAACATGAGCGTAATTAGGTCAAGTGGAAATATTTTGCCATCGTGAACATGATTAAAGGTCATATTTTCTATTAAAAAATGTCTGCCTGACTAGCCTCCTTTCATATAAATCTATAAAAGCATTTAAGGTGTGTATAAAAGCAAACGGCCATCACATACATAAAATCACTAAACAAGTCTAATCAGAGATATTGGGGCAACATGTGATAAAAATAAATAAATAGAGCATTATTGGTGATTAAAAAACAAATATTTTTAATATTATGCACTCAGATTAGCAGTAGATTTGACTTTTTTTTGATAGGCTGCGTCAGTCACACTTGATCACACTAAACTACGGCTCTGCCACCTGTGGCTTTGACTCACATTCAGTTTTTGCTAAGGCTATGTTTTGCAGTTTTCTGCAGATATATGAATGAAATCTCTGAGACAGAATGAGACTAACAATACAAGGAGCAAAACAACTTGATCAGTTTGAGCTGCTAATTCATTAGCTACCTCATTACTGAAGCTTTCATCCATACAGTGTTGCTTTTCTCTTAAAAAACAATGATCAAAGTGAAAGTGAAGTTTTTCCACACATATGACATTGAAATAAGGCATTCTATATAAATATAGCAAATGACTTGGATAACAATAACATTTTGGCTCAAAGGCCTGCCTTTGATAAACACTAATAAAAAAATAATAATAAAAGTTAAATATGTCTGCTTTTATTAGAAAAAATTTTGTAAGTCACAATAAACAAATTGGCCTAATTTTTGTTTACCTACTAATTTATTAGGCAGCTAGTTGTTATTAGAAAGGTAGAACACTTAACTAATTAATTGTCCACACATATAGAAAAATATCACAAATATTTGAGTAGCTCAATGACTAAAATATAAAAAAGTAAGTATATAGGCGCCCTTTTCACAAGCATTTGTGTTGTCCTAACACCTAAAATTGACAATAAAAATCCATATTTCCAATTGTTTTTATTCGTGGTGAAACAAACAGCAGACTTTTTAAATAAAGTTTATCTCCCACTCTTTGAGTTGTGTTATCTTCATTTTAAACTTCAAGCACATTTTCCAGCTCTGGTTAAATTTGATTTAGTGGGAGAAACAGCAGAAACGGCTCTTTTTACTGTAAAGGTTGCAGAACCCTGCATTAAACAAATTAAAAGGCAGGAAGTCCGATCCGTGGGCAGCGCAGTGCTGTTACACTTTACCACATGCTTTTTCATCAATGCACTTCCCACTACAGGGGTGCCTGTTTCATGGCAGGTGTACCTTTTCTCAGCACAACATTGGACGATCAAACGGGAACATGAACGGAACATTGTGCTGCCTGCTGTATTTAAAGAACAAAATCAAGGAAATTATAGGGCCCTGATTCTTATATTTCAGGAACTTACTGTATAAATTTACAAGTAATTGTAATGATGTAATGATGATTGGACATGAAAAGTTCCTTTTAGAGACAAGATATTATTCACTTTGTGCTGCATTCACAGCAGCCTCCTATAAACTATAGTGGGAAAGTGCATTGATTGGGCTTTATAGGACTAAACCACTTAATCACAGACAATCAGTGTTCGCTTTGATTTCAATATTTAGCACATTGTAATGTGTATGAATAATAAATTGCCATTTATGGACCAACACCAATCAGTTTTAAAAATCAGCCAAAAATTGTCATCAGTAGTTAAAAAAAAAAACCAAACAAACACACACACACACAATAGGTTGACCTCTAATTCAAATTCTTTAGTAATTTCTTTTGTTTTCTGTGACCTTGTAATGTGGCCTAAGAGCTAATTGCTGTTGCCTAGGTGATTGCTTATGTCTGCATGTCCCTTCTCCCAAAAGATAGGAGGAAAAGTGGAAGACGAGAGAATTTCAAAAACCTATTTTGTGTCAGGTTAGGGGAGGATTTTTGAAACAATAAAGAACTTGTTCAAACAGGAATGGTAGCAGGTTTCTGTTTTGTACCAGAGGACAGGTCTGTTACACTAAACTAAGAATATTATTTATGCATGAGTTTATGGCCATTAGTGAAATGAAAGCAGCTATATAAAAAAAAAACACAGTGCACTGTTTGTCATGCACAGAATTGACTGGACTAATGAGAGAGACAGACTCTAATACATCCATTCAGCCCTCTATAGTGATGATTAATTTACGACACCCCACCTTCTCTGATCCCCACCCCACCCAGCTCCCCCACACACACACTGAGCCTCCTCCCTCCTCTTCCTCTCTCTCTGATGCCTCGTCTCGCGCTGGATCCCTCTCTCTTGCTCTCCTCCCTTCAGCGTCTGATGCAACGCGTTACCAACCACAAGTGCTTCCCTCCCGTTCAGACACAAAGAGAGCAGCAGTGCTGGGCTGGGGAGGGGGAGCAGGGGTCGGGGGAATCATCTCCTGGATCTACCACAACCCGCTGTGCCCCATGGACACAAACAAGATAAACACCAGATAAGCCTGACAAAGGCAGCAGTGCCAAGGCACTGGAGCTGGCACGAATACCAGCACCAAAACGCCCCCTGTTGGGGATAAAAGGAACAGTTTGGAAGAGAAGAAGAGACAAAGGAGGCGTTGAGACTGGAGGTCATTGTGTGCCTAACGGAGCAATGTTCTCTCATGGCATGAAAGCCCTGATCTCCAGGGATCTGCAGGTGTTTCCATAACTGAGGAGAAACATTGCAGCAGCTAAAACAAGAGATGATATATATGTGTGTGTGTGTGTGTGTGTGTGTGTGTGTGTGTGTGTGTGTGTGTGTGTGTGTGTGTGTGCGCGTAGATGGCAGGTGTATGACTTGTAATAAAAAATTGATATTTTTTATTTATATAATAATCAAAAGCAGTTTAAAGTACAGGAACAAAAGGACATCCACATAAGATTTGCACTTGTTTGCGTGATATTGTTCAAGGAAATTTCTTTCTCTCCATCGTCTCCCTCCCGATCTTCGCCTTCAGGATGTTCAATAATTCACTGAAAGAACGAGTCTGCGATGGCTCAGCAGGGGGCGTCAAACGTTTCCAGCTTTGGAAGTGAAGAGGAATTAACATGATGTGCACAAGTCTCACTGGCACACGAGCACACAGATACCACACTGCACACGCCGAAAGGTGATACTTCTAAAAGCAAATCTTTGCACTCGTGTTTATGTATTCGCACGCTCACGGGGAGCGTCTTCACACCTTCCTACTTTCACACTAGTTACTGGATTTAAATAGTCACGCTTCTGAACTTTGCATTTATTTTACTTTTGATTTTAAACACCTCTCTGCTCCACTCTTATCCGTTCATTTGGTCATATGTGCTTTTGATGTCTTTTTTTTCCTCTCATATTTGCATCAAGCTAAGTTAGTAGCATTTGTCAGTGGCAAACACAAAAGCACACAGAACAAACATTTTATATTTAGAATAAAAAAATCTCAAATCATTTAGAACTAAATATTTAATTCTACAAATGACAAATAGTTCAAATCTCAGTTATACAATTTGAGGTGGCTCTGTTTCACCTTCTCTCCAATCATTCAGTATTGTTGAACTTTCTACTTTAGTACGACTTACTGCAAGGTGTTGTAATATTGCAGCAAGTGGCTGCAAAAGCTCCATGATATTTATATCTGCATCCCCATGAGACCACAGGAGGTGGTGTATCTATCCCTGATTGCTCCCTTTTCCTCAAAACAATCTTATTGACGCAGTGCTTTTTATCTAACAATGTGTTTCAGAGGAAAAAGAGGGGACCGCCTCTCTTCTAAAACAGCTGGCCTTTTCTAATTTGCTAGTTCCACTGACCTGAGCAGACTCTGAAAATCATTCTGTATTAGTTCTCCTAAAATTCATTGTCAGGAAAAAAAAGCTAATTAAATTTAAGAACTACGCAAAGAAACACTTCATAGGTTAATATCCAATCATTTAAATCTTAAAACAGCATTAATGCACCATCTTTAATCTGAATATTTGGAGCTCTCTCTGTCTGTCATGTGAATCTGTGTGCAAAGTTATGTAAGAAATGATGGACAACAAGTACAGTGTCCAGACTTGAGTCACATTTGGGGGCTTTTGGAAAAAAAGTTGGATAAAAAGTGAGAAAGCAGTAAGTGCAGCAAATCTAATAATACTTCTGCAACTATTTTAGGACAAAGTTTCCACAACGATGTTGGGAAAAAAGGAAACCTAAAAAGACTTTTAAACATCTTTTCTTACAAACTTTCCTTGATAATTTAATTTCAGAACACACTAAGACACTATGATTATTTCTGGAGTGTCTCTAACATAGTGTACAGCCCACCCACTCACAGCTTAGTCCACTTTTAGGGTAACGATAGAAACTGTGGGAGCTTAGAAGCCCCGTTCTGTCTGCAGCAACTTTCTCCAGCTGCTTTGGGGGGATCCCCAGCTGCTCTGAGCCAACAGGGAGATATAATCTCTCCAGCAAGAGCTGCGTCAGCCTCGGGGGTCTCTCTTCAGCACTAAGGTTTGTTATAGCGACTGCATCTCTGCAGAAGCTGAACTGTTCATCCACAGGCAGCGTCGCACACTGAAACTCCTCCACATTCTCACATGAAGGGGAAGAATATGTACAATCCGATGCAGGTTGTTGTTGTTTTTTTTGCATGAAGCTGATCAACGTGAGGCACCAGAGCAACCTCTGTGCTCATCGGTGTCTGTAAAACGTCATCGATTAACTTGTGCCTGCTAAAAGCTGCTCTCCCATTTTATAACGAACAACTAAAACACAACCTCTTCATTATAGCTAATCAAAGAGTCAGACTTCGATGCTCTATTTTTTTAGGTGTTTCTTTTTTTTTTTTACTTCTCCTCAGTGTGCTTTATATTTCACTATGAGAATACTTCCTTAAACAGAGATGTCACGATCACACAATAACGCTCCCCCCAATATATGCAGAACAAACATACTCTCTCCATGTCTCAGGCTTCAACCTGCTCTCAGCAGCTAAACCTAAGTCCACTTCACGTCAGCAACATCCGAGAGTTGTGAATCACTTCATTTGCACCAATTTCAATAAGAAAGCAAGACAGCTATCGTGTTTAAAAAATATGGCACATTTTTAAATAGGAGACAATTTATTTCTATTTTTTTTGTTTTGCATTTGTTGCCTTTAAACAACATAAATAGGGTCAGTGACCTCATTGTTCAGCAATTAAACAATGGTATTTTAGAGATGTGAGGAATCCTGCGTCCTCATCACCCAGAAAAGTGGGTAGAGTGAGCAGTTACTTGGATCTATATTGTTTGAAGCCACAAGTTGAGCTGTCATCACACCCACCCCTCTTTTTACTCCGTCTCTGTCTGTCTCCCACACTGACAACACCCTGTTACACAGCATGACATGCACACACACACACACACACACAAGCTTCTTCTCACTCACACAGCGTTTTATCAGCTCTCTTTACCTCTGGACACTATTCACACACTGGTTTTTAACAGTGGTGTCACCATTGGCCAGCTGCTGGAACACCAAAAAGACTTAACAAATAGCGGATCACATGAAAGCCGGTCACGCTGACTCACCGTGTCGCAATTTCACGCACATTTCTCAGAGCATCACGAGTTCTGACGAGACAAAAATCATCCCACAGAAGTTCCACTACAGCAAATAATCAGGGCGCACAAACTCTTACCTGTTCGCTAACGACTTTCCTTCCAGCTCATGTGGCTTGAAGAACCACTTCCCGATTCTCACGAACCCCTTATCCATCAAACATCTGGAGCGTTTCGACAAAAAGAAAGACAAGAAAGCCAACATTAGAAAACAGTTTTACCTCATGAGCAGCAGGATAACTGAAGTGATGTGAAATGTAATGAACTTTTATATGATTTCATATAGAAATGTTACGTCTAGTTGAACTTGTAGAAATTTTTGAACATTTTCTTGAACAAAACTCTTACTTTTCTTACTACTTTACTGTTAGAATTATGCTCAGTTTTTTATACTTAAACTGCAGCAGAAAGGACTATTTTTTTGCTAAATCAGAGTACAGCCTGACACAAGCTTTCTCATTGGCGCTCAGAAAAAGGGAACGGGGTCTTATGCTAATCTGCTTTTCTCCAAATGGTTTGCACTTTCGCACACATCTTTTCAGAGCCTTTTTGATTTTGATCAGATCAAAATGTGAGCACACAAAGTTCCCTTCAGTCATCGAGCTCACTGTATGGCATTACCACCATCGTTTTAGACGACTCATAGAGACATTTGTCTGTGTGTGCAGGTGTCAGTGAATTCCTCTTTAAATCCTGTGACCTGGGTCACAAAATTACAAAAATGCTTTTTATGAAGTGATCTGAGTTCAGCGCTCCCTGTCTTTTTTGTCCCGCAGTTCAGTTTCCTTCCACTGCAATCTTATTAACACATTTTCTATCATTTGTCAGTATTGTAAGCAATCTCATCATTTGGGTGATTAAATCAAAGCAGTTGTCAAATAAATCAGGACTGACTGCCCATACCAGTATTGGTGCATCTCTAAACCAGTGGTTTCCACATTTTTTAGCTTTCTGACCACAAAAATCATTGGTTGAGCTACACAAACATTGCTTAAAAAAGGAAATAAATAGGGGGACATTGACAACACAGATAGCTTAAACTTTTCCTACTATATTCTGCTTTTTTATTTCTAAGTAATGTTTTATAGGAAAGATATGCTAGCAGAAACTATTTTTAAACTTGTTTGATTTCTGGAGATCATTTCAAGACCCCCAACTTTATGTTTTGTGACCCACCCAGGTGGAGTCCTGACCCTATAAGAACTACTGATCTAAGCTAGGAAGTCTCAAAGGCAGTCTTTTAAAGAATAAATAGTCAAGTAATGTTATGATTTGATACAATAAGATAATATAATCTGATGTGATGCAGTACAGTATAATAAGATACAATATTATGAAACATTATACTTTATTATCTCATTGGGTAAACTTTTTTTTGGACTCAGTACTTTACTAACGGGTGCATTCACAAAAGATTCATACATACTATAAATAGATTACTGAATCAAATTTACGCAATATAATAATATTGGTATTAGATTGCAGTACCAAGAGGGCATTTTTTATTGATCAGTATCAATATCAATCAGTAGTTGCCACACTCAGCTCCTAATCTCTGCTGTCGACTGATAGTTTTTGATTTTACATCAGCCGAGCATATGGCAGCCACAATATTGGAGCTGTTGTGATGTAGCGTGCCAACGTGTCTGACTGCAGTGTGGAAGTATTTTAATATACAAAAGGAGTCCAGCTTAGCAGCTACTTGCAATGTTTGCAATTTGGGTATTTCTCCTGGCAGTAGTGATAGAGCTGCATTCAATGTCACCCATCTAATCAGCCATTTAAAATCCTAATACTAATCTGAACAGCACACCAAGTTCACTCGACTAACTTTTAAAGCTACCATGGCGAAGCAACACATGTCAGAGGAGGCTCAAAAGAAAAGAGGCAAGTTTTCACAGGACAGGAATACAACAAAAAGGATTACAGAAAAGGGGGTCTGAAATTGTTGCTCTGAGTGAGCAAGCAGTATAACTTGAGAAATAACATGAACGCAGGTTTTCTTTACTGCAGTGTAGAGTTACTGAGGTGTAAAGCACATGATGCTACTGATTTAATAACTAATGTATTTGTGGTATGTAATTTGCAAGTCTGTGTTACAATAAAATGCACAAAAAAGCAAATAAAAGATAAAACAGGAAGGATAATAGTATTCCATGAGTTCTTTTCAGTACCAACAGACTTTGTATCTGTGGATATGAAGCAAACATTAAACAGCATCCATATGTTCCCTCCTTGACACGTGTAAAAATCAGCTCTTGTTTGTTTTAAACAAATTAATAGAAAAATAACAAAGTTTACCTCCAAACATTATGTACATTTTTAGTATTTACCACTTTCTCCTTTACTTTTGGTTCAGCTGAGTGTCCCTTTAATGGGTATTTATAATACTTTTAGTAATTTAACAAATTTTGTTTATCTGATTTTTGTTTTCTATAATCTATAATCAGCAATAGACATAATCATCATATAACACTTTCATGTGCTGATCTGTGCAAATTCAGTTTCTAGGAAACTTTATATTCTTCTAATAAATGACAATAAAGGTGAAAGCCTGCAGCAGTGAGATATAAATCTTTCTCTATAAATCTGGTAGATCTTTTCCTCTTCCTGACTCATCAAAACATCTGAGCCTGATTTATTTTTTTTTTATTTCCACACACACTGAGCACATTTTTCCTTTGAAATTCATTGATGAATTTTGCAACAGAGATCTCTGATCATTACATGCCTTACTAGGTTATGCAAACAGAAAAACTGGGTAAAAACATGCCTGACATTTATCTTGAAGTCAAAGTTAGTTGTGTAACTTTTATATGGTAATCTCAATTATAATGATACGAAGATATTGAAACATTTATTGATTGTCTATATGTATACACCAGGCTGCGATTTAGGTCAGCTTTATCTGTGCCATACTGAACAGGGAGTGAACAAAGAGGAAGTGAAAGTGATCCCTCTAGTGTTGAAACAGTGAGCTATAAACAGAGTCAGCTCCAAGGTAATAGGAAGGTTAATTCAGCCTTCCTCTTATGATGATCACTGAGGCTTAACTTAATAGAGAGCAAATATGTGCTGCTTCATTTAACAGATGGCTCCGACTCAGAAAGGAGAGCTTTGGGTACTTGGGCAAGTGATTCAGCGCTCAGATTATAATTTCATTAAGATGAAACTCATGACAGAAAACCAAGGTTGTGTGTCTGTTTAACTGTTAGTTGTTTTGTTTGGAGATTTCTCTTTGAAAGTTCAAACTCACGGGAGCTTAGACTCGTCAAGTTGCACTTTAAATACAGAACTACTACAGCTCAATAAACACATACAGTCCATCTTTGTTTAAAATTTTGGCATTAACTGTTGCAGTCAACCTTGTGTGTCTGTTAGCAAAATATCTCATAAATCACTGGATGAATTTTAATGAAACTCACAGAAAGTAATCATTTGATGCACATGCACAGCTGATTAAATTTTAGAGTCAACCTGATTCAATATGGCCACCAGAGCTAATCAACTTTAGCCAACACAATAATGGGTATAACTCAGTAGCAGCTGAGAGTGATTCACAACACGAACTCTGTTACCAAAATATGTAAATAATATCCCTTCATAGAAATCCCAGAAAATGTACATCTGCTAAATACTTCTGAACTCTACATTGTCATCTAAAAAGTTCTGTCCACTGAAACTGTATGAAATACATTTTAAGTTTTGTTATAATCTATAATGATTAAAACAGTACATTATTGCAAAGATTATAATGGGCTTAAGTATTTGTTTAAATGTATTTAGATATATTTGTTAATAGGTTTCTGAATTAAATGAAGTTAAATTTAAACTGTCGCTTTTTTCAGTCATGTTTGACTGTTTTCATATGAAAAATTAATGTTATTTTTTTAACATTTAGCTGGCGGTGGCTTGCTTCTCCATCTCCTTTAAGCTGATAATCTGTGTCACTTTCCACTCGCCACACCAAGTGCAGGTGAGTAGACTTTCAGTCCCACATCCCAAGAGAAGACTCTAGCAGCACCCACAAATGGAATATGACCGTTTCACTTTTCACATTTTGGTCCATACTTAAGGCTTTGTAACTTTGCAGATTATTAGAAAAATCTTTAAAAAAATGTATGTGAAAAAAGGGAAAAAAATTTTTTCTTTTTTTTTTTTATTTTTAAAAAGCTATTCACATCTAGACTGCAGCTCTTATAGTAAGTCCAAATAATAGCGATAGTTTTACCTTTCCAGCAGGTTGTGAATGGCCTTGAACAGAAGGGTCCTGCACTCGTAGGACAGTCCACACTCCCAAAACCCCTCCTCAGCCACTGAAAGACAAAAGCGAAACAACATGTTATTAAAATCTCATGCTGACATTTCATATGACAATAAAACATCAGCACACATCACTTTAAATCAGTAATAACTATATATGTTTGTAAAAAAAAACATGCTGTATGAGCTGATGAGAATATTTACACTTCATATCAGAAATGAGGATGATGCTTGCACTTGTTTATGTGTGCATTTGTGTACATAGGCTGCTCGGCTGTGCAGCTGTCACATTGGCTGCGGCGACATCCCAGTCAAACCCCCATGCAGTTGTCAGCCCCTGTTAGGCAGCGCGTGAGAGTTTGCCTGTATTTATACAGGTTGACACACATGCCTGTGTGCTCAAGTTTTCACATGCACACACAGTTTTTAGCTGGTTTGTTTTTTCTTTTTTTTTTCTGTTTTAAATTTAGGGCGACCGAAGACAAATGCTTTCAGATGAACTTCTGCTCTGCCTCTGAGGTACCAGCAAATGTGTCAAACATGTTGCCAACAATTCCTCCGTCTCCTGATTTCTCACCACCACCGCCACCCCCGCCACCCCTCCGCCCTTCCCTAGAACTACCCTGGCACCAACCCCCATTGCCTTCCTCCTAAAAAGGGAGACACTGACAAAAACATACACAGCGGCCAGTTAGCAGTGCTTCTCTTTGTTCTTTGCCTTATACCTGCAGGGCTGCAGGAAGGACTGGAAGACCGTGGGTGGGTGTTGTGTTTGCTTATAGGGTGGCGGCAAAGAAACTGAGCATCACAGGAATACACAAGAAGAAAAAAAAAGAAAGAAAAACAAGGAATGAGAAACAGGGAGGGTTCGCCTGGGGGATGGGTGTCTTAAACCCCAGTAGATGTTTCCTCTTTTGTCCTTTTTTTTTTCTTGTCTCCTTTTATCTGTTTTATTTTTTCTCTACAGTGTAGTCCTTTCTTCCCCTCTGCTGCTTTGTTAATATTTCCCTTCTGTTTTTGCTTCCTTCATACCAATGTGAATGAAATTTCCTTACTCGCCAGAATTACCCTGTAACCATGGAAACGCTGGCGGTGAGAACATGGCGCCTTGGCATTCAATTTCAACGCTGGTCCCTCCCCGCCCCTCACCCTCCTCCTTCTCCTCCTTTCCTCTGTTCTATTGCTTCCAACACCCCCTCCGCCACCTCCTTCCCCGCTCCCCCTCCTCCACCCCCACCCCTCATTTACTCCTGCTTCAGGGCTCAGACAGGAAACTCGCTCCAGCCAGCTCTTCCACAGAGGAGAGAGATACAGCATGAGCAGAATGTCAAGTCTTCAGAACTCATTAGCTGTCTCACTGTCCCTGCATCTCCTCCTTTCACCTCCTCCTCCTCAAAAAAAAATCACCCAACTTTTTTTTTTTTTTTCGTTCATTACCAACTCTCTACATTCCCTCTCCTCATGGCAGGCTCCATGGCACGCTCCTGACCCCTATTACTCTAAATCTATGTGACTGACTCCTCACCTTTCCATCATTTCAGCACTTCCACCCAAATGCTGGCAAAACTTAACCCTGTGACCTTACAGAGACTGAGAGAAAGCCGCACTGCATTTGTTCTGATAATTCCTGCACTGCGCCGTGTGTGTCGCCAATCTTAATATTGTGACAGCGGCGTGTTATTTTAGGAGCCTGAAAACACGCAATTCCCTTTTAATGTGGATTCGTGTTGGTGGAGTCAACGAGGCAGCTCAGTGCACCGACGTGTGACAAACTGGAGGGTTTTAAAACAGTAATATCTCAAAATGGCTTTAAAAACTGACACAGTCAGCCACAACGTTTTGGATTTTTGTTGCCAGTCAATCAGAGAGAGAACACAGCTGGCTCAAGACAGAAGGCTGCTGAAATCACTAAATGCCCTGCTAAAGTGCAACAGGGCTTTACAACATCATAATCCATCATTCATCACAAACTGAATTATGAGGAAGTGCATGATGTCTGAAATGTTTTAAAGCAACTGGATGCTGTCAGCCCTGGTCTCTCTTACACTATTACACCTTCTAAACATGTATGCTGCACTGGGGTTTATTGCATTAAACTGAAAACTCATTTTATTTCAGCATCAACTTTAAATGATCCTTTTAAAGAAGTGGATATACTTGTTCTTATATGTGAGAACTACTATAATCTTCTTTATTTTACATTACAGATTGTCCTATAAATTATGTATAGTTTGAAAGAAAATGAAGAGAGATGACTAAGAAAAACTATTAATTGTTAAAAAAAAAAATAAGTGAATGTAGCCACAGTGCCATCACCCATTGGCTGAAATGTGGTATTTTGAGAACAACCAAAATGTCAAACTTCTGTCGTGTTGGAAGCAAAGACATTTGGATGAGAGAAGGAACTGAGGAATAAGGGAGGGGAGGACTCCATGCAAAATAACCACATGACACAGCATCCCTGCTTTCTGTTTAAATGAGAAAATAATTTGGTTTCTGAAAGACTTAAAAGTTGCATCTGGGACCACAAATCAATAAGAAAAATAGGGCAGACAATTATGTCTACTCTCAGGAACCATCAGTCTGAATATTTTCTTGATTATTCAATAAATCTTAAATCCTAAATAAAACCATAAAAGGCCTAGTATTTCCTCTGCCTTTAATGTGAGTGTTTTAAACTAAAATCATCTCATGATAAGATGAAATGCAGTTATAGCAGTTTAGGTCAAACGCTATCAGTAAGAATATGCACAATCTCAGGCAATATTTTGTGAGATCTCAAGAGATGTGATTGAACAAAAGGATATGTCGTGGATAACTCGCAGCTACTACCACACCAAACTTTAGCTCAGTATCTGTAAAACTGGCTGGGTTATGTTCTGCGTTTGCTAAGTTTGCTTAGCTGTGGTAGTCAAAGTTCATCAGCTGTAGATGTTCATTCCATGATTTCTCCCTGAGAGTTTCATTAAAATCCATCCACTGGTTCACAAGATATTTTGCTAAAACAACAAACAAACAAGCACACACATACATACAGGCTCAGGGGATACACATTATTGCTCCACCTTCACTTTCAACACCAAGTGATAACATCCCATAATAGGTCCATAATAAGTCATTGGTTTCTATAAGAACCTGCTTAAATACCTCATTACTGTAATCTACACTAAGAGCAAATAATTATGGAAAATAACCAAGAGAAATTCCACCACAACACATTTATTTAATTTATTGTAATTTTTAATGAGTTATTAACATTTTGTCAGCATTACTCAAGTACTTAATTACTCAAGTAATTAGTTATAATTTTCTTTAAAACCATCTTTAAACATTTAATTTTGGGGGATTTATTATACAACACTCATACAATGTATGTCGAAGCAAAGAAAGAAAGCAAATTCTTACATTTGAGATAATGTATTACTGCCTAAAATCAGCTAAGAGTTGAGAATAAACGGCTGATGTTCTGATAACCAGATTAGCAGCAGCTTTAAAAGTATCACTTCTCGTGGATGTGAAGTTTGTCCACAGTAGGTCCCAAAACTGCACTCACACGAGTGTTGGGCCTGACTTTGCATGAAGTGTGCAAAGTGAGGTCATGTTCTCACAAATGCAGGTTTCTTCCACTCAGAACCCGCACACACACACACACACACACACACCCTCACACACACACACCCTCATTCTCGTGCCACAATGCTTCCCAACTGCCCAAAACACAAACAAGCAGTGATGGAACTGGGTCGCCACTTCCACTCTTTCTTTATTTCCACCTCTCCTTCTCTCTCTTTTCCATCTTTCATCGTTCCACCTCTCTGTCCTTCGGTCTTTTTCATTTTTTCCTTCTCTTGCACGTTTCCTGACCGTGTTGGATCATCCACCACAAGAGGGACTGACCACTTACTGCCTCGACACTGTGGAAACAAATACAAAGATAGTATTGATCTAAGAAGGAGAGAAGGCGGGAGCTGAGCTGTGACAACGCTCTATCTTGCGCATGATGACCTCTGCGTCGCACGTTTCATTCTCCTTCCTTTTTTTCTCTCATTTGTTCATTTGTTTTGGATCAATAACACCAGCAGTTGTGATGTTTTGCTGTGTCTTTGCAGGATGGGAGCAATGAGCTCTAACTGGGAAATGTTTGCATATGTATGATGTGATGTGGTTTCACACAAAGTCATAGTGCCTCTTAAGTAATTAGCTGCCTTGCTGCATATCTGAGCAAAGGCTGGTGTCTTTTTGCAGTTTGCTCTTAAGCGTGCGCTTATCTTTTTATGTGAATAAGTGTGTAGTGATTGCTCATGGAACCACAGCTCAGTTATATGCTTTTATCTGTAAAAGTGGAAAAACATTTATGAGGCTTCACACATGGGTGGAAAGTGAAACAGAGTAAAGATTGACACAGAGAAACGGGGATAAAAGATGGTAATTATATGTTTTCTAAGTGCTTGTATTCATACAGGGATCGACAAGCTTTTTATAGATTACAGAGAACAGCCGGAACGAATCATCAAATATGTCTCAAATCTGGAACTTTTTTGTCTAAATTTTACAACGAACTGTTTGAAAAGTTTAGAAAACACCTGATAAAAAGCTAAGCTGTATTTCATTTTTATTCTAATTTTTTTTTAAAACCATTTTATGTGTTGGGACTATAAAGAATGTCAGTTCCCTATAACACTATATAGGGAACTGACAAACACACCTGCGTGGCATGAGTTAAATCTCACAGCACATTTATTACAGTCAAACTGATGAGTTTAGTTAGTTTGTGAACACCTTCGGGTGCTTGATAAGGTCTTAAGATGCCACCCAGGAAAACTAAAAAGCCATAAAAGCTGACTCTTACAAACACAGAAAACACATCTGTACTGAGCGTTTGAATCAGCACAAATAAAAGTGAGTCTCTTGTCACATCATTAATAACTCTAATAAATATGTCATGTTTAAATTTATTCGCTCAGTACAAACCTTACTACTAATGAAATGTTCAACTGTAAGTTTGCTACATTTTTGTTTTATTCATTTTTGCAAGTATAGTCTTTTGTGTGGCACAGTTTGTAAAATGCAAATCTAACAGGCTCAGTTTCACATGCTCTGATGGGCATCACAATAATAGAAACAAAACTGTTCAGGAATGAAACAGGAAGCACCAGAGGGGACTGCTAACTTTAGTTATAGTGTTGCACCAGCTTGCTGTCTTTGTGTTGGCTGCTAATATGACATTGATGTGGTTCTTGAGGTTACGCAAGAAGGCCAAGGAAACAAAACAGAACAAAGGGTACCCTTATGTGTGAGAGTATTTATGTACAGAAAGAGACCACATAACAGAATGACCTACTTTCAACTGCATAAAATTGTGCCACGCTCGTTGAGAAAAAGAAATGAGAAATGTAGATTTTATTTACAGCCCTTGGTATGTCAATAGGAAAACTACTTAGTTTGGGTTAAATCAAGAATGGCTAGGAAAGAACCATGCTTTGGATTAATATTGAACTGAAGGTAATGGCACAGAAAATTATATTTACCCTGCTAAGGGACACAGAAGTGCACCTACTGGCCTAATCTACAGGGCTGACAAGTAAAACGGATATTTTAAAAGACTAAAACCACGAACTGAATGGACCAGAGACTGTTGTGATTGTTTTGTTGACAACTGCCACACAACAAATTGAGAAAAATAGTCCATCTGTCCATCTGTCTATCCATCCATATATACATACATACATTTTCTTCCACTTATCTGATGTTGGTTAACAGGAGTAAACCCAGAAAACCCTTCTCATTTCATTGGCTTGTATTCTTTTTTTCCATCACAATTCACATCTCATGACCATTAGTGAGGGATGAACCAGTAAACTAAGAGCTTTGTCTTTTGACCCAGGTCCATCTTTACTATAAGAAACTTGAACATTGCCCTAAATACTAAATACTCACATACCAGTGGAGATATGGAAATGTCTAGGAGAGATGTCAGTGAGATTTTTGACGCAATTATTCAATGGTATTTTTGAGAATGAGAAAATGCCTGAAAAACGGAGGACAAGTGTGTTGGTGCCAATTTTTAAGAACAAGGATGATGTACAGAGTTGTAGCAACTAAAGGGGAATTAAGTTGATGAGCCACACAATGAAGATCTGGGAGAGATTTTTGCAGATGACATTGTGATTTGTGGTAAGAACAGGGAACAGGTGGAAGAAAAAGGGATGAAAGTCAGCAGTAGAAAGACAGAATATGTGTGTGTGTGAATAAGAGGGAGGCAGAGGAGCAGTGGTCACAAAGGTGTAGGACTTCAAGTACTTAGTGTCGACTGTCCAGAAAGACGAGGAGTGTGGTAAAGAGGTGAAGAAGAAAGTGCAGGCAGGATGGAGTGGATGGAGAAAAGTTTCAGGAGTGATTTGTGTCTAAAGGGTGGCAGCAAAGTGGCAATGACAAAAAGACAGAAGACAGAACTGGAAGTGGCAGAGCTGAAGACGTTGAGGGTCTCCTGGGAGGGATGTGGATGGACCGGATTAGGAATGAGGTCATCAAAAGTACAGGGCAGGTTAAACAACTGGGAGATAAAGTTAGAGAGGCCAGACTGAGATGGTTTGACATGTGCAGAGGAGGGACAGTGGGTATATTGGTAGAAGGATGTTAGAGATGCAGCTGCCAAGAAAAAGACAAAGAGGAGATATCTGGATGCAGTTAGAGAGGACATGGAGGGAGTTGGAGTGAGGACAGAGGACACAGAAGACAGAGTTAGACGGAGGAGAATGATTCACTGTGGGTACCCATGAAAAGGGAACAGCTGAAAGAAAAAGGAGAAGAAGGACAACAGCCAGTTATTGGCAAAGGAATAATGGTTTACAAATAAAAGTTACTGTTCTGTAGCCGTTTAGGTTGTGCAAAGACAAAAACTTGCATGCAGATATGACATTTCTGCAGCTACGGCACAATTAGATGTCATTCAAAGGACATAAACTCATTTAGTCAGTCAGCTCTTTCAAACTGTGGAACCTAATTAATAAATTATATAATTATGTCATAACAGGCCTACTTTTGTTTGAGCCAGATTCATTCAGCTTAATTGCTCAGTAAATTTATGAAGCTGAATTACAAATGTGACTGAACTCATCATTCAGGAAATTCATCTCCACTTTCAAAGAAAGTAAATCTGTGTAATTCCTACAGATTATGAACCTTTAGGTCTATTAATTCTAGAGATCACAGTTACAATAATTTGTTCCCAGATTTGTCAAAGTCTATTAATGAAGACATCAAAACACCTTTTGCTTATAATTTTTATGCCACCAGACTTGAACTGTCTTTTTTTTCTCTTAGGGTAGTATCTCATTAAGCTGCGACTGTCAGAGACTTGTTAGCAACCCAAAGTTGTAAAAAAAAGTGTGAGAAAATATGCAATTTTACTGTTGCAGGCTCTCTAAACTGTCTGTGTGGCCATGTTTTGCTCAGACAATTTTTGAAAACTGGGGTCTATTTTTGTGTGCACGGCTATTCTAGGCCGTGCACAATAATGCATTGCCCACCTCAACACCCACATCTTAACTGCTTTGGCCCACTTGGCAGCCACCCACACATTTATTATTTAATATACTGGAAAAGACTTTTGAAATGTAGACAGGCAGATTTGGATCCGTTTCAGCAAACATTTTGGAGACTCCCTGGCGAATGCCAGTCTCAAACTAATTGTCAACAGTCTTGGCCAGTTTGTCCAATGTAGCTGTTTGCTGTCATTTTTCCCTTTCTGAATCCACTGTAGTTGTTTAAAAATAAAATCTCAAACTACATCCTAAATTATCCTTAGTGTTTGTTGATGTCTTTATATTGAAATGTGAGCTCTAATTTCCAAGCTGAGTCGACTAAAAAAAGGGGATAAATTAAATAAGCATGAAGTGCTACCAAAGCTGGAAATATTGACTTGAACAGTTTTTGCAATCTACATTTGAGGTGGGAAAAAGCAAATCTGTTTGTCAACCAACCCAACAGTACAACTGCTTCTTTAATTTTAAACTTTTTTTATAAGGAACTGCTGTTGACTACAATTAAATTGTCACACCTCAAATTATTATTTGAAGTGATGCATTAAACTGTTACAACCACAACTAAATCTGTGTTGGAAAAAGGCAGCATGTTTCTCATTTATCATCAGACACAAATTTTTAATGTTCCTGTTAGCCTTGTTATGCATCATCCCATTTATTTAATATTTCTCTTTGGGATCAATTTGACACTATGGAGATGTTACATAACTGAAGTGAGATGTGTGGTCAGCTATTTCAGTAGCTGTTCCTTTGACTGAGCCCACACTTTTTGGCTTCAGCTGTGAAAACCTGTATGAATTAAAAGTAATAAAATCTGTGTAAAATTTGTTTATTTATGGCAAATAGCTGAGGACGAAAGCTTTTACTGTTGATATTTTATGATTTCCACATAGAAAAATGGAAGATGTGTAAAAGAAAATCATCACACATGCAGAAACAGACTTTAGCTCAATATCTGTAAATATGACTATAGCCATGTTTGTGTTGGCTAAATCTGATTAGCTGTATATTAGTGAGTTGTAGATGTACATCCAATAATCACTTTTTGAAAGTTTCATCATAATCTGTCAGATATTTTGCTAACAGACAGTCAGGGTTGACTTTATTAATTTATGGCAAAGTTTACACAGAAATGTTAAGCAAAATGTTGTGCACAAAGTATGCATTGTGAAAGATTCATAACTACTACCACACCAATTTTTAGCTTAAAAATTGGCAAACTGGTTTTGTTATAGCTATTTCTGTGTTTGCTAAGGTCAGTTGGCTGTTGCAACCGTTTTGAATTGGGTCGACTCCAAAGGTGAATGAGTTTTAATAAAATCTGTTCAGTGACGCTTGAGATATTTTGCTATCGGTATAGACAAACAAACACATGCACAGACACAGACAAAAATGTCCTCAGCAGCGGGCAATAATACAACATTGGGGCACTAATTGCTGGGATGTTCGGTTTTAACCACAGATAAATGTTGGGTCAACTATTTGTGGTTGAGTGCCAGATTTTCTGGTGAAGTTATTAATGCAGGAGCAGGCAGCAGCTTTGTAGATCCATTTCTGCCTTTTCTTATGCATCTGCTGCTAAAGTCTACAAAAGCACCTGAAAGAAAACTGTAAAAAGAAAAATTCAACACGTAAATTGAGGACAGTGTGGCCTTGACCTTTCTTGTGCCACCAGTGAATCAAAGAATTCCTGCACAGAATGTTTAATGCGTGATCCTGATGTCCACAAAACTTTTAAAACTAATTTCCCTGGTTCGGTTCTCTTTGACAATTCTAGTACAGAGTTTAGAGTTCTTTTCAACATATATAATTTTATGAAGTAATTTAATAAATGTTTACAAGGCCATAATTTTCCCAACATTTAGTTAAACCGGAACAGACGGCATCCAGACCCGCCTCACAAAAGTTTTCATATGATTTTTTAAAGGGTTCACCCTTCACAGTAAAAAACTTGGTAACTGTGGCTGATATTATTTATTTCAGTCTAAGCTGTGTTAAATAAAGGATATTTGTTATGTTGTTGTTTTTTTACTTTGTCAGAGGTATTTTTCACTTTTCCTTATTGAAATGAAATATTTTGGCTCTGAATTAACTGGAAATCACTAATTATTGGAAAATAAAGAAACATGTAAAAAAAATGATACATTCTATATAGACACATTTATGTATTCTACATACATACATTTATTTAAAAATAACCAACATGAGAGTTGTGAGTTAGTCAACAATAATGACTGAAGGAAAGCACCAAAAGTTGTCTTTTTTTAAAATGCAGTTCTACTTTCACTTGAGAGTAGCTACATTCAGTACAAACAAAGAATAATTGTTTCAACAATTCACACAACTACAACTTAATCCTGCTCCAACTGCAAAACAACTCCACAGAAAACTTTACAACAGTGTTTGACTTAGGTAAAACAAACAAACAAAAAAAGAATCAAATTAAATATTTTTGGTGCAAAACTGGAACCCAGACCACAACCAGGTGGACCATGCATGCCATCAGCACCATGTGTGATGATAAAACTCCCATTCCAAAGGTGGAGGAAGAAGACCACAAGTCAAACCATGAGCAGAAGAAGGAAAACATTAAGGATGCTTGGTTTGAGGAAGAACTATGAAAATATTTTATGCAATTCACATTTGGATCATTTATCACTCAGGGACCAGAAGACGGCAAAAAACTGACTTAAACTCTTAGCGAGAAATTACCCTTTTTTTATCTTTTTCTTTACTTTTGAATGGAGAGTTGACAAACCAGCACATTATCACCACTTATCAAGCTGAAGATGAGCACTGAGTCACTCTGAAGGCTCAAGGGGTCAGCTCTTACTACTGTGTTTCAGTGCCCTGGGCACACGCTGTGAGCGAATGCTCTTATTGGCTGAGGGGCTGCAGCCATTAACCCTTTCTGACCTGGGATTCCTTGATCAGATTGTGAGTCATTTAATACTTCACGGGCGAGATGGAATAAGTTCAAGGGCCAGTTGATATTCAGTGCTGTTGATGACACGACAACAAAGACCTGCAAAAGTTAGCAGATGGATCTCAGGTGTTCTTAAATGGTCAATCATTTCAACCCTTTTATGTACTTACACCAAACTTTGAGCATTATATATGCAAAATTTTGTTCACAAAAACTAAACAGAGTTTTGCAAGTTTTCAGTATGAAAATGGTATTGCGAAAGCAACAGTGCACTTGAGTGCTCCAATACGCAGCCTCTTTTTTGAACACATTAGTTCATCGATGTTACTGCCTTAAACATGGTCGTACAAACAGCATGTTCAGCCATGTTCCACATTTGTATTTTCAAATACCACTGGGCAATGAAGTTCACATGGCAATAAAGTTTGTAATGTACTTGTTAATTATATATAATAAGATATTTCAATAACAACTGACTGTTTTATGAGTCCCCTAAGAAAATAACTTTTTTCTTATGAGAGGCTTTATTAAACAATATCTTTAAAAATGCTAATGAGTACCTATAAAAGAAAGTAAAATAAAAATGTGTGTTTGGTAGGCAGTGAGAGCCAGAAGGCCAGAAGTGATGGAGAGAACAAAAAGCAGTGGTGACAGCAACGAGGAGGAGGCTCAGAAACAGTGAAGTGATGAGGGGGGAAATCTGGAATCAATTAGGCAACTGAGTTGGATTTGCTTGCATACTTGTGGGGTAGAGTCAGGCAGGGAGGCAAAAGCAGGGACCAGCTCGTAAGTGTTGTGCCATCAGTGTGCGCATTCATATAAGCTCAGGGCTCGCAGTAATCACAGCGTATCACTACTCGAATTGTCTCTGCAAATCTTTTATCTGTAAATTTCAGATAAAATCATTTGAGTTGAGTTTTCAGGCAGAATGAGGCTCCACCTCTCCTCAGCTGAGGTCAAAGCAGAGGGTAAGAACGGACGGCTGGCACCGATCCAGGCTGTGTCAACACAGCAGCTCACCCTATTCCCTTACACAACTTCCCCTCGTTACTTCTTCGCACTAAATCCACAGCACTTTGTTTTGTATCGCTGGCTCTGTCAATGGGGGAATTTGACTTGGGAGAAAAAAAAAAGAGAAGAAAGCACACACTGTAGAAATCTGGCTCGTATCTTGCTGCGAGTGGAGCTTTGGCATGCCAAGCAAATTTGAATTTGCAAGCAAATGCACAGAATATATCAAGTTACAATTACAAAGAGCACATATTATGCTTGTGCGTGTGTGTTTTTCCTTTGTCTTCAGTGAGTTATATCTTTTTATGCACATGAAAGTCTGCAAATTCCACACCAACTGGACTAATTCTCTGCTTCGTTTGAAGTCTGTGTGTTTTTTGATGTATTTAATACATCTCAGTGCAACAAATTCCCACATGATTGGACACACACACACCTAAAAAAACAGGACAGAATGAGGGAGTACATAGCATTACTTCATCTCCAGAGCTGCTTCTGCTAAATGATCTCAGGCACAAGCAAAACATGTCTGAAGTTCGGTTGATGGCTGAAAGGTGCAACCAAAAAAGGATTTATGCATTTCTGACATCTGAGAATCTGAACACCAAGTGAATGATGATAATGTCTCTTTAACCTGAGAGGCTGCAGAGTTTGTTGCAAAAAACTGCAAAGACAAATCATGAGACGACACACAGTACAGTAATGTGATAGTTGTTTTTTTTTTCTAACAGTAAAGACTAAAGAAGTTTTTTAGTCGACTGCCAAAATAATGTTATTAAAGTTTAAACAAGCTAAAAAAAATAAAAAATGGCTTCAAAGCAAGTTGTTCTTCAAAGTGCGTTGCATGACTTTTCATTTTATTATTCTGTTTTTTTGAGATCAGGCCAGAAATGAAGCAAAATGGGAGTCGATAAGAAAGGAGAACATGTCACATTTTGTAACTTACTGTTGTTAGGAAACAACACAGTTACCAGGGGATTCTACACATATAGGAAATCTTTAGGAAGCCTGGCTCTTCATGTAAAAACAAAACCATTTATTCAGCCAGGAGGAAGTGATAATGAATGTACAAGAAATAAAAAGAGAGAATTAATGAAAACATATCCAATTAAAGGCCTAGCATTCCTTAGGAATGCATATCACCCACTGCCTTCTATGTTAAAATTTTACACTAAGAAGATTTTTTGCTGTGAATGACGGAGTTGTAACCATTTTGGTCAAATCTTCATAATAATGTTATGCGCAATTTCATGCTCAAAGTATAGGTTGTGCATGACTCTCAGCTACAACCACACCAAACTTCAGCTCAATATCTGTATATTTAGCCATTATTGTGATTACTAAGTTGATTAGCTGTGGCAGCCATCTTGATCTGCATTGACTCCAAAAGTTAATCAGTTGTAGAGGTACTGCCAATGATTATTTCTTGGAAGTTTTATTAAAATTCATCCAGGGGTTCATGATATATATTATGTGCTACGTATATGATATATATATTTTTTGCGAACAGGCAGAGTTGACACCAAATAGTAAATGGAAACATTTTGAAAAAAGATCTTGTGGATTTTTTTAGCACTCAGAATATATGCATGGGCTCTGTCTTAGCTACTACCACATCAAATATTAGGTCAAATCTGTAAATCTGACTGAGTTATTGCCATTTCTGTGTTTTTAAGGTTGATTAGTTGTGGCAGCCCTCTTGAATTGAGTTGACTACAAAAGTTATTCGGTTGTAGACATACATCCAATGATTAAATTCTGCAATTTTCATTCAAAACTATGCAGTAGTTCATGAGATATTGTGGTAATAGAAAAACATATGGACAAAAACATCATCACCTGCCTTCAACTTTCAGCGACAGGCAATAAAAAGGCTCACGGCTGTAGAATTGTGCTAAAATACAAGCTGCTTATAGCTCAGATTTGTCAAAAAAAATAAATAAATCAGCTCATATCACTCTAAATCCATCAGTGAGTTTCAACAAGTAATTCCCTTTTTTCGGCATATTTCAGCATCTACATGTTGTTTATTTTGTTTATGTTTAATTCAGTAAACAAAAATTACACAAACTCTTTAATTTATTTATCATCGCACCAGTTAGCCCAGCACTAATTTGGAGTGATGCTGTTAACGATTCCAGAGTTTGTCATTAGGAAAAAAAGCGTGCTGCTGACAGTGTAATTTATAATTTACAGGATATTTAGTGTATTAATGTGTCACTGGTGTAATCAGAGAGACTGAGGAGAATCTGGCTGGGGCTATTATGTCGGCATCAAAAGCCAGATTACTGAGATTACTCTGGTCTCTAATAAAACCTGCCATAAAAATGTATGTGAATGGGAGCATAGAGATTGTGATGCATGTGATGGTGTAAAGAAAAAAAAAACAAGAGGGCAGCAATTACAATGAAGGACAAAGAAACATATACACAGGAAAAGAGACACCAGGAAAGCCATGAGCGTGTTCTTGAGTGTTACTGTGGCTTTGTGCGTTGGCCTTTCGCCAACCCTGCCAATCAAATAAAACAGCCAACTGTGCAGAGAAAAGCTAGCAAAAATATCTCATATCCTCACATAATTTGACAGTCACTTAGTTTATGCAGCCCATCAGACACACACAAACAAAACAACATACACAAGTCTATGATGCTACAAATGGACGGATGCTGAGTGCTGAGTGTTTCCCTGGTGGTCACTGGAAAGTAAATAAATGAACGGAACATGTTGTCTGAACTGTTTCACACACACACACAGTCACACACACACACACAAAAAAACCATTTATCTCTGTGGACTCACAGAATTATAATTAGCTTCTTGAATTTCACAACAGAATTAAAAGACAGACATTCAGAATAAAAACTAAACCAAATTAAATAAAGCATTTTTTATACTACAGCTCACTGGAGACAAAAAAACATACTAACTCTCCCAAAAGGCTGGATAATTTTTTTGTATTGCTTTGAAACTAATCTTCCATCTGTTATTTACTGATCAAATCAGGGCATTTGAAAGAAATATTAGATTGTTCTTTGCATTCTTTTAGATATCTTATTGTACAGCAACTTGTTGTGACTTGATGAGATTTGTAAATCCCAAAGCAAGATGTCAGTGCTGCACTTTTTAGCATGTTAGCTAATTGAAGCCTTAACTTAATGAGATACCACAGTCATTTCTTTATATTTTAACTGCAATGAGCCACACTTTCATGTACACGTAAAAGTGGATTTTATCAATAGTTCTTTAAGCGTTCTGAAGGTCTTTCAGTTTTTCTTTAGACCTTTTCTGTTTTTACTCAATTTCACTCAGTACCAACAAGATAAATCACACAGTTGATGTAATGAGCACTAACTGTAGAAGAAATCTAGACATCCGACAGGAACCTGGAAGTTGAAGCTGGAACAAGATCAGCTTTACTGTAGGCTGCTTCCAATACAAGTTTTACGTCCCACCCCCTCCACACAAACAAACAGGACATTGCTCCTGGTGACATAAAGAAATCATTATGTCAGGCGTTGACTCTCCTTGATTCACGTAGAATTTATATTGCCGCTGTATGTTCAAACTACTATGTTTACCTGTAATTAGTTGTTTTATGCTTAAAGGAAAGGTCATGTGACACCGTGTGCAAGGGAGTAGGTGGGACTTCAAGTCCCACATCTCTTGTGTGCAGACTCTGGTTCAAAAAATACAAAATGGCAGTATCTGTAAAACTGTATCTTCTGGCTTTAATTGTCAATAACAAAAGAAAGTGGGATGTGAGGTCTAGTATTATCTTATTCAGCCGATGGTAGGAAACTTAACAACTGCAGGAGGATGCTTGATTTGTAATGTTAGATAATGTTATGCACAATCTCATCCCGTCCATAAGGACTGGACAGAAAAGGAGTGTATGTTTGAACTCCATTATCATACTAGTATTTATTGCTGCATAAAAAACCTCATCCAGAATGTGCTTCAGTAGTCATCAGCTAATGTGTCTCCTCAGAATTAATTTTGTTTTCCTGACAACACAGGAAGTAATGAGATTACATAGCTGAATGAGGTGAGGAGGACATGTACTTACAGGTTTTATGGAAGCCAGTGTTTATGAAGACTCCAGTAGTGGTCTAAATGGGAGTGAATGATAATGTCAAAAAGTTTAACATTTTACCCCCTTTTCTGAAACTACAGAAAGAGGAGAATGCTCCCATCTTTACTCGTCTAACCTTTTGATAAAGATGCACAAAAAAACAAACAAACCAAAAAAACAGCAGCAGTCGGTTCAGTAAGAATATCACAAGAAAACTTTAGGTGTTTTCTCAAAATAACTTTTCCTACAAACCTAAATCCCCATTTCTTTTCTTCCTGCTGTCATGAGTTGCCATTAAACGATACCAGACACGAGGATGACTCTGAACCCTGCCTTTACCTGTTCATACTCGTTTAATCCCCGCAATTAGGGGAAAGTGGCCTCACATTACTGCTGCTTGTGAAACTGCATGTTTCAGTTCTCGTCAAAATACCACATCAGGGAGAGACATTACCAAACAATCAAAGACGACAACGAGAGCAATCTTGAAGTGGGAAGCTGGAAAGTGACTGTGAACTTAAGTGGCTTTTGTTTATCCTAAGTACCACCATCTCTAGTGTACGAGGACTGCTCGGGACCTTGATATTTTGAGCGCTGTTCAGTTTCAGCCGTCTTTAACTCCCAATCATTCAGAGACTCTGCAAAATGTCAAACAGTGTTGCAAGAAGACAAACAAAGCAGCAATGAAGTAGAAAGAAACCATTAAATCTAATCCTGATATCATGTAACTACAGAAAGAGATCTTAAATTGTGCACCAAAAATAAATTTGGTGTAAGCGATGCATGTCAACCTTCAAAATAATGGTATGCGCAATCTGATGCCGTATCACAAAATGTCACAAAGTATGTGATGTGAATGACTCTCAGGTACTGCCACGCTAAATTTTAGCTCTGTATTTGTAAAATTTACAGAGTTATAGCCATTTTTCTTTTGGCTAAGATTGACTAGTTGTGGCAGCCATTTTGAGTTGTACTGACTCCAAAAGTTACTCATTTGTAGATTTATGACCAATGATTACTCTCTGAGAGTCTCACTAAAATCCATTCAGTGGTTCATGAAATATTTTGGTAACTAACAGACACACACCGATACAAGCAAAAACATTTTCATCCGGCTTCATCTTTCAGCAGCAGGTGATAATGAATCAGTTGTAGATTAAAATATGAGAGGATGTTATCATTAATCAATTAAGTGTTGGCCTCAGTGGCGCAGCTAGCAGAGGAAGGAGCCCTTTCCTGCGTGTTGACCCTCCTGTTAAGCCAAAGACACTCAAGCAGCTCATTAGAAGTGAATGAGCCTCAAGGTGGGAGGCAGGGCAGCCATTGAGAGGCTTAGCGGGACTCCATGGGGCTTCCTAACTGCCACTAGAGGCGAGACGAGAGGGAAACACAGACACTGATGCTCTCGCTCAAGGAGAACAGAGAGATGGACGAGCAGCAGCTCATTCGTAGCAGCGTCTGAGGAGTTCATGCTGTCTGACCCAGGAAAACCTGGATGTGCAGGTGATCCTGTAGCAGTAAGTTCTCACACAGTTCTGTTGAAGTCAATACCTAAATATTTAAAACAGCCGTTAAGCAAATTTATATGCTCTCTAACATCACTGTATCACTATCTGTTAAACACACTGCCATACTGTTACAATGCTCCTATAGACATGTCTTGCAACTACATTTATCGCCCATTTCCAGAAAATGTGAGTGATAATGTAATAGCTTGTGTTTGTGTGTGTGCATGTATTCGACTGTCAAAATATCTCATGAACCAGTGGACAGATTTTAATGAAACTAATTGACATTGATGAACTTCTGGAGTCAATCCACCACATATAGTTGAATTTATCAAACACAAAAATTTGGTGTAGTAGTAGCTGAGCCTGATCCCCAACAAATATCTTTGTTTTAAACTTTGGCATGCTAGACAGTGGGTTATGTCTACATACATATATGTATATATATATATATATATATATATATATATATAGTCAAGTATCTTCTAACCATTTTAAATGTTGTTTTCACATTCCCTAATCTAAAAGATGTTGTTCTTATGTTTCCTAATTGTTTTAACAAATACTTTGCAGTTCCTCCAGGAGAATAGAAACCTGTTTAGGAAACATTGATTGTCTAGTTTCTGCAACAAAATCAGCATTTCTATATGCCTGAGATAAAAAAAAAAACAAATACAACGCCAAGGGAAAAAATCAATTTGGCCGTCACAGTCGCTGGCTGTGGGCTGAGAAGCCTCACAAACAGCAGATTATCAAAGAAAGCTGGCTCATCTTTAAAAACAAGAGTGGAAATAGAGAAGAGCAGCGTTCACTTGATTTAGTCTTCAGTCATTCATTTGAAAATATAAGCGCACACACAGCTTAATTCTGTCATTTCTGATGTCAAACCCATTTGGCTGCATAATACTTTTATCCTTCAGCAAAATAAAACTAATCTTAAAGTCAGATTAGAAAGGGAGACAGTAGGGAGCTATTGCTATTTATCCTTTTATATGAACAAATGTTCTGATGTTTAGCTCTAGGTATTTTATTGTTTGTGATCTTTGTTTTTTACGTGACATTATCTGTCAAAATAAACTATCAAAGGCCTTTCTAATCCATGTGTCATTTACTATTCAGAACCTTCAACACAACCATGAAAAACATTTACATACAAAAAAAAAAAATTAGCAACAATGATGTATAAACTTGTCCATCATGTATAAAGACGATTCATTTTCAAACCTAAATCTGTCACTCAAGACCAACTGAACTCCCAACTTGCAGATGTTTTTAAGTTTTTATTGTGCATTAGTCTATTGTGGAGAAGACTGATAAATAATGGAATGGAAACATGAAGCAGGAGTGTATTGTGGGTGTCAAACTGTCAGCTCATGGTAGCGCTAACATCTGCCCACCTTCTCTGTGCCTATCTTTAGCATTAATCTTGTACACAAGCAGGTGGAGATGGGCTGCTCTTATAATCTGTGATGGTTTGTCCAAGTTCACCCACAAAACATTGGGTTCACAGCCGTCATCAGAACTAAAAAAAAAGGTTTTCTCATCATTGGGTTTAAAACATAAATCAATAACAGTTTGTCAGAATATTGTTATCAAAGTAATTATCTATTAGCCTTGATCTGATGGCACTTTGTGGAACTAGTTTTCTTTCTGTTGGCATTTTAGATGGGTCTTTTTATCCTGGTTACCTAAAAATAAAAATAGACCAACTTTATCAGATTGGCCACTTTTTTAAAAAAATCAGCAAAAAATACATGTACATATTTAATCAATTACCAAGCAGGAAGTAGCAGCTCACTCCAGCCCACAATTTAGTTTTTTTTAAAGCAAAAATGCTTTTGTATGCATCTTTTTTTTTACAAGTTATTCTAAGGGTTGTTAAATAAGCATTTACTTGAGCTAAGCAATTATTGTTATACTTTGTGAAGAGAAATACATATTGATCACAAAGTTTCGTATACATTGGCCATCAGATGCCCTATTTCTAAATGTAAAATGTAAAATGTAAAAAGAAATCTTTCTGGTGTGAATGTTAAGAAAGGTTTAATTTTGACCTTAATCACAATCTTTTCCTCAACCTGACCATGTGGCTCTGGTGCCTAAACCTAAAACCACACAGAAATTGAAAACAAGAGCAAAGTAACAACTGAAAACTGAACTTAGGTGTACATTTGGAGAGGACACAAAGAAAAGAAAAGTTCAAGAGAGAAAAAAAAAAATCATCCCAGAGAAAAATAGTAAATAGTTCAGTTTTTCTTAAAAACTACTGCAGCAACATGCAAGAAAACAGGTCTTATTGACAAGAAAACAAGTTCAAAACAGCAAAATAAGGGAATTCATTACAGCAACTAGGTGATACACTCACCAACCTCCTTATGTGGATGTGCTTTTCATGGTTTGCCTGATAAAACAAGTAGAAATTTTATGTTCAAGAACAAAAACAGAATAAAACTTTGGCGCTATGTTAAAAACTCAGCAGTGGTAGGTGGGAACAGGGAGCAGTGTGCTTTTTAAGGTATGCTTTATTTTCTTTATTCCAGATTTTTCTTTTTCTTGTAGCTTTAATTATAAGAAGCAGCTTTTTGGCACAGCTGCCTGAATGAGATGCTGTGCAGGCAAAGAACTGATGATAAATTACAAAAACATGAGGCTTTATTAAACCTGTGAGCTCTAAATTGTTGAGCGGAAACAGAAAAGTGTTCTTCATTTCCCCTCCTTCCCTCCCACTCGTCTAGCTGGCCCCACCCCTCAGCTGTGTTTCACTTTTTTATTGCTTCGACATTTACACAGATTCTTTAACTCTTACTCCTTTCTGACTGCAATTCTTTCTCCCTCCGCCACTTTTAAAATCCCCCATCTCTCTGTTTGCCTTTTATTTTGTCTCTTCATCTCATCTTCTCTCCCTCTTTTCCTCTCCGAGACACACACACAAAGCTCTCTTTCTTTCAGTTTGTGGCTTTTTCAAAACTCAAATCTTGTGGAGGGAGAAGCGTCCACTCCCCACCCCCTATCCCCTTCTTTTCTATGCAGCTGGGAAACTTCGCCCCTACCATCGCATCTTTCTTTCTTTCTCACACACGTGCACACACACGTACATGTGTATACACACACACATGTGCAGCGCAAGTTCAGGGGGTCATGGGCCACGCCCTGACAGCCCGCAAGGGGAGGAGAAAAGAAGAGGAGAGAAATCAGAGATCTTGCAAATGTGCATACAAGTAAACATGACTGAGGAGATCCCCCCCCCCCCACCACCACCTCCCCTTAGTCCTCATTTCTTGCTTTTCTTTTCTTTCTTCTCGCCATTTTTTTCTGCCCTGTTCTGTCAAGCAAAAGTATGAGAATAAAGTTTTGTTTTGTCTCTCTGCAGTGAGTTTGGGAGTTTGTGCATCCTGTTAAAGAGCTTGAAGAGATGTAAACACGGGTGTGGAGTGACCAATTTTCAAAGTATGTTGTCTCTGCTAACGACACAGCAAATAATAAAGAAGAGAAGAAAAAAAAACAGAAATTGGAGAAGAATCCCACAGAAACTGCATATTCAACTCTCAAAAATTGCAACTTTTTCCCCTCAAAACAAACCACATCTTTTCTTCTTTCTGAAGCAAAAATTCCCATCAAACACACACACACACACACACACTCCCTTCCTTCCTTTTTTTCCCCTCCCTCCCCTCTCTCCTTGTTCATGATTTTTTTTTCTCTATCAAATTGCTGCTTTCCACATGTGACTCACTTTTTCAACAGTTTAAGCCAGACGGGGTAAAAAGAAGTCAAATGCACGAGTCGTCTCTCTGCCTCTCCTTCTCTTTAAGTCCCTCTCACTACATTCCTTCAGGGGGCTCTTATAACCTCCATACGTCCCCCTCTTTCAGCAAAGTTATTCCCTCATGAGACATGTGTCAGCCGGCGACCTAGTTCCCGATTCAAGGAAAAGAAAAAAAAAAAAAAATTGGGAGGCTAATTATTCATTCTTTCTGTTTGAGTTTTTGCATCTGAGAGCATTTTTTTTTCTAAGACAAACCCTAAAGGAATAAAGAGAAGGAGTAGGCCTTGATTGGCAACCGTACACCCACACCTTTTATTTGCCAAGGAACTGAGCGTGCTCACAGACATTCACCACCCTGACATCACAGAAAGCAACCCCAAAAACAAGGGAGGAGAGGGACGAGGGGGAGGAAAAAAAGCACAACAAAGCATGAAAAGAGGAGGGAGTAACAGGACGAGGGGGGAGGGAGAGGACTGAGAGGAAGGAATGAATGGAAAGAACAAGTTGTTGACACTGAAAATGAGATGGTGAATCATTTTAGATAAAGGCTTACTTTTAATTAATGTCTTATTAACATCTTAATATCAGGAGGAAACCACTTTCTAAGATCATTAAACCAAGGTCGAAACGTGGTTGCTTTATTTATTTTTTGCTTTTCCCTTTTTCATCAACAACAGTTATGATTTAGTGGTTACTGCTCGACAGCAAAGCTAAAAGGGCAATCATGTCTTTGTCATTGTCTGTGTGTGTGTGTGTGTGTGTGTTCGCTTGTCTGTAGGATTAGTAAAATACCTCATGAACCACTAACAGGATTTTATTGATACTTTCAGAAAGTAATCATTGGATGTACATTTACACCTGATTACCTTTTGGAGATAAACCAATTCAAGATGGCTTCCACATCCAACTGAATTTAGGAAACACATAAATGGCTCTAACTCAGATACTGAACTAAAATTTGATGTGTTAATAAATGAAAGTCATCCACAAAACATACTCATTGCACATGAGGTTATTGATATTTTTGTCATTTTTCAACATAAGATGATCTTAGTTAAAAACCCAGACATGAGAGGCAGCGAGCAATATGCACTCCTTCAAGGAATGCTAGGTTTTAATTAAAAAATGTGTCTCTTAGAATAAATATTACTCTATGAAACCACACAATTCCAAATGTCTGCTACTATTATTGACTTTTTTAATCACTTCCTGCCCATTTTAATTTACTCCAGTTGACATTTGTTGGAAGTGCCTTGTTAATCTTTGACTTCAGTCCTGTTTACCAATTTAGTCAAGTCAGAAGCTAAACGGATTCTTTACAAAACACGAAGGGAAAGAAATCAGGTCAAAGACACACTTTTGACTGTGTTCGCTCCACCTTTAAGAAAGAATCACATCTGTGCAAGATTTGTATGTTTTGCAGTGCATGCAGGAATCGCTGTGAGAGAAATGTTCTTGTAACATCAACTACAACAATTTATTCTTTTCAGCTGCTGATTTTTCCTTCTCTGTCAACAAGTTTTTCTACAAAGAATGGCTCAGCACAAAAAAAGAGACGAATGAGAAACAAGTGATTAATAAACCTGCCAGAATCAAGAGTTAGTGTTCAGTTCATTCAGCTCACTAACATCATTAAATGATCACCTGGTTACAGCTGTACTCCAAGTAGATGAACTAGGATTACACGTTAGGATCACTGGTTTGAATCCAAGCAGCGATAATCAAGGAGGTGAAGTGGACGCCAGTCACTTCATAGACGATGCTGAGATGCACTTCAGTGAAACACTTAATCCGTCACTGATTCAAGGAGGGCCACAAGTAGAAGACTGTCAGCACAGAACAGGATGTAACAGTGTTATTAGGTGGATCAAAGTGAGTTTGTCACTGTGATTGAAACTTAGAAATGTTATACAGTTATTGAAAAAGTAACTGAGGCAAAAAGTCCACCAGAGGAGAAGTGGAGTTTTAAAGGACTTCTACACACTCACTGTCTCTATTAAGTGTACCTGTTCAATAGCTTGTTAACACAAATAGCTAATTAGCCATGGCACCGACTCGATGCTTTTAGTTACTAGACATGGCGAAGACGACTTGCTGAAGTTCAAACTGAGCATCAGAAAGAGGAAGAAAGGGGATTTAGGGGATTTTAAACATGGTGTGGCTGTTGGTGCCAGACAGGCTGGTCTCATCTACTGGGATTTTCACACAACCATCAATAGGGTTTACAGAAAATAGTCCAAAAAAGAGAAAATATCCAGAGAGCAGCAGTTCTGCAGACAAAAATGCCTTTGTGATGTTAAAAGTCAGAGGAGAATGATCGTACTGGTTTGAGATATTAAAGCAATAACCACTTGTTCCAGCCAAGGTCTGCAGAATACCATCTCTGAATGCACAACACATCCAGCCTTAAAGCAGATGGGCTACAGCAGGAGAAGACCACACTGGGTGCCACTCCTGTCAGCTAGGAACAGAAAACTGAGACTCACCAAAGTTGAACAATAAGAGGGTGGAAGAATAAATTCAGATCTGATGAGTACTGATTCACTGGACTCCGGTGGCTTCTACAGTCACCAGATCTCAATCCGACTGAGGACCTTTAGGATGTGGTGGAACGGGAGATTTCAGGTCTTGTGAAATTATGAAATAACCACAAAGGGCCAGTAGATAAGGTTGATTTCTTAAAGATTTATCATAAAGCTTAAGGTAAGTTATGATGTATCCATAACCCTAACCAAGTAGTTTTTAAATTCTCAACCTAACCATGGGATTTAAGGGGCTTGATAAAACAGCAAGTGAAAGGAAACAAAATGTGCAAAAAAAGAGGGAAGTTTGGTCCTGAATAGGAAGGGTTACACACTCAGATTTCCTGAATGACAGTTGGATGTAACTACATCTGCCATCAAAACTGCAAAACACTTTTTATTTTGCAACAATTTGAAGAACTGCTGCACAAAACGACTCCCCGCTTTCTGAAGACAAACTAAATCCGCAAGCAGATTTACAGCAAACTTCCTTTATTTTTATTAATTCATTAAAAAGAGGAGAAAAGAAAACTGGCATTTGTGGTTTTACACAAATTTAATCAGAGTAACATAAAACAGCCACAAAAGAAAGAAAAAACATCCTTGTTGTATATATAATGCATTCTAAACCTGTCATAATCAGTTCATGAGTATAGGTTTAGGATAGAATTAGGGATGATGCAAGTGTGTTAAATAACTGTTTTAGATGAATTTAAAGTCCCGTGTAGATTCATAAGCATCTGTCTGTTGCAGTTGAAGCCCCTCTTAGCTAAATATTACTTCAGCGTTGCGAAAAACTTATTCTGCTTCTGCAAACACTGGAATGTAGCTATAATAAGACTAAGCTTTCTCTGTGTGTAAAATGCAAATCCTGAAGAGTCGGGCAGAGCTGAAAAATAAACAGGAAATTATGTATGGCACTTTAATAACCGGGCTTTATCGCCAGCAGATCCATGACAGTAATAACCTCGATCTAACCTGTATTTCTGAAGCAGGTGGTTGGTGGTGAAGAGGGTTCGTCTCCACAGGCCAGATTATGAGTTCACAGCCAGACATGGACAGATGGAGGCAGAGGTTAGTCCTCCCTCCTGCGCTCAGATACACACACATACATTTGGCAACCACTTTTTCACGGGACAATTACCTTACGACCTCTGCCGGCCCACACACACACATAGACAGACATACACACAAATACACTTGGACGATTACCAGCACACTAAAGGAATGATAACAGTCACACTTGAGCCACTCACACAACCTGTCATGGTGTGAACATACACACTCTACAGCCCCTCCAGCTCCATAAAATATGGCAAGTGTCTCTGTTTCTGAAGGGCACAGCAGCAATCTGTAGCTGTAGAACACAGACAACAAGCTGACTGTCAAATTATATATTTCCTATAGATTTTATTTTATTGTATTTTGTTGCGCATGGTTAAACTCAACTAATGAAGTAATACCTACAGTACGTCACACACTCTCTTTCTGTTTTTATCTCCGATTATTATGATCATTGCTGCTCTAATGAAGCTGGTGGTCACATGTCTTTGTTGCTTCAGACAGCCATTGTGCTGATAATGGATATGCTTGCAGTAAAAAAAAAAAAAAGCATTGACCGATTAGGGTTTTTTATTGGCCGATGCAAATTTTTACAAATCAGGGCTGATTTATGTAGCCGATTAGTTTGTTTTTCCTCATTTCTGAGATGTTTAAAAGACTGCACAGGTCACTTGAGATCGAGGCAATGGCTGTACACATGTTTAATTAGAAAAGGATAATAACAAAGCGTAAAGTGACGAGAATATTCCAGTCAATTTCTTTTGGACTGGAGCCAAAAAACCTCATCCCTGCCAGAGGGAACATTAATATAAGGGTGTGCTGTCAATTCTAACAACACTGTTCTACCTACAGCAATGCCTACTTTTTAATCGGTTTAATATGCCCAGGAGTGCTAATTATTTTTTAATAAAATGACAAAAATCCGACTAAGTAATTGGCCAACTAATTTGTTGGTCCACCTCTACATGCAAAATATCACTGGTATTTTTTATTTCACACCTTATGTGTCCTACTTTGCATTTAAATTAATTGGTACGTTTAATAACAGTAGAAATAAAATTAGCATGCCTTAAAGGAATGCTTATCGCCTAAAGACTTGTATGACAAAATTTGAAACAAAGATTTTGCATATATTAGATTTGTAAGTAAGTGTTAGGGATGACTCTAAGCTACTAATAGACCAAATTGATTGAGACACCTGATTGAGTTATGGTCATCATTGTGTTTGTTAAGCTTGATTAGTTTTGACAGACATCTTGAATCAAGTTTACCCTAAAACGTAATTGGTTGTCGATATATATCCAATGATTACTTTCTGAGAGTTTCATCAACATCTGTTCAGCGGTTC
Source organism: Kryptolebias marmoratus (assembly GCF_001649575.2). Lineage (NCBI taxonomy): Eukaryota > Metazoa > Chordata > Actinopteri > Cyprinodontiformes > Rivulidae > Kryptolebias > Kryptolebias marmoratus. The sequence continues at coordinate 16,489,994 of NC_051443.1, forward strand.
ATGAGATATTTTGCTATCAGACAGATAAACAAACACACACAGACATGGACAATTACATGATCACATGCCTTTCAGTGCAGCAGGTGATACATATGCAAGAAGACACTAAGAGACGCTCAGAAGAAAAATAATAAAGAATTTATGGCTAATTAATTTATTATTCAGTTTTGCAGATCTGATGCCCTACATTGAATATTTAGTGTAGCATTACTTTCATAAGACCGTGTATTCTTGTTTTTTATTTATTTACAATTTATCAAATTATCTTCAGATTATCAATGTACAAGATTTCCTTGAAATTATGTACTTAAGTCAGTCATCTCTGGAAAAATACCACCCCCAGCCCAAAAGGGATTTTAGGATCTTTGCAGCTGAATTTCATTGCTTCCGATTCCTCTCAGCTTCATTTTAGTTCTACCCATACTACTTAATAGAAAAAATGTATTTATTTAGAAGAGAGCCTTAATGAGCCCAACACAAAGAACCTAGATGATCTGTTTGAATGCACATTGTAAATACCTTGCATCCCTCGGATGAAATTATTCCGATTATACAGCAAAGATTAAACCGAAAACACCTGCTATGCGTCGTTTAATAAATGGCCTTCCAATTCTTCCTTGTGCTTGTGCATTCACCTTGACCACATGCTGTTTTGGTGGCACACAGAAGCACCACCTACTGTGTTATCAAAGTCATTAGCTGTTAGTTTTCTATGATAGAATCTCCTAACTAGATAGCGTCACACCCACATCCTTAATCCTATTATTAGTATTCTTCTGTCATTGTTAAATGAAGACATTTGCCAGGCTTATAAAAACAAACTGAAAATCCATTTTGGGTACCAAGCTGGTGGTTTTTACCAATTAATTTGTGAGGGTAAGAGTAGAGTCATTTGAAATTCATTAATGATGAACACACTGTCAGGGGCTGTAGTGGCAGCACAGCACATGTGCCACTCATTAATGAGGACTTATTTATAAGAAAGGGTATCTGCAAATTTAATGACAGCTTGGGTTTGATCTCTCTGAAAGGGGAAACATAAAAGCTCTGTAGAATATTAACACCCCCAAAAAATTATTTGACAAAATATGAGAATCATTCTTTGAAAAAAAAAAAAAAAAGTAATTTTTTGCTTAAAATAATGTTTTGATCATATGTACAGTATAAATATTGAATAAAACATGGCTATTTTTAATAATGAAGGACTATTTTGTAGATTCAGACAGAGTTCTGACTCAGATGTAAGTTTTTAGGTCGTGTTAGAGGAGAGGTAATGGCTCATCCTCAGGCTGGAAAGTCATTGCACCACAGGAAAGGAAGGAGACTGCAAGGCCACTGTAGGGAACGGGATAAATAATTAGACATTTGTACCCGAACAGAGAGAAAGGTGTCTATGTCATGACTCGAAAACATGACTTTCATTTCAAAAGTCAGGATGTCTGACCACGAATTCTGGGGACAAAAGGACAGTTCTCGCAGCCAGTTGATAAATGGGAGGAGGCTGGCGTTATGCAGTGATTGATGCAGTCAGATTTTGAGAATATGACAGGTTGAGATCATTGCTATATGTCTCATAGGCATGAGCACATGAGTGATAAACCTGCTCACATACAGCAGAGATGAACCTTTACCACATTACATGTGTCATTTGGCCTTGCTGTCAAAGAACAGTGTGAAAAGGTAGGCTTTTTGCAGGTTATGTAACGTGGAGAATCAGCCAAAAAAACCAACCCTGTGGTTACAATGAACACATACACAGTTTGCTGACCGTAGAATGGTTCATTTTTCTGGTTCCACTTGCAGGACACATAAATCTTAGTGTAGAATGAGTCACAGGTAAAACAAGACAGTGAGCTTTCATTTTGCACAGTCTTGCTCTTCATTTTGATTTAATTTATTCAAAAAAAGCAACACTTTTCAACTAGTTTGTATTTAAAAAAGGTTGTGGACATATCTAAAAAAAGACAGATTAAAAGGGGTCTATGTTAGTTTTATAAAGTGGATTTGGACCTTTTATGTGGACCTCTCATGCCTGTTGTTGCCGCAGTTCAGTTGATCATGAATGAAGTGAATTGTTGCAAAGAGTTAGAGAAACTCATTTTTTATTAATAATAATATTTAATATATTTATTTAGATTAAATTCGTTTTATATATATAAGAAGTTCAAGTTATTAAAAATATATATACACACAAATCACTCATATCATTTTGGTGTTTTTGCTGATTTCTAAAATATTGCAGAAAGTTTCTCTGTTATTTGATGTCCAAACCACCAACCCCCCACTTCAAGCTTTCTGAAATCTGTTAGTTTAAAAAAAATGATAACCCTTTGTGACATAAAGTTTCCATTTGGCAGGGCAGATTAACCACAAATGAATTCTAACTGTTGTGCATGTGTTTGAAAAGCAACAAATTACATCTGTGTAGGCTTGAGTGGGTTATTATTTAGTCTTACAGTGCATGTTTTTGGTCGGTGTGATGTGGCTGTTGACTGCAGCCAGCTGTGACTAAAGCCTTGTTTACACCGGACACAACTCAGACACATTTTTCTAGCCATTTGTCTTGAAGTATAGAACCCTTCAATTTTATCCAGCGGTACTATTTATCTAGCAACTCTTTACAGGTCCATGTACAGTCACCCTCACACCCCAGACACCACCCTGTCTTTAAGTCTTTTAATTTACCATTTTGACTTCTTACCATGTTGAAATGTCAGAGCAGGAAAAAAAGAAATCCAGGTGTCAGTAATCACAATAATGATGGCTGCATTCCATTGAGATGTTTCAGTTGCAGAGATTTGGATTGAGACCTGCAGGCTTTCTCTCATCATGGCTTCAACTCTTCAACAAGACATTATTATTATTGCCTGCTGCCATAAAACGTGGGCAGTCGTGTGATTATTTGTGTCTGTGTCTCTGTGTGTGGTTGATTGCCTGCGTCTGTTAGCATAATATCTCATGAACCAGTGGGTGGATTTTAATGAAACTCTCAGAAAGTAATCATTGAGTGTACATCTGAAACTGATTACTTTTGGAGTCGACCAGATTCGAAGACAAAAATAGCTAAAACTCACCCAGCTTTACAGATATTGAGCTAAAACTTTGCGGAGTAATATCCGAGGCCCTTTTTTACACAACAGGGTTTTTAAGTGAGTAAGCGATTGTTTCCTCTGACACCCAAACTTTTGAAATCCAGGTCTCAGAGTGGAGGTTTTTGGAAACACCTGGCATCAGTGTGAAATTATGCATGCGCACCTCAGACGGCTGCTCTCAATAGTTTTTCTGCACATGCACAAGTAGATAAACAAAGCAAAATGCTGTTTGTGCTGCTCTGTCTTTTTAATTTATCAGAGCTTCCGACAGAGAACATATATGTGACACACCATCTCTTGGGTGGAGACGCATTTCTCACAATCTACAAATACTTTTTTTTTACTTTTCTATAATCCTGCTTTAATGACTCATATGTTAGTATATTGAATTACACCTCTCTATGATTAGCTGTTTAATCCTAATATTATCATACCATCTTTGTCCCCTGTCTAGTAATAACTGCAACATATCTATTTTACACAACTATAATTTTGAAAGTATTAAAATATACACTTCCTGCTATTGGGTTACTTCAGTTCAACAAGACATTGACTCAGTTCTACAAACACTGATAAAAGAAGAAGTTCGTGTGCTGATTTTGTTCTGATACTGCATTAGACAGCTTGTGTATGTGTATGTAAATCAGCTTGATACTAGTTGATGTCTTTGAGAGATAATCACAAGGTCCAGTCTGGGAGTTCTGTCATCGTCTTAACCATTGTCTGTGTTTCTATGTGCATGTGTGCCCACAACAGCCTGCGTGTGTGTGCTTTTGTATTTATGACTCCGTGTCCAAAATATGTCACTTTCTCTCTGGCTGTGCTGGCAACATGCTGATGACTCAGCCCATTCAACACATTAATCCTGTTTCTTCGCAAACTGTACTCAGCCCACGCTGCATTTTAATACGCCGCATATATTACAGGCCATCTGATTCCAAGAAAAGCGAGTCAGAGTAAAGCGGAGCGTGATGTGTTCAAGTTTGTCATTGGACCAAAGACGCCATCAGAGGAGGCTCCAGCTGCAGTGGCAACAAAGGAGATAAAAGGTAACGCTGGGTGATAGCTGCACACACTGTTGGCACTATCGCAGACTGTTTTCGATAAAACTACCAACACAGTCAGATTCAACAAGTTCCTACCATAATCAGCAAGGTTTTTTTCTTTGACTTCAAAAGCTTTGGTAATCCTATTAAACAAATTGATTCATATCTGCCCTGTCACCTCATCAAATGAAATCGGACCACCAGGTGTCAAAGACAAATTGGTTCTTATAAGGCAGACAGCAGATTTTGTTTTAGTCATGGCCAACAGTAGTCAAAGCAGAACAAATACAAGAAAACTAAACAAGCAAATATATTTTTTCATTACATCTCACACCATGAATCTGACATGATTTTAAAACTGTTTTCATGATCCTAATAACACTCTCACAACTCAGATTGTTACAGTGGTTACTCGGCTCAGTGGCTGTTCAGACACATCGACTAACGGATGGATCCTAATAAAGGAGAGATGAGGTATTTTAAGGTACAAATGAGGGTTTATTCATCACTTTTATTATGGTGTTTTGATGTCTTACTAAATATTTTCATTGTTTTTGCAATATATGTTTTTACTTTATTTAGTACTTTTATATTTATGATTTCGTCTACCTTTATTTTTACAATTGTTCTTTAGAAAGCACCCTGTCTTCAACGGTTATGGCATTTTTAAAAATTTCCTTCTTTAATTTTTGAACATTTTGGAGGAGAAGTGAGTGCTCATTAGTCAATGTATCTCTGTAGAAGTCTGGGATTGGTTGTTTTCAATTTTTTCTATTATATCTGTTCTTTTCAAATGCAAAAGTTAGACATTTTATGATGACCCTGTTGAAATGCTTTGGCAAAATAATAAAATTGTTCACCGAATATTAAATGTGTTGCTGGAGGCTTTAATCACTTTGATGTTACAAAGCAAAGCACTCCACCATCCCCATGATTTAAAAAAAATGAATTACTGTAGTGACACAATATGACTCCAAATACTTGATGTAATTTCTTTGTGATGGACAGAATTTGACTTTTATGGGCAATAGTAAAGTCTGTGTAATTTATGTATTATTGTTATTAATGATGCAGTTTCTAATTTATAATTTATTTGCATAGATAATCTAAGATTTGTCTTCTTGACTTCTACACTGGTCTAATCTTTAAATGGTTTCATTCTGTATTTCCTTTTTGCACCTTAATTAACCCCCATCAGCTACAGACCAGACTCTTCGTGCAGATATGACATTCCACTTTAAACATCTTTGCAATTTTAACATCTTTGTAAAGCTAGCTGGTAAAACATAATGTGAAAAGAGTAAATATAATTACTTATGTAACACCTGCTTGTTTCCTGTTTAACCAAACACTGAAATTAACCAGTAAACTTTCCATACTGGTTCCAGTCTTCTGCGCAGTGAATTTTTGCGTATTTTGCTTCATGCTACAGACTTGCATTTTAGTTGAAGTAATTCATCTTTTTTATGTATAATTATCCGTTAGCATTTTGTAAATCATTTTAAGCCACATCTCCTTCTAATCATTACAAACATCTCTTCTGAAAATTTACAGGCAGACTACAGTCTTGAGTTTTTCACACTGACATCCACACCGCTTTAATTTTCGTTTATGACTCAAAACATGAAAAAAACTGCTAATTATTCACACAGCGACAGCTGTTGCCGTTCTATCAAATCTGCATAAATCAGTGGGTCGTTTCTGAATGGAAGAGTGTCTCCACTGCAGAAATTAATGCACACGATTTGTTAGAAGGATCAGACATCTATTAGCAACAACAATCATTAATTTGTCACAACTGGATTCTTTGTGTGTTCGCCACAAAAAAGAAACTTTGGTCTTTATGAACCTGAAACAATGAAAAGTGACTGATGCATCCTCTCCTGTACAGTAAGCTACTTTACAAGGAAAAATTGGACCAAAATCCATGAAACTGATTGTGTGACTGCAGATTCAGTAGTCACACAATCCACTATTTCTACATATTTATTTTTAGCCATTCACATACCTAAACATTCAATTTATTCAAGAGATTGGTGCTCTGGCTTTTGGCTTTGTAACTTTAATTAATTTTTTAAATGTTTACCTTTTTTTAAAAAAATGTTTTGCCCAAAGAAATACATCTCTTCAAATAGATCTCTTCAATACCTTCAAATCACTACTTTAGCATCCTTGCTCTATTTTTGTAGTCTTATATTACTTTGAGTTAAGCTAAATTTTTGCAAAGATTTAGCTATTTCTAGCTTAAAGCCTGCCTATCACTATTTCTAGCTTTTGTATAACCTTTGGCTACTTTTAGCTTTTACCTAGATTTTTGTTACTGTTAGATTTTAGCTAGTGTTTTGCTACTTTTAGCTAGCAAGTGTTCTTTCTGACTCTTATAACTTTTAAGTAATGTTTTGCTTCTTTTAGCTTTGGCAATTTAGTTTTAGCTTCTTCAGCAAATTTCAGCAAAGTCATTCAGCACTTAGCATTCACACTGCATTGTCCTATTTTTTTATTTTTTTGTAGTTCATGGTCACACCAGCTAAATTTAGAACAACTCAAGATTTAGACATGTAAAATTCTAATTTACAGGAGAATCAAAGTGTACTAAAACAAGAAAACAATATTGCATGTTTACATGTTTGTATGCAGCAAGAAACATCATAGAAACAATCAAAGAACAAATGATCACAGGTGAGAGAGAACGCTAACAAACATTCTCACAGCGAACAGATATTCAGGTGTGTAGCTTTTTTAAGCCTTGTTAAAACACTAATATTCCCTGTGTTATAACTGATTCTAATTTGGACAAACTCCAGCTTCATTTTAATTAACTATTACCAAATCCTTTTTACACCCTGAGTGCTATTTTCAGGCCTTAATGGGAGGCATAAAGGAAGACCTGAGAGATTTTACACACAAAAAAGTTGTATTATCATCATTACTGAAAGAGAGTGTGGTGTGTACATGTGTGTGTCTTTGGGTGTTTTTTGGCAAGCATCTGTTATGTTTTACAGCAATCCTCCTCTTTACTAATTTAAGCTCACTCCAGCTCAGGATGAGAACTCACTCAGCTCATGTTTATATACAAGTATTACTATAAATATATTACTCAGATTTCTACAAATGCTGTACTTTAGTAAAATATTAACATATAGGGATCAGTTATCTGTTATTTGGTGCCTTTTTTGGTTCTAAATTTGTAAAAGGTTTATCTTCACAGATATACAGGCCAACACACACACACACACTGTTTAGGATAATTGCATGTTTTTTTATATGCTATAAAAGGAACACGTAGGGACGGATTTTCTAAGTTGAAAGAAATTAGCGTGTGTTAACAAGTCATAAACATGGTCTCTCAAAGTGTCTTATTTGCACTTCTTTACAAACTCATTGGGTGCAATCAGCTCATTAATGACCAAAAACGTCGACCAACAGCAGCTGAAATTGGTGTCCAGTCGCAAACAAGCAAACTCGTTAATAAGCAGGAGCCTCTGATTTACTAACAACACACAAGCAGCTTGTTTTCTTGCCGCAACAATAGAGTCACTATAATCATCATTAGCTCAGTTAAAAGTGGATTGTTCGCCACGCAGGTCTAGTTTGATTAATTAACACCTGTTTGCACATGTTTGTCATAAAACTTCACTTTCTAATTTAAGTTTTTAATTGTTTTTTGCAGGATCATTTACACCTCACATACTGCCACAAATACACCACGAAACACCTTATGGACTTGCCTAACAGTAACTTTCCCTTCTCCCTACTGTCCTTTCGAAGGATTTTCTTCAACAATCCACATTAATTAATTAAGCTTTGCACAGTTCAAAGCTTAGTAAATGCTTTATATAAATATTCACTTTGTCAAAGTTTGTGCACTGAAAGGAGAACTCACTCACTGTGTACACACCTTTAGGGGCTAACTCACCACTGCGTGTCATTAGGGGATTTAGCTCAAACTGTTATAAGGTCTTTCTAAGGATTATAAGGACTCTTACTCCCACTACCTAGCAGTTATAAGGACCTACGTTTTTGCTTCTGTAATGCTACAGGAATGCTGTCATTGTGCAGCACTCTGAAAAATGGCTATAATTTGAATGTACAAATAATGAGCAAATACTTGTTCTTTAACGTCTCGCATGCCATTATTTTCAAGGTTAGACCAAAAGGCTACAACTTCATCATTTCGCAACATCGTATTATCTTAGTTTAAAACTCTGGCATGAAAGGTGGCGCGTAATATGCAGTCGACTTTAACTTTTAAAGCAGAATATTGAAGAACACTAGGAGCCAAGACTGAAATCTTGAAATCGTGAAATCAGTCTACTTTGTGTTGCACTCGTTCAAAATAGAACACATCATAGCAGACACGGGCGACATTTATGTACCTTCTACTTTAGCATCCAGTTTTAATAGTGCAGGTGCACATATATTTATGTAAGGACCAATCACATCCCCCTTACATCACCTGAGAGTCTCTATTAAGTCAGAAAAGTGTCTATTCTGAAGCGGGAGCTAAAAAAGTCTTGATGAACAAAATCAGTGGTGTCAAAACAAAGAAAGAACAAATTACCTCGAATGGTTAAGAGTATGAAACAATTCTAAGCAGGAAAAGCAGCTCATATAAAATAATAGTAATTAACAATGGTTAGTATTTTATGCCAAAATTATTAATTGGCTCATACCAATAAACTCTACATCTGTCAAATATTACTTTGATTGTTGATCATTATGATAAAACCTGAGATCCTGATTTATTTATTTTTTTGATCCAGACTATAATGCCCTTATAACGGATAGAGGTTTATTCTATTAGTCATTCTTAAGAATTCATTGTTTATATGACTTTACTGGCAATCATTTCAACAACAATTATCTTCAGTTTCTTAAAAATTAAAATTTGTTGCTTTTCATCAGCCAATTATTACAGCAAATAACATTATTTTTAGATACTGGACTATGAGCCAAAACATGAAATAATTTGCGTTGATAGTCTTTACGCAACAAGATTATAATTGTCTTTCTTGTACAGTTTTGTGATTTTTCTGCTTTTAGACCCAATGACTCACGGACACCTATAGAAAAAATGTGTTTGTTTTCCATAGGAAGTGTTCAGTAAACAATATTTTACTGATTACGTCTTCATGGTCTGCATGAATAAACCGACAAAGACTTGTTAAAATAGTGACACAACTGCAATGGTTACAAATCAATAGCCATAAAGTGTAATTGAATAGTCTAGGTTATTGTCAAGTTTATTGGACCTCAGTGTGCTGCTCAAAGAGAGTCATAATCAATATTTTAGGGAGCTATTAGTGGCGTGTAAATTGGTGAGGTAATGCTAAAATTTCACGTTTTACAGCTTCAGGTAATGAAGTTTTTGCTCCGAAAATCAAATTGCTAATAATAGTGCTGCTCGAGCTCTCCCCACAATGACTCTGTGTTATTGTGATCATTATTAGTCTGTGTAGATCTTTCAAAATCAATAAGGACAGCAAAACGCACCATTCAGAGAGGCCATATCATATTAGAGCTGGATGATGTAAGTACAGCGGGATGCAAATGTAACCCTCTGCTACATGTTTGTGCAGCGTAAAGGGCTCTCCCTGCAGCAGGAAGAACATTTGGCAAATACTTAACTGCAGCACCTGAGAGGCCTTTTCACATCAAGTCAGTTTATTAGGTAACTGAGGACTGAAATTCTCTTCACTGCTTCAACCTCTCAAACCAATATACCTGTTTGTTCCCCCTCCCGGCTGTTGTTCAGCAAAACCAAGCCCATTATAATCCCTCTCCTGTTTCCCTGTCTTCCTGAGGCTTAGTCGATATGTTGGGCTACCACACACGTGCGCAGAGAGATAATGCAAATGTCTCTATAAATAGGGACAATAATGCTGACAGTAGCGCTCTCCGAAGTGAGATATCTCGGTGTAATTTTCTCTAACACGCACACATACATTCAGTAAATACCAGCGAGGAAGGTCTACTCTGTGCTTTAGCACGATACTCCTGAAGCAGCACAAAAATAAAAAATGTTTGAGTAGCAAAGCAAACACGCTTCACGCCCGTGCCGTCCCAGGCTCTAAAATGGGACTGCTCCACAGAAAACAGATCAATGTCTCAAAAAAAATGTTTTGAACAAACAGCACTCAGCTCAAATGTGCAGCAGACTAAATAATCTGAATATTGACTCTGCGATATGTTGGCCTCTGCAGCTCATGTACTGTATTATCTACAGGCAATATCCCACATTATAGGCCTTAAATCCATTTGGCAGTGGTACAACTCTCATCTTTGGTGCATCTGCTTGGAATATCCCCCACATATTTTTCTATTTCATTGTCAGTTTTTCATAAAATCCTCTAAAACCACATGAGGGCTGTATTCCATGTCGTATTTCCCCAATTTATATAATTAACTGCAGCGTAATAAAGAGCAACTATCAAACTATGCAGCCTCTGCTTCAAACTTACAGAGCACGTTGAAAACTAAGGTAAAGACCAACAGGATGAGAAGAATAATTGAGATGGATAGAGCCTCATCTTTCACAGCTGTTCTCCTGCTTTTGTCTCTTTCTTACCTTCCAGTTCTTGATGAATGACACTGGAGAGATTGGGCTCCTCGCCCCACCAGAAGATCCACAACTCCTTGGCATCAGGCTTGATTTTGCGCCGCCACACGCACAGTAGGTTGGCCTGCACGCAGCACATGAAGCTGCGCAGGACCGGGTCATCTTGAGCCGGGGCTGAGATCACCGGGCCGTACTCCCCACCGCCGCGGAAGCTGTAGCAACGCCATTTAATGCCGTTCAACTCCGCCTGGAAAAAGAGAGAGAGAGAGACAATTAAGGCTTTGCAGCAGTAAACATTCAGCCATTCAACAGCCTTAAGATTAGTCCTCGTTAAACATTTTTATTACATTTTTTAACAATTTTATTACACAAAAAGGAGGATCTTGGAGTGCTAACAAGGCATTTCAACAGGAGACTCAAACTCAAGCGCCTCTCCATCCAGCTGTCAGGCTGAGACCGCAGACAGAGCGGCAAGACTACACACAAAAAGGTTTTAGTGCTGGTTGAAAACAGATGGTCTTTTCCTGGACATGTCAGTGTAAAAGAAGCACGTTTGCACCCTGGACAGTGAAGTAGATATTTTTATTATTATAATCTTCTGCTATAACTTACATTGTGGCTGCTGCTGTTGCTGCAAGCATCTTCATTAGGTTCATAGACTAACACCCTAATGCAGGGGTTCTTAAATTGTGGGATGCAAACCCTAAGGGGGAACATGACCACTCCTCTTTATATTTAACCTTAATTCTCAGGTCTATAATTTTTCTAGCAGAAATAATGTTTAGACATTGTTACCACTCTGACTTGTTTTTGTGATGGAGCACATCTCAGGCAGTGTGGAGAGTGGATCCACTCCTTACTGTTCAGTCTGTGCATGGCTTAGATAGAAAAGGATGATGTGCGGAAGAGTTTTACTTCTCTCACGGAGGAAAAGTTTGTCGACTGAAGGATTTGTCACTTTAAATCAGGGACAAACTATCAATTGGTCGAGGTGGGAACACACTGCTCTCTCTGCTGGATCTGAGCAGGACATCCAGCAAATGGGCCGGTTGTTGTGCTGAATTTGTGTGTAAATGTGGAGGAAAAGGGAAAAAAAGCTGCTTCAAGTTAAAGCGACTAAAGATATCTTGCTGCTGAAGTTACAACTAATGGTAAGATAAAAAATTGCTCTCATGGTAATCTCTAAAGATTTCAGCCATCCTTTCCTTACTGCTACACTTCCAACTTTGCAAAACACTTGTCAACTGATTTATATTTGTCTTTAATAACTTCTACTGCAACTAAGTATTTTTTTTAGATTCAAAGGAGGAACTTTATATCACATGGAGCCAACTGCACTTCCAAGTCTATTGTTTTCACAAATGCACACCATTCTTGGAAACAATGCACATTCCTTTCAAAAAGGAAAGAAAAGAAGAAAGTCGCAGCTCCAGTATGTATTTGACAGATGCCTGGAAAGGAAGCTTTATTAGTGTGTTGTTGTCAAGAGCATATGTAGACACAAGGCAACCCAACAAACGTGCTTTAACTAACCAAGTGACAGCCAGATGCTGTCACTCAGAGATAAATTTTCTGGCAGATTCCGTGCTCAGTGTGGGTATGTTTGCTGAGGGGCAGGATTGCAATGTTTAAGCATCCCCTGGTTTTTGCAAGTCGTTCAGGAAAATCTCCAGATATGTGGACTTACAGAAAGGGCGAATAATAGTGTTTGATGGTTCGAATCTGAATCTTTAAGCAGTTAAAGACTTGACATCTGGTACACACTCCAACAGGGAGCCCTTCCTCTGCAAATCTGTGGCACAGCAGCAGAAAGGAAACGTTCCTAAAGGAGGTTTGGGTGCAGCTATAACATGCCTTATTGGGAAGGTTGGTAGAGGTTTATAACTCTCATCACAAAATATGCATTTATATGATTTGACTGTCCTACAAAACCTGGTGAATTAGTGATTTTTACTGAATCATAGGAGCAACACATGCATGCATGGCTGTTTTTGTCTAATGCAATTGACTTGTTGACTTGACCCCTGTTGGACAGCTGACCTCTCCAGGCTGCTCCTTGCCTCTCACCCAGTTACAGCAGGGACAGTCTTTAGCCTCCTGCAACCCAAAACAGGTCTGGAAAATGAGTAAAACAATAATGAATAGTTTTACTGTCAAGTCAAATAGCAAAAACTATGCTCTCAATCATGAAAACAGAGAAAAATTTAACAATTCTGTTAGTTGTAGCTGGACCAAAGGTAGCGAATTTGCCTTTTTGTGCTTCTGAGCAGACAAAACAAGATATCATCTTGCGTTGAGTGAAAATATTGAAGGTCACTTCTCTTCATTTGTGACATTTAACAGAGCAAACAACTAACTGACTGACTCAAAGACTAATTAGCTTCATCATTTTATTTTGTGATGCTAAAAAGAACGTCAATATTTGCAGCATTTAATGTCAGTAAACATTTATTAATAAAAGCTAATGAAGAGGAGTGCCAAACACCTTAATTTACCTGATGCATCAGAAGATGTTTGCCACATCGAGTCTTACTGCTGCAACATTGATTTTTAAAACTATTCATCTTATCAAGAGAGTGTTAAATAAAACGAGTGCTGCGCAAAATCCATTATGTGATTGTGGTGTGAAATATGGTTTTCACATAATGTGTTTTATTTAAAAGAAAACTATCAGACAAGGCTGATTTAATCAATAACTGCCCAGACATGGTCAGTTCATAGTGTGTTTTGTGTTTGCCCAGCTAGGAACCTTACAGATGATTAATATTATTTAATGTCTCCCTGATAAGTTTTCAGAACAAAGCTAAAAACTGAACTTTATTGTTCTCAGTAATAAAAGCTGCTGCAGAGAGATAAGCCAGAGCATAACAGCAAAACATACCGGATGGCCTTCAGAGAACGAGGTGAATTAAAGCTCCAGCATTTCTTCAAGAAATGTATATCACCTGTTGTCTTTCGTGCCAGAGTTTACGAAGATTATCTAATGATGAGTAAGGATGGCATTATAGTCCTTACGATCAAACCTTGAAAATATCATTATCTGAAATCTCAGCAAGACCTCACCAGCTGTGTTAGCTCTTGGAATATTTGTAGAAGCTGCGACTCAGCTACTACCGCACCAAATTTTAGCTCAATATTTGTGAAACTGACTGAGTTGGAGCCATTTTAGATTTGGCTAAAGTCGATTAGCTTTGGCGGCCATTCTGAATTAGTGTGACTCCAAAAGTTATTTAGTTGTAGATGTACATGCAGTGATTACTTCCTGAGAGTTTCACTAAAATTCGTCTTGTGGTTCATAAGATATCTTGCTAAAAGTCGGACAAGTGAACACACAGACATGGGCGAAAACATGATTGCCCTTTAGCCTTCGGGGACAGGCGATAATGAAAAAGAACACAAGAAGAAGCTGGGGTGAATGACTGAATGTGGTGTAAAGACCTTTGGGGTCCGTGGACTAGATAAAGGGCTAATCAAGTGCAAGCCATTTACCATAAAATGATATTTTAGAAGAAGTTTGTGTTGCTTTTTGAAGTCTTTGTAGTGAAAGTTCTTTGCAATGACACATGTTTCCCTCCAACGAAGCCAGAAAGCAGGTGTTTGGTATGATTTTATATGTGCACATGCACAGATAAACAAAGAAAGCATAAACAGTGACCCTGTGGTGCTCCTGTATGCTTTGGAAACTTTTTTACTGTTTATCTGTGTCTTTGTGTTTACTTTTTTTGCATGAATGAGCTGCATACACAAAGGTATTGTGGCGCAGGAAAGAGATTTGGCATGAAGGAGTGTTGGTGGGAGGGGGGATCTCTCAGTGTGTTGCACTGCCCTCCTCTTCTCCCTGGTGTTCACCCAGCTGTGAGGACCATGTTTGGCACACTGGCCTGGGCACCGAGCCATACGGGAACAACCGAGAGAAGAAAAACACTGACCCATTTTAGCACAGGTACAGGTAGATAGAAGAACATTAAAACCTGCAGAGGGTTTAAGTGGACGAAGAAAAGGACACTCCTCGGCTCTGATGACTCGAGAGAAATTGCTTGTCCGCTTTTGAGATGTTTTTTAGTGTGTCTGCAAAAAAGAAGTAGCTATAGCCAAACCTCTTTGCCGCACAAAAAAAAAAAAAAAAACATCTGCGTCTGCAGTCAAATTATGTTCGAACCAACAGATTCACAGCACGCAATTCAGCACCTTTAAAGTGAGCGTACTCCGATGCATGCACATTCAGAATACACCCTTATAATTACAAGCATGTCCCCGCTGTAATGACGGCGTGTGTAATGAAAGATACAAACATTGGCACTGTGATAAGCCAAGCCCTAAAATTAGCCGTGACAAGGTCAAGGATGCTGTTTGTCCTAAAGCAAAGAGAAAGACATCTGCTTGCACTGCCTCGTCACTCTTAGTCAATGTCAAAAGTTCCTCTGGTGCTCGGCACAGCTGTCTGCGGCTGCTGAATATGAAGCGAAAATGATGAGAAGCGAAAACGTCAGGGAATATATTCGCAGTGAAAGCTTACCAGTTGTTTTAAAAGGCTAAACACGCTCTCGCTTGAACCCATTGATAAATGGGCATCTACAGACATTTACGGCAGAAAAATGCTCAACTGAGACATTTTTTCTGAACACGGCTTGTTTCTTGTTTAAAAAAAAACATCAGTGGGTTGCACATGTATTTCAACTTGGTCATCTATCTGTTTTGTTTCCTTCTAACATGGAATTTAATTAGATTTTTTAAAAATCTGAATATAAGTATCCTTAATTCATCCCTTTTTTTATTTGCAAGCTGGTACCTCTTATTATGCCAAGAGCACCATCCTCACAGTGAAGCATGGCGGTGGCAGCATCATGCCATGGGGACGTTTTTCATTGTCACGGACTGGGAGAAACTGGTCAGGGTAAAAGTAACAACAAATAGTGCAAAACATGAAGAAATTCTTGAGGGAAACCTGTTTGATTCTTCAGGTGACCTGATGCTGGGACAGTGTTTCAGCAGGACATTAAAACGAAACAAACATTAAAACAACACTCCAGTGGTTTGTGGAGAAACAGTTAAATGTCCTGGAATGGTCCAGTCAAAGTCCAGAACTCAATCCAATTAAGAGTATCTGGTTTGATTTAAAAACTGCTCAACAAAAGTGAAAATTTACTTTCAAGATCCACTGTATGAAAAGGTAAATGTGCTTTTATCAGTTGTGTTTAACTGAAATTTTGTAAGATAATTACTATATCTTGGTTGGCTTGCACATTGATTAGAACATTTCTGAAAACACTTTTTGCAACAGTGCATGTTTTATTCACTTCTCTCCACATGGATGTGAAACTCCCCTCATGCATTATTCTGCCCTGTCAAATAAAGATAGGAAAGCCTAACTTAGAACAGAAATGACCGAATCTGTTCACTTCCTAGAGCAGAAATCAGGCTTACAGTGATACAGTTTAGATGATAATTCATATTTCCTGGGTAAATCAGTTTAACCTGTGCAAACACAGGTGCTGTTTACTTATCGGCCATGTGGAAAAGTGCTATCCCAGTGCCCCTATTGCACTCCTGCGAAGGATTAGCTGTGGCACAGTTGCAGGGAAAAAGTTGTGGGGGGGGGGGGTTAGAGCTGCAGTTACAAGCTCGCAGGCAGATCCAAACACATGCCTGCGCGCACAGGCACCGATGAACGCCCACATCACATGACGCAGCTGTGATGATGTGCAGACCAGAAGTGCTCAGAAACGGTGACATGCATCAGGAGGCAGACATATTTCCCAGCTGATGTCCAGCTATCTGTCAGGGACGACAGCTAAGATCTGCCTGTCTGTCTGCGTGCGTTTCAGCCGCTTCAGTTGTGTATCCTCACACACACACACACATTGTTCTGCTTCTTAATGTGTGCAGGCATGAATGTCAGTGTGTCACTATCAGAGCTCTGAAGTTATTAATACCAGTGCTAACAAACAGCCAGCTCTCATATTTATTATGAGTGCATTATCACTTGTAACACATTAAAGAAAACCTGTCAACATTGTGAATTCAACTGATATTATGAGAGATTTTGCTGAAAAACCAAAAGCAGAGCTGTTATCTCTGTCCCGTAAAAACAAAACAGCATTCTGATTAAATTAAAATGAAAATTCCCATTATTTTATTCAACTATATCGTCAACGACAGTCTTTAATCTTGGATTAAGCTCAACAATTAGAGAATGGATCTTTGGCTGCAGCATTTTGGGTGGCAAATGAGGCTAAATTGTAAAACAACACAATGATGAAGATGAGCCAGCTTTACTTCTAATAATGTGTGGGAAAATGAACTTGACAAAAATTGTCTCGTTTTGGCATCGGCTGAGGTGATGATAGTTTGTTTTAATGGGCTGCATTTTATTTGAGATCAGAGCAAACGAGTATCCAAGACGGCACATTCCCTCGCTCTGCGAACAAGTAAATCAAAGCTTCTTCTCCGCCTCTTTAAAACACAACCACAAGGGTGAAAAAGAAAAAAAAAAAAAGACGTCAAGGGGGAAAAAAAATGATGGTGGATTTTGTTTCACAGTCAATAAAACCTGAACTCCTTCGAGCACTTTGTTCGGTAGGTTGGCTGGTTCAGTCTCTGATTGAGTGCAGAACCCAAAAAAGAAAAAAACAAGAGCTTTTCCTCCAATTGCTGAGACGGACTGGAGCTTTGACCTTCCCCTCACCTCTATTATCGTTCCCGTCTTCACTCTCCCTTTCATCTCTCGGCACCCTCTCGCTGACATGGATGCCTACAGAAAACACCGCAGAGTATCTAACACTTTCATTTTGGCTTTTTTTTTTCTTTTTTTCATCAAGTAAACAGATGAATATATCAATTACCCATAAAATAGGTTGCCTTGAATATTTTTCCTTTGACTTTTTAATCACTCTGTGTGCTTTTCTAAGTTTTAAATGTGGCGCAAACCCTTGAAACAAAGGTGAGCCGGCACTGGAATACATCATTTGTGTCCCAACCAGGGTTCAACCTCAGTGCACTGGAAACATGCTTGTAATCAAAAAGAAATATGGAAGTGACTGCTTTAATCTCTGGCATATGTTACACCTAGAAGAGAACAGAGCAAAGTCTATAACATATGGTTTAAACAGAGAAAAGGATCCAATTTGTGATTGAAAATGTTTGTCATTCTGCAGCTCTAAAAGCCTGGAAGACGCATGGAGTAAATACTGCACTTTGATTTAAAGCCCAGAAGCTTTACAATGAAGGGGAAGCCTCCCATTACTTAAACAACACAGCTGAGAGAAAATCACGTTTGAAGTGCACCTTTTCAGGAATGCATTTGCAGACTAAAATATTTTCGCTTTTCTTCCGTCTTAAAAAAAAGAAATCTGTCACTTGAATGAAGCTTTTGAACTTTTTAAGACGCAGATAAATTTCTGCCTTGTAGATAAAACAGAGGCACTTTTAGCACCACACTCTGCAGAGCACCTAATTTTAGTGTCACAAATAAATTTCTTCATGTTTTGTTTTCTTCAGAGTCAAAGGGACACCCAGGAACAGTCACCAGTCCATCATGGAGTCCACCCACCGTGCATGCTAACAGCCACTTTAAATTTAATTGCTATTAGTGCTGCTTGATTATGGGGGAAAAAACATGATTAATTAAATCAATTATTCATTGAGTTTGGAAATGTTGCTTTTATTGCACTTAAAGAAAGTAAATTGCCTCAAGCATGATTTTTTTCTTGATATCTTCATGTTAAACTCTCCCTGAAAATAAGTAAGAAATTATTTCTTTAAGTGCAGGCTATTAAATAAAATAATTACAAACAAAAATTAAAGAGCAACACGGTGCATTGTAGTGTGCTATGGAATCAGTTTTTTCCCAAATTTTTGTTTTTAATTTGACAGTTTTTATGATTTAACCACATTTCTTTCACCTAAAAATGTCATCATATGGCGGATTGCTAAAGTTTCAAAAACAAACTGGTAAAACATCTGAAATTTTAAACATACTGACATATATTTGCCAATATATCTGCAGCAGGAGGCGAGACAAGAAGAGAGCACACTCGCAAAGTGGATTATGGCAAAATAGGTTTAAAAAATAATCACTTTTGTGTCGATTTTATTGTTTTTGTGATCATTTGGAGCAAAAATTAAAACTACAAATTCGAATAATTCCACAGCCCTAGCTAGCATGCGTGTTTTAGGATGTCCCAAAGAACATGCAAGCTGCACTAAGACTCAAACCGGAGACCTTCTTGTTGTGAGGTGATGGCGCTAACCCCCGCAGGACTGTCAGTGTAACAAACCAAGTTTTAAAAAAAAATGGATTCCCTCTGATTTTATGCAACTGCTTGAGCTTTCTTAAGGCCACTATCCAATCTGGAGTGCAGCTGATGTGATTGTTTGAAGTTGCATCTAAGTGGATCTGTGGTTAATTCAGTCCCGCAGGAGAGAGAGAGAGAGAGAGAAAAGGGATGAGAGAATTGTCTAAGAGACGTGCCACTTCTTTAGAATTCTCACAACAACGTAAGAGCCTCAGAGTCTGACAAAGAATGCACTTAAGGCTATTGAGAGACGTCTTGTATCAGCAGTTTTACCTTCCCTGGCACACGCAAAACACTTACTCTGTCACAATGGCGTCCCTTTCTCATCCACGTCAAATCAGTTTAGACACTTGAGCGGCTGCCAGTATTTGGAGTCTCTTCAGATCACTTGCGATGCTTTAAAGGCTTAAGATAAGATTTGTTTTTGGGTTGTTTTTTGGTTTTTTTTAGATGCACAAAATAGTATCCACCTCTGTCTGAGGGAATTTCAAAAGACAGAGAAATTGCAAAAGCTCCCGATAACATTTTTTCATAATTTACCCTAAAGTATTGTCCTCCAGTATCCAGTCTGTTTGGATCGCATTCATTTGGTTTCTAATTCCAGCAGAACCACGATCCAAACCATCTACTTGTACGTTTTAGCTCTTTGATATGAGTCTGACTGTGTGCTGATCCCACATCTATGAGGGGCCGTTTAGGACAAAATGTACATTTTGTCTCTCACACACTACAAAAAACTCACGCAAACTCAAAAAATATTCACGCACACTCAAAAAAAACCCTCACGCACACTCAAAAAATATTCAAATTGTGTATACACACTACTAAAATGCCACACACGCATACAAATTTTATCTTTCTCGCACACATACACTGTACCGACAACTCGCACACACACACAAATGTTAACTTTCTCGCACACACACGCTGTCCCGACGACTCGCACACACACACTAATGTTACCTTTCTCGCACACACGCTGTCCCGACGACTCGCACACACACACTAATGTTACCTTTCTCGCACACACACACATTTGGATTTAATCCCATCACATCCTCCAAAAGCATCCAACGAATTCTATTCTCATTAAAAGATGTATTCTTGTTGTTTGAATCAAAATCTAACAACTCGCAATTCTTGTTGACTAAAAATAAAAAACTTTATTTTTTCTCCACAGAATCGTATCGATTTGTTTTTAGAATAGGTGACTGCATTGGTTCAATAAAAAAACATAAGTTTTATAAATAAGATCTTTTAGGACTGATTCATCTTATTTGGTTCAAAGGTTCACTGGATTGGTTGGTTGAATAAATTTTAAATTAATCGTTTAATAAACTCTTGCATCTTTTCTCAGATAACTGTTCATATAAGAAGATTTATTTTTGTTTAAAGCAAACTTAAACAAATTCAGCTGTTCTCGTAAAAATAACACTTATCAAGGAAAATTGGTTTTACCAACTTCATTAAAATGAATCAAACTCAACATTAGTAAATAAATTCAAAATTTGAAAAAGCCCTGCAAAGATCAGGGCTTAGACATTGATTAGAACATTTATAAAAACATCTTTTGAGCTTGTGAATGTTAGAATTATTAGAATTATTAAGTTACAGCAGCACAGTTGCTTCGTTGTGAAAGAAAGCCAAATAACTGTGTGAAATTATTTTCAGCAGTTTTTAAGTTCATTTAACAAATTATTTTAGAGTGTAGCCACTCCTCCTTTGTCTTTCTGTTGCGTTAGCATTTACCGTGTGATTGTTTCTGCTGCATAAAACCACACTATCTGTTAACAACGGTGTCACACGGAAAGCAGTGGTGAACAAAGACTTGTGATGATAGAGTCACACTTTTCCTCAAAATTAAAACAACAAGAACAACAACAAAAAAAACAGGAATAGAGGCTTAATATCAGCAAAGACTGCGATGCAAATGCTGAGAAGTCACCAATTAGAACAGCCAGTGGCAGAAATAAGAGCAGTCAATGACTCCCCCCCTTCATCAATTAACCCACTGAAATCAAATTAACCCACAAGGAGCTGAACTCCCCTCTGGCATTTTGCAACACAAATGAAGAGCAATGCACATTATTGCACTTGCGAGGCGGCGCGAGCGACACAAAAGCACCAAACGTGTGCCGAAGGAAGGCTGCAGACACGAAACAGATGCCTTTCCTCTGCCTTCTGCCACCACCTTTAAAAGTCCCCACAAAACAAGGGGCTGTCATTTGATCTGTGTTCTGCTGTAGCATCCAGCCCTGGGAGGTGAGCGAGCCAAGCGACCTAATTAGAGCAGTGAGAGTCCCAGGGGCTGAGTGACGGATAGAGCTGCCAATCATATCACAGAAAGCCTCCGCCAAGCCGCGACTCCTCACCTGACACAAAGAGAAGCAAGAGGTAAGGGGTGTGGGGGGTGGAGGGGACAACAACAGTGAAAGACAAGGTGTGCAGAGACAAGACCCCACACACACACACACACACCCCACCATCCTTGCCATTTGCCAAGCACGACAACTCAAACCTGCAGTGTCAGGCTGCTTTCGCACCATTAAGGGACTGCCTGGCCCTGGTTAGTCTCATTTATTCACGAGAACATAAAAATAAATAAACCAGCCTCTGTTCTGCCCGTCTCCCGAGAGTCATTTCTTAACTACGGGACAAGAAAAAGGGGGGAATTTAGCAAGAGACACAAACAAAGGAAGAAAGAAAAACAAGAAGACACAGGGAGAAGTAAAAACTGTTGCTAGGCAACATACAACATCTTTAGGAATTCAGAACGGTACTCAAGTTTAGAGATTTCTGTCTCCAGGGTTACAGTAGGAATATAAGATTTTATATACTTCTCTATTTTCTTATTGTACTGTAAAAACCACATACTGTGTGTGTGTGTGTGTGTGTGTGCTGTCTTTCCTGAGCAGAACTACACCTCAGTTTGTTACCTTTACAAGCTCAGAAGTGGCTGATGATTATTGCTATAAAAAGGGGGATTAGTCACTGAGAGCAGTGAGAGAACTATTTAACTTGTATTTCGACTGATTCAGTCCAATAACTCTACAATTAGCTCTGCATGGAGGCTTCTGAAACAGCCACAATTAGTCTCTAGCCTGATTGTTCTTGAAATTGAGCAAAATGAGTATAAGTAGTATAAAGAATATTTCATTTGGTTTATAATTTCCTGCATTGATTTTTATCTGCAGGAGCATAATTTCAGATAAAATACCAGCCTGGCATGAGTTACCTTTTCCTTTTACCAATACTTAACCCATCCGTGGCCTTCGGGTCAAATTGACCCAAAGTTAAAAGGGCTTCTCTCCCTCTCTCTATCTCTCTCTCTTTTGAAGCTTCAGGATGGTTAATAGAGTAAATATTTAAAAAAAAGAAAAATGTTAAACTGCAAATAAGTCTATATGTATGGGATAATAACAGAACTCCTGATCATTATCACCCGCTGCTGAAAGACAACGGCGTGACCATGTTTTTGCTCATGTCTGGGTGTGTTGTGTGTCAGTCTGTTAGCAAAATATCTCATGAACCACAGGTCGGATTTGAATGAAACTAGCAGAAAGGAATCAGTGGAGGTTCATCTACAAATGATTTACTTTTGGAGTCAACCCAATTCAAGATAGCTGGCCCAGCTAAATGATCTTTAAAAACACAGATATGTCAATAACTCAATTAGTTTTACAGATATTAAGCTACGATTTAGTGTGGCAGTAGCTGAGACTGATCACAACCATAAACTGCAAGCACTGACTCATCACACAAGATCTGTTTTTAAAACTTTAACATTAACTATTGGAGTCATCTCTGACTGTCTGTTAGCAAAACATTTCATGAAGCACTGGATGGATTTTTGTTGAACTTTTAGGAAATAATTATTGGATGTACATATACAACTGATTAACGTTTGAAGGCAACCAAATTCAAGATGGCTGCCACAGCCAATTGACCTTAGAAAACAACACAATGGCTATAATTCAATCAATTTTACAGATACTGTGGTAAAATGTGATCTGGTTGTAGATGAGAGAAATTCACAACACATACTCCAAGCTCTGGAGTCAACCCTGTTTTTCTGTTAGCAAAATATCTCATGAACCACTTGATGAATTTTATCCAGAAAAAAATCAATGGATGTACATCTATAACTACCTAACTTTTGACTCCCACAGTCAACTGAACTTAAAAAGATATAAAGAGGGCTATAATTTAGTCACTTTCCCAAATAATAAGGTAAAACTGAAAGTGGTAGTAGCTGAGAATCATTCACAAAACATACTTGGAGTGTCTCATCTCTCAATGCCACACGTAAGCGTGGACAACATTATTTTCAAGGTTTGATTAAAACAGCTACACCTCCATCATGTCTCAACGTGAGAGGATTTTAGTCTGAAACTCTGGCATGAAAGGTTTAAACTTGCAATTTACTCAATATGGTTTCCTAAAGTTAGTTCTTTACTTCCTGAATGGGAGCAGCAGCGCTGGACATTTTCTGCAAATCAGCACAAACACTCCCATTCCTTCGCCTGTAGTCCAGTCGAAAACCTTCCTGTCTCCTTCATTTAGCTTTTCGGCAGCAAAACGCGTCCATATCTTTGCATCAGCGCTAAACCCTGCAGCTCCAAGTTCAGCCAGTCATGTCTGATAAAGACTCCATCAGAACCTTTGTGCCTCGCTTATTGTGCCGCCGTGTCCATTTGTTCCACAAAAGCAAGCCAGGACTGAAATTGAGCTGTACAAATTTTCATTAGCATCTGAAAAATCATGAGCATCTGTCTAATTCATGATGGGAGAAAGCGCCGTTTGGCAGAGCAAGGCGAATCAATGCGCCACAAACGATTGTGACTCAACGGTCTGTGCATAATGTGTTTGTTCTCATCAAGTACCCATCCTGTTGGTCGCAGATAATCTCTCAATGGAAGATCAACACACGATAATTAGAATTTGCAACAGCGCGGCAGACAACGTTATTGTTTCCTCTAGCCCCTCTTGTTGTGCAGCGCTGACACCCTTTAACCCAGAGTGCTCTAACTGCTGTTGAATCCCAGCCAACTGTGGTATTGGCAAAGCTGTCTGGCTCATAGAAAATATTTGCCCTGTTACAAGCAGGGCAGATATCTCCCTTTTATAAAATAAATAAATCTCTTTGTCAATATGCCTGCGGTCAGGTGAGGAGGCTGGAAACAAATCTCCTTGAGGTAAAATACAAAGTTGCCCCCCCATGTGATGGCACACAAAGCCCTAAACTCACAAATTTGATCCGTTTTATCTACGCATTAGACACAATACCAGGCTCCAGAGGCAGCTTGAAGTGGTTTTAATCTGCAGTGATGATGTGAGGGAGTGTGTATGGGGCAGAACAGGTAGAATGATACAACATGAGACAAAATATTTAAAAAATGACAGAAAGTCACTATTATGTGAAGTATCTGAGAAGAACAATTTTAAACTTTTTTTTCTTAGAGAACAAAGTAGCATTGAACTCATTTTTATTGCTAGCCATCAAGAGGTGAAGGTGGGCGATAATGTTTTGCCTGTGTTTGCTCGCACGTCTGTCTGTTAGCAAAATATCTTGTGAACCACTGGATGGATTTTAATGGAAATTTCAAAAAGTAATCATTCAATGTTCGTCCACAGCTGATTAATTTTTGAACTAAATCCAATTCAAGATGGCCACCACAACGAATAAACATTAGCCAACTCAAAAGCAGCTACTACTCTGTCAGTTTCACAAATATTGAGCTTAAATTTGATGTGGTAGTAGCCGAGAGGCATTCGCAACACGTAATATTGCAGTAGGTTGTGCAGGGTTCTAACAAAATGGCTACGACTTTATCATTTCTCATCAAAGGAATTTTCAGAATGTAATGAAAAACTACATTCAAGCACAATAGATTTTTTTTTCTACAGTGGAGCCTTTTTAAATACACTAACTGATATATTGAAATAAAACAAAACTAAGCAACCTTAATACAACAAGAACATTTTAGTGCTCAACTCAAATTTCATAAACGGGACAAGCACTGACCCAAAGAATTAACATCAAACACAAACATATAATAGCTGCATCCACTTCAATCACCAGTAAACTATGAATTAAATATATAACTTCACTCATTTAAAAGAGCATTGTTTGGAACACTGCAGCATAAAGAAGCATCAGCACCCTGGTTAACGCGTATCTCTTTAAGATTCTTCATGTCAGTTAACTAGCTAACTTTTCCAGCTATCACAGGCATTTGATGGCACCAGTTATGGCCCATTCCTGCCAATCCTCCTTTCCCACACAGCCTTCTGTTGCCCTGCACACATACTACACCACCAGCAGCCGCTAAGAATAGAACACAGCTGGCACTGCAGGGGCTTACATATTTCACGCTCAAGCCACCATGCTCCAAAATACTCCAGCCCAGCCTGTCCCATTTCCAGCTCCGGGACCAGTGGTGCCCCCCCCACCCCCACCCCACACACCCCACCTCCTCCTTCCATCTTTGAACTGTTCTTCACCTCGGTGGCAGGGGGCTCTGACAAGCCCTGCCGCTCAGATAAGATTCACGATTACGCGCCGGAGAATTTACTAGAAAAGAGATGTGTTGCGAAAAGCAGAAGCGAGAAGATCCTGGTCTTCCTGTTTCCAGCCAGTACGCTCGCCACCCTGGTTCCGTAATGTTTTCTGCAGCTGTGCTTCTGACTCTGACAGAATAGTTTGTGGGGATGTGTCCTATTGTGATGACAAGCTCCCACAGCTGTGAGATGGACAGATTAGTGTGGAGGTGTCTCCCTTGTGCTCAAGGTGAAGCCTGTCTGAGCTGTGAGCGAGCAGAGCCCAGAAGCACAGGTTGGACATGGGGGATGAAGAGAGTGGAAGAGGGGGGGTTGGGGGGGCTGTTTAGTGAGAATCAAGCAGATGGAGATGCTCTGTAGGGCACGCAGCTGAAGACAGAGATGCCGCCTTGGAAGCCTGCACTGTTTGTCTCCTTGATGCTGTCATGGCCTCAATGTCACCCTTAATCTACACCACAGTGCAGCTTTTACAGTTAAGTACAACAACACTGCCCAGCACCAGCACTAGTCTGAAATAAAGATATTGTTTAAAATGCTTAGGTGATTTGAGCAGATATTATTTAGGGAATTAAAATAGGGGGCCTCCAAATGACAAATCTAGAAGTACAACCAAATTAAGTCTTTTCTGGACTAAGATCAGTTGTTAAATGTCAATAGAATTAAATTTAGGAAAAAGAACTTGCATAAATTGTCATGCATACGTTTTCCTGTATTTACAGTAATTTATTTTAGGCGTCGCGGCTTTTCTACTATTTATATTGATGCATTTTAGGCAGCGCAACTTTTCCCACATTTTCTGTAATTTATGGGCAGTGCAACCTTTTTAGCATTTACTGTCATTTTTTTTAGAGATACAGCTTTTCTAGCATTTATGGCTGTTCATTTTAGGCAGCGCAGCTTTTCAAGTATTTCTACGTTCCTCCAGCCTGAGTAAAAACAATATGGTGGATGAAGAAAACTAGCATGACTGTCACTAAAAAAGGTTTTAACTATATATAACCTGGACCTTTGCCAGAAAAAAAATCTTTACACAGACCTTGCTGAATTTAATTGAAGATCACAGATTTTAAAATGTTTTGACTGAATTTTCACATATTTTTTCAAGAGCTGGGAGACAGGCGTAGGGAAAAAGGACGGGTCCACCTCCTGAATTTGTCTTGCTGTGGGACAAAAGCACCGTCTTATGGTCTCGGGTGGCCTAAACTCTAAGCGCATGTATAAAATAAATGAGAACAATCTCATGGGAGGCTCCACCAACATCATATTAGATGTACAAACTGAATATTCCTTCTAGAACAAGTAGTATATTTTTTTAAAACCCCTATTCTCCCTGATGCCATTTTTCTCCCACTCTACATTTACTTTGCTGTGTGTTCCTGATTGGAGTTAAGCTTCACCTTTTGTCAGTAAAAACAAGCACTCCATGAACCCTTGAATCTGTTTTATCAAACTTATTTATCTTGGGGAATAATTGGACGTGGAAACTAAGAACTATTTGAGTGCTCGTTTTGCATAACGCTGCAAAAACTGCCATGACATATAAATTAATTTCCTTTCTTACCACTGAACACACAGACAATTTTTCACAACTGCGAGTACCAAACAGATTATATTCACTCATAAATATCGCTGGTTAAATATAGATATTTTAGCTGGAGCAGTTTTGCTTTCTACTTTATGATTTATAAATCACATAAAACAAGTGTAAATATGCAAGAGGTTCATATATTATGCTAAAATAAAATGAAATGCAGTTTTTCTGTTGCCTGGCAGAGCAAGATGAAGCCCAGTTTTAGGATAATGTGTAGTGCCAGGGGCAATTTCAGCATCACTTCTTCAGCTCTAAAAATGATCAGCTATTTATTTTATTTTTACCCACTAATAGGGCAATTGAAGAGCACATTTTTTAAACCAAATTGAATATATAAATGTATAGTAGGTGTCTTTGCAGGTAATAGCTCATCTGAACACGTATGTCATGGAGAGCTTGTCTCCATCAAACAGAAATCGCAAAGCTGAAATTCACAAGACTGGTTTGGGCATTCGTAAGTGGAGTTCTGGAAAAGTTATGAACAATTAATATCGTACCTGCTGCAGATGGCCCTTTGACTGACCTTAGTTTGGAGAAATAGAGCTTAATCATGGATGGATTGATGAACTAACGGCCAGTCCGAACAAAGTTAAGACCAAAGTGGACTGCTGCCATCTTAAAACAACTCCATTCTCCAAACACTAATCTGTAAACATTTCCAACACAGTCAGTTTTGCATTACAAGTTCTTCTGGGGAAAAGAAATTGTAATATTCCTGCCAGAAATTCCCCAGGCATTACCAGGTTACTGCCACCATTTGGGCTTATATATAACCATAGGATAAATATAAAAATCAGCAATTGGAAGGGCAAATTCCGTGTACTTCTGGTGATGGTTCCAAGCCTGGATAAATGGTGAGGGTTGAGTTAAGACGGGCATCAGACATAAACCTTGTGCCAAAACAAACACGCAAATTTAGAACTGTCTTACTGGATCATACAGCAGCCTGACTAGATTGGTCAGGCCTGAGTTAACGTTGATATTAACCAGCTGGAAATTATACTTGGAGTCAGATGATGCATTATAGTGACCCCTGACAAGGGGACATGGGAGCAGATGGAAGACAAAGAGTGATGATTTTAAAAAATAGCGTTCAGAAGAACAGCTGGAAAATTTGGGAAACTGGAAATGTTTTAAGATGGCAGCAATCCACTTTGGTCTTGGCCATGTTTGGACTAGCCATTAGCTTGTTTTTTCTTCAAACTGAGGCGGTTCAAAGAGCTACTTACAAAAACACCCTGATTTAAAATGTCCAAACTATCTATTCCTTCAAAGACAAAGTTGAAATACCACAAACTGCAGTTCCTCAAATGTCCACGCGAGGCAAGTACGCCATTATGGGCTTTTATGTTGTCAGCTCAAGTTATACCTAAATACTCATTTGATAAGAGATGAATTTACCTAGTTAGAAATCCCACATCCTGCAATGTGACGCATTCTGAAACTGTATATACTAGAGCGTCACAAAAACTGTGACCATGAGAAGGAGCAAGACATTTACAGCTGAACGTTACCATTATTAGTGATACACCGTTCAAAATTTTCCTTTTACATACTTGGCCTTCTCTACAATACCTAGCTCTCTATTAGGGCACACATAAATAACATTTTTCAAATATACAAGCCTAATATGCACCTTCCAATATTTGTTTACAGCTGATTTATTATTTAAGCTAGAGGCTAATTTAATAAAAGATACACTTCCAGGATTAAATTTAAGACTTGTTTATTTTTAAGTAAAAAAGGACTTTGCAAAGCTATTCATATTTCTCAGAGTAAAGAAAAAAAATAGCTTTGCTGTACTTTCAGCTCTTCAATATTGCATCAGCACAAAACATAACAAGGTTTCTAATGTTTCCCAGGTCTGCATTAACTCCAAATGATTCATTGGCTCAGCAAACGCCGTGTCCGACCGCTGCCTCTTTCTCATCTCTAAGCATCCTTGCGCTCACCGCTACCATTAATAACGAGGAAATGCAAACAGGATGTATTAAAAAGGCACCACTCCTGATTACCTGCTCCTTCCTACAAGCCACGGACGCTCACCTGCCATAAATCATAGCGCCGCCGCTATCTTCCACAGCCTCATCTTTGAGCACTTTATTTCTGCGCCAGAAAGCATAGCGTCATCGTTATACAAGCGAGCTCTCTGTTGGGATAAGGTTCAGCTAATGAGCACCTCTTAGTTGATCACATTAGAGCTCTACTTGAGGACACTTAATTACCAGTGTTACACCTCTGTCTGGAGGACGCGAGAAGTCCCTTAATGAAGGTCTCTGCGTTATGTTTGCACAAACCCGCATCACTGGGATTCAGGAAGTGTTCGAAGCCCAGAAGTGTGGGTGTAAAATACAGTTGCATTTGTTTGTGTGGGCAACGAGGGTATTTTTCCTCTCTTAGCTTCGCGTGTTTGCGAATGTGTGTGTACAATATGATCAGTGTTTGAAGTTTGTCTCCCGAGTCTGCATGGTTCACAATGTGCTCAGTATAAACATACATACACTGAGGCTTCCTGTGTTGCGGGGCCTTTTTAACTGTCTCCTCCTTGCCTTTCATAATCAGGCTGGGAGTCACTGTTAAAAGAACCTGCCCAGTCCACAGAAAGATGTCTGTTTTCTCTTCTCCTCTCTCATTACGCTCTCTCTCTCTTTCTCTCTCTAATTCAACCCCCCCGTGCTCTGTCTCACTCTTTCACTCTCGGTTTCTCTCTGAAATAGGCTGAGGCTTGCAGTCAGGAAATGCACATCAGTCATAATACTTTCCTAAAATGAAAACAGATTCTGCTGCAGTCCTTCAGCCCTCGGAAAGCCTCCCCCCCCCNCTCTCTCTCGTTCCGACGCCCTTTCCCCTCTTTTGCTGCCACTTCAACACGCCGGCCCGGCTCTTTTCTCCCACTTACAAGGGTCTAGTTTGCTTTCCGTCACAGGCAGGTGGTCACCGGCGCACGAGACAGTTGTTTTGTGGGCTGTGTGATTGCAGCCATCCCTGACACCGGTAATCTGCCATGCCCCCATAAAGTCCCACAGAATAGGCACTTGTGCTTTCTAATAACTTGTTTTTATTTATTTATTTACTGTTGAATATTGTGAGTTGCAATATCAGCTAGCAAATCAGAGAGGGACAAGGATAATGCATGCTGGAACGCTGCTTAGCAGGCTGTCAGACTGGAGCGCGCAACAGTTAGCCCCGAGACCTTTATCTATAACAACACAACCTTTCTGACCTGAAGGAAAAGGTTGGGAAATTTCCCACCCTGGAGTCCATCTTCTAATCATTTATGAAGCGCTTAAGTATAAAACGTGTTAGCATATTTCCTGATCAGCTGGGTCATCGCTTTAAGGATGATTAAAGCTACTCATTGCAATGTCATGAAGGCTTGTCAAAAGAAAAGAAATATCGCTAAGTAAGAAACAAAATCCAAGCAATTGATTTCTCAGTTCTAGGATTAATGTGTCCCTAAATGAAAAATTCGTAAGCAAAATGTGTGAATAGCTGTCAGCTACCACATATGTTTGTTTACTACAAAAACAGCTGAAGTGACTGAAAATGAGTCGACAGTGGTGACGTCCATGACAGAGCTGTTTGGGATTGAAGAATCCTGCAATTTGATTCAAACTCAGATTTGTTAAATAAACAGATAAAGGTGCTTTGTGTACACTGAGTGCGTACCTGCATTTTAGATCTGCATATCAGTCAATGTCAAAACACAAAACTACCAAAGTACACTTTTTTCAAACTGTACCACTTGATATACTTCAGGATAATCCTTGTTTTTAGTCTGATATAACAGTTTGCAAGTAGTCCTTTTAATATTGACTGAAATATTTAATTTCTGCAACTGCTTCAGCACGAAACTGAATAAAATGTCTGCACAAAAAACAACTACAAAAAAAAGAAATAAATAAATAATTAAAGCATGAAATGTTTTAAATTTAAAATAAAAGTTTATGTGCCGTCAACAGAAAGGTTCCAGGACAGTGTGAGGCAAATTTTAAAAATATCACAAATGACAAAAAACCCTACAAACCGTCCATGTAAATCACATCACAACAATACAAAAGCATATGTACCCAAAATATGTATAGAGATCTGAGAATAAAAAATAAAAGAAACTTTTACAGCTATTTTAAAAGTAATCATCTGTACTTCTTTTGCAAAAGAAGTGCAATTTCAAACAATTTTAATATGACTTAAAATCCAGAAGAAATAATAAAAGGATCAAATATAATTATGCAGAACCCCAAAAATTATGGCACATTAAATTCAATAAATTTTACATGTATATTTTTAATGGATGCTTTTGTATTGTTTTAGTGTTATTTATATACAGGGTTTGACATCTGTATGTGATTGGTCAGACACTTTAGACAACTTCCTGTTCAAGATATTTATATATTTGCGATGTTTGGACAGTGTACAGGAGTATCTGTTTTTTTTATCTGTTACATTTAACAGTTCTTCTCTGCCTGTCTCAAGTAAACAACAATATGCAAAGTATTTTTGCTTGTTCAGAACACTGTAACATAAATAGCTGTGCAGTGTAATATGAACCTTGAAGTGTAAGCAATAAAGACGTGATGACATACTGAGATAGTATCCAGCCAGCTTAAGAATAGTTTGCATAAGTAGTGATGTTAATTAGCCATGTGCTCTCTGCTGTTTAGAAGCAGCTTGGAGCAGTTATGGGTTAACAACAGAACTGAAACTCTCTTTTTTTTAAATACAGTGATTATGTTCCAAATTTACAGAACTGTCACAGCTCACTGTAAACTCCTCCATTAGCTTCACAGATTAAGATGAGTTATTTTTATTGGCTTGATAAATGCCAATGAACTAAAACTTCAAGTAAAAAAAACTTGCTTTTGCTTTTAGGGGTTTAAATTCAGACAATTGATGACAGAATCGATTTAGTTTTGAACAGAAAATGCTCACACACACGTTAACTCTGCTACATGTCCGTGCCTCGTTCTCCACAACAAAATGCATTTTAAACGACCGTGTCTGTCTCTTTGTCTCTGTTGTGTTTAACCAGGAGACCTGTGTGTGTGCGCGCGTGTGTGTGTGTCATTACTGCTTTGCTATGTCTCAGACTTCTCTCTGTAGGAACCCTGCCAGTTAGTAACCACCGAGGCACTTGCCAGTCATAAATATTCTCAACAAGCCGGCTGATGGATGGTCTCTTTCACCCTCAGTTTGAAAGGGATGTTCATGATGGCCAATAAAGCCTCGGTGAGTGAATGAAAGCCTCTGGTTTTTTTCGTTTTTTTCCACGAGGGAATAGCCTCAGATGAAATGGCGACAGAAACACAATTGCTGTTTTTCTGTTGTGTCAAGCTGAGAAAATTTAAGATATGTGTGAATCAGTGTCAGTGCAGAGAAAATCAAACACGATGCCGCTGAATCACTGATGATACTTGGAATGTGCCCCCTACTTCTTTAACCTGTAGCCAAATTTTTTTTAAATGTAGGAGTTTTTACAATCTTCTATCTAGAATCCTCAAAAGCCACTGTTTAGTCCTTGTGACATAACTGTGGTGTCATTTCTGTGGCGTAACAGGGGATGTTGCTGGTTCACAACCTGCATGATCACCTGAAAAGCCCTCAGGACTCCTGTGTTGTTGTGGTTCTCAGCAGCCCGCTCCTGCATGAGCTCAGTCTTACCGCATGCCTTTCCACTTGGCTGCATGTTGTGGTAAGACAGTTAACTCGCTGATTGCAGGATGAAAACTGTGAAAACACACACGCCTCGGTCTCCGTCCACCTCAGAACCAGAGTTCCCCACATAGCAACCAGAATCTAAATTCTTTCTGAAAGTGTTTTTTTTTTTTGTATTGTCAAAATCATAACCTATAAACTGAAACCATTTTTTTAGCAGAAGAAGAGAAAAAGCTCTTATTCCAATTTATGGTCACATAAAGAGAGGCACCCTTTATTCTAGGTTTGTAATAAAGTTTTCAGACAACTCTTTATATAAAAAAATGATAATAACAGGAAATGTGTCTGTTTTTCTATTAAGACCTCATGCAGCTGCAGTCAAAAGATTCCAGGAACTCATCATGGGCACGAATGTCATTAATTTTAGGCTTTTAACAATTGATTTATATTTTATATATAAGAAACAACTTCAATGATTTTAAAAACTGACTGGGTGCACAAGTTTGAATTTGTTGTTAATTTTCTCTAAATCACATTGTGTTGAATTATACAGAGAGGCTCAAATATAATACACCCCCACTAATATTTGGTTAAATGCCCCTTAGCATGTTGGACCTTAACCACGGGCATTTTGTAGCCATTAAAAAACCTCTGGTATAATTCTGACTGGATGTTTGTCTGCTCTTCTTAGAAGAATTGGTAGGTTTTATTTAAATTGGTTGGTTTCAACCATCTTGATTTGAGATTAAAGTTGAAGTACTTGGAGGTAGTCCTCCACCTTCAATATTGCAGCCACTTCAATACCACTGCATGACACTACCACCACCATGCTTGACAGTTAGTACAGTGTTTTGGTAGTTTTTGTTTAGGTTTAAAAACTTGACTTCTCCAAACGCTTCTTGTCACTGCAGCCAGAAAGCTCAGTCTTTTACTCATAAACTGTTTTTTTAGTGGTGTTACATTTAACACTGTTTTAAGGATATGTATGCATGTCATGTATGTTTTTAACCTTGTAAGCTTTAAAAATATCTATCTATCTATCTATCTATCTATCTATGTGACCATTAACCTTGTTTTCTCCAAAAGCACATTTAGCTCCTCTGTGGACAGCTGGATTGTGGCTCCACAATGAATTTAAACTTGTGCACCAAGTTTTCGCTTCTATAGATCATTTAAGTTGCATGTTGTACGATCGCTCTACTCCAGGAAAAACAAATTGCCTCAAATAAATCATTAAAAGCCACAAATTGATGATGACATCCATGCATGATGAGTTTATGTAAACTTCTGACAAAAACTGGTCATCTCGGTTTGGCAAAAACATTTTAATTTGATGGCCTTTTGTTGCAATTGTGCACAGAAGTGCAGTTTTTTATGGCTCGTTTGATTGAAATGTCTTCCTTTACCAGGTTTTGTGGTGGAAAAATGGGACTCCCGCTCGCCCCCCCCCCCCTTGCCAGACCACTAGCCCTGTTAATAATTGCCCAATAACAACACCAGCAATTGCTTCACCTTTGTACAGCAGACACACATTTAAGCGTGCCTCCCACGGGTCTTATGACTTGTCTATCTTTGCTGCCGAGCATGTTTTATTCATAACGTACCAGAGAGAAGATGTTGGAGTGGCAGTCCTCAAGGCTTGCCCCGTTAGCCACCCAATTCGCCGTTGCAGTCATAATCGTCCGCCTTTGGGGTCGCCAGCGCAGGGCATGTCGAAATCCTACATCGGTATCTCAAACACCGAGCAGGGACGGAGGGGTGAGGGGGGGGAGGAGGGGGGCAGGG
>NC_051443.1:16524613-16581078 GCF_001649575.2 Kryptolebias marmoratus
AGGGGGGGGGAGCAGGGGGGAAGGGAGGTGGGGGGGTTAAATCGGTTAGGAGTCTGCCAAGACAGGCAGAGGTCCAGGTAATTAAAAATAATTTAAAAAAAAAAGCCTCGGGATGCAGAAGAATGGGCGTAAATCAGAAAAAAAGGAAGTGCACAGTGCATCCAATAAATGACCAAACTGGATGTTGGTGGTGTTAAATCCGGATCACAACGTGAGTGTTCCAATCCAGGTCAGGTGATCTCCAAATCTGATCTCTGATGTATCAATTTCAAACCAATCCACACACAGGAAGCTCTCTCCGCGCGCACTTCCTGTTATGAATAATAATAACAATAATATTATTATTATCAAATCACCATAATCCACGAGAAAAATTAAATAAAATAAAAAAATCCTCCGCACACAAACACAAGAAGAAAGATGTTCAAGTTGAAGATATTGCACGCAGGATGTGTGATTCCGTGCGCTCCGCCAGGCTGATGCGCCACTTGTGATAGTTGTTCGAGAATCGCACGCGCTATTTATAGCCGCCTTTTCTTTTTTGCCACAGCCTCACAATGTGAGGCAGTCTGGCTCTCTCACACACACACACTCACACGCGCACGCGCGCCCGCACGCACACAAACAGGAAGATCAGATCCCTCTGTTGCTCCTGAATCAAACGCGCCGCAGACGATCCGCTCCAAAATAAAAGGGGGGGGGAAGAGGGGGGGGAGAAAGAAACAACACGACCCCCCCACCTCCACCATCACCACCGCTGATCCCGATCCCGCTGCTGCTCCTCTACTCCCCCCTTCCTCCTCCTTATGTTTGGATACAAAAAAAGTCCCAGCAATAACCCCCTCCTCTCCAAATCATGAGTCAAACCCGAGAGAGAGAGAGAGAGAGAGAGAGAAAAGCCACTCTAACACTCCACCAGGCAGGAAAACGACAAGCTGTAGACGGAGGTTTGAAAAAATCCTTCCTTCCTTTCAGTTTTCTGTCATTACGAAACGTCCTCTCTCACGGCCACAGAAGCCTCTGTCTTTGCAGGGAAAGAGAGAGAGAGAGAAAAAAAAGAAAAATCAGACAGGTTTGTTTTTTCTCCGCTCCCCTCTCTCTTCCTCGCTTTCCTCAAGCAAAAGTGCTCGCCTGGCGCCGTCGGTGCCATAAAGAACACGTTGCATTCTGCAGCTCGGTGCCTCTCGCGAATGCGTCCCGCTGCCGATCGAGAAATTGTTGTTGATTTAAATCCTCGAGCATGTGCGCGATTTCCTCAACCGCAGCGACTCCTTCCTCATTGTTTATCTGTCAGAGCGCGTTATTACACAGCCAGATGGGCGTGCGCGCAGCCTGAATGTGCCACCCTCTCTCTCGCTCTCTCTCTCCCTCCCTCAGTGGGGGAGTGTATGTGTCTGTGTGTGTGTGTGTGTGTGTGTGTGTGTTTTACGCGAAGCTCTGAAGGTTTTTTTTTTTTTTTTTTTAAGTCCAGCCCACCACGCATTGTCATGTAATGTAATGGCGGTCGGAAGCGCTTCTATTTGACCAAGTTTGCGCTCACATGACCCGAGTGTTGACTCACAATTGATGGTGTTTGTAGAAAGATTATTATTATTTAATATTATTATTATTATTTTTCACATCACGTCATAGTGTCACGCTGTGATGCACTTGGTTACATAATGTAGCTGTTCTCACAACAGAGGGTGTGACAGACAGAATAGAGGTCAGCATGATTTACTTATCTGCTCTTTCTGGGTTCATACAGGAACTACAACCCCCAACTCTGAAAAAAGTTGTGGGGGAAAAATGCAAATAAAAGCAGAATGCAACGATCTGCAAAGCTCACAACAGAACATAATAAACATGTCAAATGTTTAAAATTGTGCCATTTGGGGGAGGGGGACTAGTTATTTTGAATTTCATAGCAGCAAGACATTTAAAAAAAAAGTTTCCACTGTGAATCATCCCCACTTCTTTCAGGAACAGCCCTTAAACAGCCAGGAACTGCAGAAACCAGCTGCTGCAGGTTTTGGATGAGAACGTTGTCCCATTTTCAACGTGACTTGCTGTTCAGCAACAATCCTGGGTGTTCTTTGTTGGAATGTTTTGTTTTATGATGCTCCAAATGTTTCCAGTTATTCTGGACTGCAGGCAGATCCAGGCTCTTCTGCCATGAAGCCATGCTGCTGTTATGAAGTTTAGTATTGTCTTGCTGAAATATGCAAGGCCATCCCTGAAAACAGACATTGTCATCATATGTTGTTCTAAAATCTCTGCATTGATGGTGCCTTTCCAGATGTGTACGCTGCCCATGCCAGAGGCACCAATGCACCCCCATACCATCAGAGAGGCTGGCTTTTAAACTGTGTGCTGATAACAGGCTCTTCTTTAGTACAGAGAATGTGGTATCCATCGTTTCCAAAAAGAACTCTGAATTATGATTCGTCTGACCACAGAACAGTTTTCCACTTTGCCCCAGTCCAGAGAAGATGGGAGCGTTTCTGGATGGCTTCTTCTCTGCGTGGTAGAGCTTTAACCTGCATTTGTGGACGGCACAGTGAGCTGTGTTTCCAGACAATGATCTGTGGAAGTGTTCCTGAGCCCATGCAGTGCTGTTCATAACAGAATCAGACCTGTGTTTAATGCAGCGCCGCCCGAGGGCCCGAAGATCACGGGCATCCAATATTGACTTTTCCATCTTGTCCTTTTAGCTCACAGATGTCTTCAGATTTGTGTAATCCTTTGATGATATCAACTGTGGATGATGAGGTATTCAATGTGTTTTCAATTTCCCATTGAGGAACATTATTCTGAAATAGTTCCACTATTTTTTTTAGATGTGGTTATCTGCAGACTGGTGAATATGGCCAGTATGTATTTTTCATTCAACAAAATGTAACAATAACTGCTTGGCTTGTGTTGTGGGCAGAGGTGCCCACAACAAAGGTGTTGAATGAATGAATGGATTAAAACCCATTGTAAAGCACTCTGTAGAGTTCATATGCAATCTAATCTAGAAAACAAAATGATTCAGTTGTCCCGAATTAGAACTAGAGGTAAACCAGTATGATGTTTTTTTTTTATTTTTATGAAAGCAGATTCTATGGATTTTTAGAAATCACCTGATATCGGCTAATATGCAAGTTTTCTTTGGCCTATGTGTATTTTTCATTCAACAAATTGTAACAGTAATTGCTCTGGTTCAATAAACATATTTAACGAACCTTAGAAGAACTTGTACACTTAAAAATAATATACAGAAAAGCTTTCTTGATTAAAATAAGCTAAACAGTGGGCTACAGTGGACTGGTTGTAGCAACAAATGCTGCATCTTCATTTTTCCTACATGGGAATTGACTAACAAGGGAGGTTGATTACCGATTTTTTTTTAAAAGTGGCCAATATCAGAGGATTGTATTGGTCAACCAGTTAATCAGTAACTGGGGAACATATATTGTTTTTTAAGGGTTTCGAGTGTCCATCACTTCCAGTCAGAGTGAGCTGAGGTCTTACAGACTTTACTAATGCAGCAGAACTGAGAATTTCACATTTAACATGTGAAATATTAATGTATTCAGAAGACAGAGATTTTGTTTCTGTTTTATAGGTTGTTTCAGCATCATTGGATACTGATTTTACACATTTTAAGACAAGTTACCTCTATTAAGTCTCTGTTGTCCTACCTGCAGATTAACAACAGACATACCACCTTTATTGACGTGAGTACGGTTTTTACATTACAGATCAATCGCTTCCTGCCTGACATATGTGTAGATGGCACAAATGTTACATAGTCTGGGACTTTCGTCAGGGACTCCTCTTATTTCGGCAAAAAGCAGGGGAAGAGGAGTGGGGGTGGGGAGGGTGGAGTGAAAGATATGAATCAGACGGATGAGCGAGGGCTTAGTCTGGCGTTTATTGATCCCTTTACTCCAGGAATGATCCAGATCTCATTTGGACACTTTTGTCTCCTTTTGTTCAATACACATCCTCACAGGCTTTGAAAAGACTCGTGCACAGTTTGACACACTTGGTGTGGAGCTGATGGGATGAGATGCTATCGGTATGAATAAATCTATTTCAATATGCGACGTGTTTCCCCTCATCAGACCCCCACTGGCTTGATCTGAGTGTGAGGAGAAAAGATGCATTACGGGACTGATTAAAGATAGCGTTTTTGTTCTGATTATTTGTTTAGACTTGTTGGGTTTGAGTGTGAGGGCGCTTGTGTGTGTGTGTGTGTGTGTGTGTGTGTGTGTGTGTGTGTGTGTGTGTGTGTGTGTGTGTGTGTTTAGAATATGTGGGCTTTAATTTAGCCTCCCATTTGAACTGGTAGGGTGTCAGGGAACATGCACAGTACCCCACATTGTTATTGTCCAAAAGGTCAGAGATAATGTGTTTGCCAGTGTCTGTGTGTGTATACGTGCATGTCTGGGTTAGCAAAATATATTGCGAATGGGTTAAAGGACTTCAATGAAACTCTCGGAAAGTAATCCTTGGATGTACGTCTACAACCGATAAACATTTGTGGTCAATCTGATTCAAGATGGCTGCTATATCTACCAACTTTCAGTCAACTCAGTCAATTTTACAGACACTGAGCTCAAACTCGGTGTGATGGTAGCTGATACTCATCCTATCACATACATTGCACAAGATTCTCTTAAAACTCTGTTAAGAACTGTTGTTGTCAACCCTCTTTGTCTGTTAGCAAAATAACTCATGAATCACTTGAGGTCATTTAATAAAACACCCAGAAAGTAATTATTAGATGTACATCTACAGCTGAATATGTTTGAGAGGGCTGTCACAGCGTACTGACATTAGAAAAACACAAAAATGGCTGTAACTAGTCACTTTTACAAATGTTGAGCTGAAATTTATGGTAGCAGCTGAGAGCCATTTCCCCACAAATAATATGAGCTTGAACAGACAGCATGGGATTTCACAAGATCGTGCACTATGTTGTATTTAAGATTCGACTATAATGGATACAAAACCATCATTTCTCAGCATAAGATAATTTTAGTCTAAAACTTGATCATGACAAGTGGTGGATGATGTGCATTTCTTAAAAAACACAAAACCTTTTATCTTACCTAATCTCGTGTTTAGTTGTATCAGAGAATAAGAACTAAAACTTACAGATTTGTAGTTTTTTTCAATAAACGAGTTAGAGAATTTGTGAATATTTTAATTTTTCTTTTAGAAAAAATAAAGTGGAAAGCCAGTGCTGCCGAGTCGTAAACAATACACGATTCTGTTGAGGACAAAAAAGAAAGAGCACCTTTAACAAACGCTCAGTGAGCAGTTTGTTTCTACTTTCACAAATACAACGTAAACTCCATTTACTTGTGTGAAGGTGTATTAGTGCGTGGAATGTGTGTAACTTGTTTATATACCTGTAAAAGGCACCATCAATGCTGAATGATATTTATGAGTTTTTTCGAGCAACTTTTTGCTCCCGTCCAGAAGACTTAAAAGCAGAAGGCATTGCTTATTTCTCCAGGACAAAACCAAACCATTTTCAGCCCACCTTTTAAGAGCATAAGGCTCCGAGATAAAAGAGTGGAGGCGAATACCTGACCTGAATATAGTTCCACGTACAGAAAGGCCTAGACTTTCTCGAATGAATGTAAATCACCAGCCATATTTCATCCTAGTGTTTTAGACTGACTTCATCTTATGATAAGAAATGACTGAGTTATAGCCATTTTGGTCAAATGACTCTCAGCTACCACCGCGCCAGAGTTTAGCTCGATATTTGTAATATTCGCTGAGTTATAGCCATTTTCATGCAGACTAAGGTCAATTAGCAGCCATCTTGAGTTGGGCTGACTCCTAAAGTTAATCGGTTGTAGATGTATGTTAATTTTTTACTTCTTGAAAGCTTGATTAAAATCTGTTCAGTGATTCATGAGATACTTTGCTTACGGTACGGACAAATGAACACAGACACGAGCAAAAACATTATCGCTTTTCTTTCGTCATTGGCGGCGGTATACAACTAATACATTCTGATAACGTGTTAGGCTTTATGACATTTTAGACATTAAAATAAACCCTGAACTGTTTAGCAGCTGAAGTCCTACATAAATCAAATGAATAAACATATTTATCATATAAAACAACACAAGTTCCTTTCCTTAGTTCCGCAAAACATACACAGCGTTAGTTTTGTAATTTGAGCTGAAGTTTTATTTAAAAAAAAAAAAAAGATTAAACTCACACATTAATATTTTCTGTACTCATTGAGCTGATTTCATTTGACTGAGAAAATTTGTTTTCAGGGACTCAGAAACGGGGAAAAACGTTGCTGTGTTGTTGCATAAATGCAGCTGAGGCTAATAAGTTCTCATCATTATTAATTCAAGACGAGCGCGTTGCAAAGGGACGGCTGGCATCAAAGGGTGCTCACACCGAGAGCAGAATGTGTTTCTTTTAAGCCTGCGTGGCCTCGCAGTATCTTCATTAGTGATTGATGGATTACTGCGCGCCGACTTAATACACACCTAGCAGCAAATTCTCTCCGTGAAATCATATGGGAGTCTCGTCTCTCTTCGTGGGTCCAATACCGCTCTGGCATTTCCTGGAGCGCGGAGAGTGTGGCTGAGAAGAATAGATGGTGTGCATTATAATGAACATGGGCTGACACCGCCTCATCCATCATTCCGCCCCGGAAAATTATAGCAGTGCCAGAGAGAGAGAGAGAGAGAGAGAGAGAGAGAGAGAGAGAGAGAGAGAGAGAGAGAGGTGGGGGTAAAGAAAAAATGAGAGACTTTAAATCACAGAATGTCTGCAGGTCTGACTCCTCCCAGACTGTCATCAGCTCATTGTTG
Organism: Kryptolebias marmoratus; assembly: GCF_001649575.2. Classification (NCBI taxonomy): domain Eukaryota; kingdom Metazoa; phylum Chordata; class Actinopteri; order Cyprinodontiformes; family Rivulidae; genus Kryptolebias; species Kryptolebias marmoratus. Next base: position 16,531,435 of record NC_051443.1, read on the forward strand.
TTATTGTTTCTAACTGCTCCGTCCACTTCTGCTTTTACTCTCAGAAACTGTTTGTCTCCATGTCAGATTACCCAACACACTCTGTAAATTCTTTGCATCCTTGATGTTTCCATCTGCTTCCACTCCTACGCTGGTTGTTTCTCTGCCCACCTTCAGTCATGGCCGCATTCCTGTTTGCACCATTACAGCTAACGATTGTTTCCATTATGGATTAGCATTCGTTAATTTATTAACTTAGTCGGCTTATAACACTGACAGGCAGTTCAAAAGAATGCTTGATTTGCCCTTCCATCATCAAATATTTAGTGATGGATCGAACTCTGTCAAATGTGACAAAAAAATAAATAAAAATTCTAACAGTTCCGAAATCTGAGTGTTGCGAACTAAATTAATATTAGTTACAAAATTAGAGTTTGTGTTTGCCTTCATTTGAATCCCACAGCCAAACTTTGCTGCTATTTAGTCACAAAGGCTCTTCATCACTTTTCAATTTGATCGCAGTCAGTCACAATTTAGTCACAATTTATAATTTTGTCAAAGTTGTCTTGCCTTCTTTTGCACTTTCTGAGTCACAGAAATAAAAGAAGAAGGATTTGAGATGGGTTTCAGACAACCATGATGAAATAACTGAACTGTTGAGCAATTTTTTGAACATGTTTAAAATTCCAGCACATATATACACCCACATAACATGAACATACTTTTTTACTTATTAATGCATGTATATATATATATATATATATATATATATATATATATATATATATATATATATATATATATATATACATACATACATATATATACAGTCAGTCTTTCTGTCTTTCTGTTACACATACACTTACCCCTCACCCCCAGACACACACCTTCACGCACCGATTTACAAAAAGTAAAATAAATAAATAAAATTCCAGCAACATAAAAATGAGAACAAGCAACTCATGCAAAAAAAAACTGAGAACCTTTGAAGATGATTCCAGACATTTTGAAAACTCCCTTGTGAAAACGTAATTTCCTGCTAAAAGTATGTTTGTAGCCTTTGTGAACTATTTTTAAATATTTAGAATTTTCAAACTAGCTCCCAAACTAACAAGCACTTTAGCATAAAGTGAAATATCTAGACTGTCACAGAACATAGATTTCTGTGCAAACAGCTTTATTTTTGGACCCACAGGGATTCCCCTCACACCCTCTAGTGGCCATGACATAAAATAGGATAACAACAACCATTTTTAAAAAGTTCAAATTGGCTTCAGTTTTCAGACCTGAGGGCCATATCTAATTTTTGATTTTAAGTGAAACTCCTGATTCTCTTGAAACTTGATGCAGTCATAATCTCCAGAATGGATCTTTGATATGAAATGAGCTGAAAAACCTTTAACTCAAATTTCTCAGCACAAAGTTGTCCATGTCTGCTTCTGTAACCACTGTTTGTGTACCCATGTCTTTTTGTTTGACTGTGTGTTTATTAGGTTCTGCAGCCTATTGATCTTAAAATGAGCAAAAGACATCCTTGTAAACAATAATTAAAGTGATGAGATGTTAGATGAAAGGGACATAAGATCTGGAAACATGTGATACACTGTCTGATTTTAGGAATATGTCAAACTCATAAATAGCCTCTGATACTGCTGACAAAAACGTTTATCACATAAACAATGATTAGTAAAGTGAGCGTAATCGTGTAAACAAAATCTAGTTTTCATTTTACAAAGGGTAGATTAGTTGCATGACGCAGATGGCCGTAAGGTAAGACCTTTAATCCCAAACAGCTCCAGTAAACCTGTCCTGTGGTTGCTACAAAAACCTTGGTTGTAATGCATATTTCAGCCAGGAGAATACAGGCCGAGCAGTGTGCAGCGGCTTTGAGTTGAAAGATTACCACAGATAGTGTGCTTTAAGTGACCAACCAGCGTTTCCACTTGGCTGCTCCCTCTGATGCCACCTGAACAGAATTCAGCAGGAGCCTTCAAGGTCCTCATACATAATGTATCGCAGAAGGTCTGCTCGGTTTTCATGTCCTCCTAATTCATTTCACAAAGAGGGAGAGCTCTGCTAGCACACACGGCTCACGGTTTGGATTGCACTCTACATTGCCAAATCAGGAATTGCCACTTCCTAACAAACAGTTTCTCGTTTTCTTTTTTTTTTTTTTAAACCAGCGCTATTATCAGGTTTCTTTTTGTTAGGCTTCTGTCTTTAAAGGTGTTTAGAATTATCCATACACAGTATTTAATGTATTTTTTAAGGTTTGACCAAAATGGTTACAATTCCTAAAAGTCTGAAAGAAGGCGGGCGATATGCATTACACCAAGGAATGTTAGCCCCTGTAACTTGACCTTAATTTATAAGTAAGCATATTTTCATGTAAAATAAATTGAGCCCAAATGGTATCTTTAAGAGGGAGTTTAGCCTTTATTCTCCAGTCTTACTGTTGGAGAATAAATCACAAATTATATAATACCAATAAATAATTAGTTAATTTCACCCTCTTTAAAAGTAAAGGCTGGGATCAGATCAGCGTAACGTCTTATCCAGCTCTTTGGCTTTGCATTTCTGAGACACTTAGTAATATTTATTAGTGTGATGCTCAGTGACACCGCTCACAGCCTTGGCCCTTCTTATTCCATTTTTTTTTTTTTTTTTTTTAAACGCCGCCTTTGCTCATTTCTTTTGTGGACTGATTTGATGTGCCACAATCGTCTTTTGTTTCTCTTTTTGCTCAGAGCAGAGAAATCATTCATGAAAATCAATCCAAACATGGCCCCCCCTCTGCGTTTCAAAACGTAGCCTTCCGCTGACCTCAATAAATTCACCGGTGAACGTTAAACATTTCAGTTAGTGCCCTTAAAGTGGCCTTTCCACAAACATGGTCCTTCACTATAAATGGGAGGGGGTACTTAAAGCTTTCTGTGTGTCTGTGTAGAAGCAGAGAGGTTTACTATCCACTAATGTAGCTTAATAGAATTGTGGCCCATTGCCCATAACTAATGATTGTGTGTGTTCGTTTCATTTTATGGTATTTTATGGAGAGCTATCCTCTTCTGTTTATGCTTTTATCTGAAAGTCAAATACAAGAAAAACATCAAGAGACGCTGCATTTTCTGCTAAAATATTAGGTGAATGCTGAGAGCTGAACGACTGCTGAAATTTGCCGAAGAAGCTATAACTTAGTTGTTCAAGTTAGAAGAAGCCGAACACTAGCTAAAATATTAAAACGAAACAAAACACAGAGCCAAAAGCTAAAAGAAGAAAAACACTATTTAAAAGCCAAGAGTAGCAAAACACTTAAGCAGCGTTTGCAAGCCTAAATCTAAAATAAATAATTAAAAGTAACTAAATATCAGCTAAAAGCCAAAATTAGCAAAACACTAGCTGTATGTAAAATGTAGCAACATGCTTGCTAAAAGCTAAAAGTAGCAAAATGCTAACTAAGATTCAAAAGTACATTTACTAGCTAAGAATTGCAAACACCAGCTAAAGCTCAAAAGTAGTATAACATTAGCTAAAAGTTCAAAGTAGCAAAAGGATATTTTAAGCTAAAAGTAGCAAAAAGCCAAAAGTTGCAAAACACCAGCTAAAAGGAGCAAAATGCTGTGTGAAAGCTAAAAGTTGCAAAAAGGCTATCTAAAAGTAAAAAGCAGCAGAAGAAAAACCTAAAAGTAGTATATAAAGACAAAGCTGGAGCGAGTACACTGAAGCAGAATATAAAGAAAACAAAGTTTTTGAAAGAACCGAAGAGATCTAAATGTATTCCTATGAGGACAATGTGTTTCCGTAAAGTTCAATAATTGGAAAAGTGTAAAAGTAACAAAAAGCAAAAGTCATAGCATGCATGAGCTCAATTTTTCAATATAATTAAAATGGTTGAAATAGCATAAAGTACGTAGAAGTAGTTATATTGCAAAAATAAATTAAAATGTACAGAAAAATAAAGACAGGAAAACAACAATGTTAAATGCTCAACCAGCATTTACACAAATATTGGATTTCTGTATCCAACCAAAAGCCGAAAGTCAGCACGTTTGTTGTCGCAGGAACTTTTAGAAGAGCTAATAATATAACTCTGTTTGTTCCCTTTCTACTAACATCTACTTGATGGATTAGCACCAGATTTTATGCAGACATCACAGAGTTCACATTTGTCTTCCTGAATGAAATATTTAAGCAAGTCTTACTAAGAAATCTCAGCACAGACAGGCTTGTAAGTGGATTTAAGAGTGCATGCCGTACAACAGCATCCCTAAACATATCGACGTGCACTCAGATTGGGATGCAGAGTTATTAAATGCCTCCTGCGAAGAGGCACAGAAAGACAAAACAGCTGCAACAGATGCCCTTTATGGTTGTTCTGTGGATATTTTGCATCTCCTAGTTGTTGTTCTTTACACATCCTGTAGCAGTTTTTCAGCATTTAGTTGTCCTCCAGTGCCCCTCTGCAGTTGTTTGGTCTGGATTGCGGTTCTGCATCTGTTTAATGCATAGTTTTTCTTCTTCTAGTCTTGAATTTGTTTTTTAGTTTTGTTTTTTTATGCTTGCTTTTTTATTGTTTGGTATCTTGTTGTTTATTGATATAAATTTTTAATAAACTTATTTTATTTTCTTTGGAGTTTTTTGGCCATAGCGCATCTCTTTGTGGGTCTTTTTTCTGTTTTTGCCGACTTTTCCAGTCTTTTGTTTTTATTTCCTTCTGTTGTCATTTGTTGTCTGGGGTCTCTTTATCACACTTTTCCCTTCTCTTTGTGAACAAAAGGGCCCGTTATCCACTCTTTAACATCTTCTGCACTGGCCAGGAGGATCATCTTTTACTGTATACGTATTTCAGGCTTTTAGGTTTGAAAAACCAATGAATACGAGATTAAATTAAATTAACTTACCTCTTTTGTTTTTCTCAAAGAAATACAGGCAAGAAAAACACTGAATAAAACAAGCATTTCGGGTAAAAGTCAGGATCTTCTAAATTGTATGCCTACAGTATAGACCTTACCACTAAAGCAACGGGACAAGAGATATTAAATGACTTGTTTTGTGCTGGCTACATGGTTTAATAGAATGAAATAATGCACATAAGCTCTGACAGCAAGTCCCAATAGTTTGAATATAACCTTGTAAGAAAAACCACATTTCACATACAGACAGCTGAGTACACACATTCTGAGGAGCTTCTTTAACGTTTCCAATGCATTTCTTTCTACTTGCTTTATTTAATACATCTCTCTGTTTCACATTACTTTATATTACCTTTTGCTCGTGCCTGTGAGTGTGTGTGTGTGCACGTGTTCATGTGTCTGTCTATGGCCAACATATCTCCTGAACCACTGGATGCACTTTAATGAAACTTGCAGAAAGCAATCCCTAGGTGTACATCTGCAACTAGTTAACGTTTGGAGCCAGTTCAGTTTGAGATGGCCGCCACAGTTAATTGACATTAGCCATCACAAAAAAAATGTGCTGTAATTCAGCTTTAACTATGCACGCATAACCTTATTTTCAAGGTTTAACCGAAACAGCTCCATCGTTTCTCATTAGATCTTAGTTTAAAACTCCGGCAATGTGTATTCCTTCAAGGAACATTAGGCCTTTAATTTATTTATGAAATACAAAATCCCAAAATATACGGTGCAATCCTTCAAGCTGTATATAAAATCTGAGAGGAGTGACAGATATTTATGTTTGCCTGTTCCAAATGAAGGTTTTTTTTTTTCTTTCTGCATCTATGTATGGATATTGTGGGGGTGTGTAAGTTCAATTCAAAGCCTGAGAGTTCTTGGGGAGGGGGGGAAAGAAAGCAGAAAGACAAGTGAGACGGAGAAAGGGAGGTCTTTTGACCACTTGTGGCCTTCACAACACAGGCACAAATCATAGAGGGACGTGGCAATTGGAGTGACAGATGAACAATGCTCCCATTTTCCAGCCCCCCGTGAACAGGCCCATCCATCACGGCGGGGGAGATTAATTCAATTCATCAGCTTTTTGTCTCCTTGGGCCCCCCTAATGCCACCTGATATTGCTCAAAGAGGACTTCTAAATGTTTTGTGAATTTGATCTGTGCTCGCTTGCCTGACACTGAATTAAAACATTACTCTCTTCTCTTAGCGCTACGCTGCTTTTTGCCAGCAGCCTGACAGCCACTTCTGCCATAATTCTGATCAAGATGAATTCGTGTGCAATCAAAAACACTTGGCAAAAGGCTCCCAACTAGATCCTGAAGTACAGCTTTTAGAAGACTGGTTTGATAGCAGGACGCAAACTCGAATGATTTATGGGAAAATATTTCAGGAAAAAATGTTTTGATCAAAGATTTAAAATATTAAACAAAGATTTAGCAGCCTTTGTTGTGTTTGAGTGATTTAAACACGGTGGGGTTATATTTATCTGGTTTAGGCAGTTTTATATCTGCTGGGCAAGGAGTAGCCTAAAGAGCGACACAAACAGTTTCATGGCAGTTTGCCAAAGATCCACTACTTGATTAAATGAAATTTACATCATTTTGAAGGTTTAAGTGTCAGCACAAACATTTAAACAATAAAACCAGACAGGCATGGGCCATTAAATTGGACATGCTGGTTGGAATTAGAATTTTGTAGCATGCCTTGAAAGTTGCTTTATGAAACAATATTTTGATTAGAGTTTGCAGACATGGCAGTAATGCCATCTAGTGGCCAGTAGACGCAACTGCAAGATGAAATTGAATCAGGATCTTACTAAAAAAAGCTTAAAAATGTAGTTTGAGGTAAAGTGAATCGGATTTTGCCCTGTGCCACATTTAGTTTGACAGTTTAGTGCAAACAGTTTGAGTCAACCATATCCTTGGTTAGACTGGAGGGTTCTTCAAGTCTGTACTCCATATTCTTGCACATTTTCCACTCACATTGGAAGTTTGTAGGACTTTAACAGAACTTTGAGGTTTTCCATTGTAATTCTGTAGTACCCAGGTTCAAGACAGGCCTCCCCCAGGACCAGATGACCACAACACAAATTGTACAGGTTGAAGTTTAATTAAAATTTAAACAGATTGCATTTACTTTTCTACATTTGCAGGATATATTTTAATAAATAAGTGTCAACTTTAAAGATCCACAGTACAGATGCGTTTGTGCAGACAACCTTCAGAGGGAAGTGCGACACTATATTCACGCGTAGGTCCTCTGAGGCTGGTAGTGAATCCTGCCTCCTCTCCAGACACACATGTAGTAAGCTGTGCCAAGAGATCCAACTAGAGACATAAGTAGGACGACAGTCACCAGGACAATTTTCCACACTTGGGAGTCATGCACTTCATTGGGATCTAGAAAAAAAAAAAAATAATAATATTATATATATATATATATATATATATATATATATATATATATATATATATATATATATATATATATATATATATATATATATATAAAAGGAAGCCAATTTAAAGCCATCATAGACTGCCACGTTGCAAGCTTGGAAGCAGACCGGTGTAAACATCACCAATAACCCACCTTCACCCAGAAGAAGATCTGACTCCGGAGTGGTCTGCAGGTTCTGGATCTCTACAATCAGCGGCCCTGTAGTTTCTGTCGAGTTCTCAGGCAACATGTTCTCCTGCAGCAACGGAGAGTCGTCATCGTCATCAACATCATCCTCATCTGTGTCCTCATACTGACGATTTTCAATGTCTGTCCTCCACCGGTCATTGACGTAGGTAGGAAAGTCTACGAAAAGCGAGAGGAATTAGGGTAAATAAGCAACAAAATAAAACAAAAAAATCTTAGTAAAACAGCCAAACAGGAAACTAATTTGTGTATTTGTTTATGGTTGGTTTTTACCTGAGAGAACATGTGGTATGGCCAAAGAAGCCAACAGCACTAAATGAAGCACAAACATGACTGCAACTTGCAGCTTGCTGCTTTCCCTCTGCTTTTTATTGGGATCCTCATCAGCAGAATTGGTATCAGCTGCGTTCTGACTCAATCAGGACATCTGGGCTCTTGGCTCACCTGGTCTCCTGTCCTTCTGAGAACCTCTGTTTCATTGGTTCAGCTGATTCTACCTCCGTTCTTCAGGAAGAACCAGGTTCCGTGTTGCCAGTCGAAACCACAGTGTGGACAGGCGTTCTTGTCGGAAGGCAGCGATTATTGGTGGGGTTTTAATCATCTTGTTGTAACTTTTTACAGTGACACTAAAGATATATCTATCTAGAAATAAAGCAAGACAGTCCTCTTTGATGTTATTTATGAAACAGACAAGGATTCAAGACACTTCAGACTTCACATTTTATTTTATTTCACAACAGCTTTTAAAGTAAAAACAATACAAACATACCAGGATTGTATAACTCCAGGCTACTCAATGGAGTCTTAACATTTAGGTTGAATTTTTTAATCATGTGACTTACAGTAAGGTCTGACAGTTTATTCCCAGTTAAAGCTGTGACTCAGTGTCATGCACAAGTTAAAAAAGTAAACCGTTCCTCTTTTTTAATATATTATATATATATATATATACCATATGACTGCTGAAAGTCCAGTAAAATCTAAAAAGAAAAAGAAAAAAAAAAAAAAAAAGAAAGCACCATATTTGTTCCCAAGGCAGACGTGTGTACATCATAGCAGGAAAAAGTACTGGTGTAACTAATCATTTCTAGACAGAAGCTCAAGCTTTTCCTGCTAGGATTATACAAACGTCCTTCCAAATAAAAACTTCTGGCACCCTAAGGGATGCAAAATACACCAGAAAAAGACGCTCAAGGGAGCGAGAAAAAAAAACATAAAATACTATTTGAACTCTTGAAACAAGTGCTAATAAGCAACTAAAGTGGTAAATCCCAAGTTTTACAGGCCTTTAACAAGCTAATTGTTTTTTAAAGTTGAAGACTGTGACACAAATGTTTTAAATAAGTAAACTAGCAGAAAATGGCGACCTCCTCTAACGCATTCCCTGCTGTCTCTAAGTGACAAATCATCTGATACATCATAAACATTTTCAAAACGTGTAACAACACTTTATTTTTCAAAAAGGAACAACAATTCCTGCTCTTTAAAACTCACGTACATCTTTTTTTTTGCATAGCTCAGTATGACATCCAAATAAGTTGGCTCATCACAGATAATAGTTCAGATTTATAGACATACAGTATATAGAACTTTCAGAGAACATTGGACTTTACACGTTTTTGAGAAATACAACATTAATGTGCACAACCACTCAATTTGAAACTCTTGAGGATCAATAGACATATAGTTATGTAGCCTCTAAATCCATAGGATGTGGATTTTTTTAGAATATTCATTGTATTACAAACTAAATACACATATTGTGTAGAGTATATTGCATAATCTCAGTAATGTTAAGCCAAGTGATGCCAACATTTCCTTGACATGGTGGCGTAAAAGACAGTTTAAATCAGTCCTGCATTTCTCAGACTGCAGACAGTAACAGTATTGTACATTCTTCTGTACAGTGCATAGTAAAATAAGTTGAAACGCTGATGTAAAACAGGCCGTCAGTGAAAATCTCTGTGGTTAAATCTAAACGTAACAATGGAAAAGTGCATCAACTCTTTAACTAACTACTGCGACTTTCTTTAAATTTCTGCAAAACAGACGACTAGATTCTAAAGAAACGAAGACATTTAAAATCAAGTTCGTAACTTTGGTGGAGATGGCTGAGACTGGCTTTTTTGGCATTACAGTACCACTGCATTTAGTTTTTAAAAACACCTGGGCGTGCATTTATTTACACAGGAGCCACCTTAATGTCCGCATATAAAAAGTTGCTCTGCGAGCCAGAGTAACAGGTCACTACACTTCTACAAAGGAGGAGGTTTTCTCTGTGTCTGAAATCATAAGTGTCTCATGTTTCATGTTTGTTTGTTTAGATCCAACCCAGATCCACCCTGAGGTTTAAAATCCTGCACCCTTTGGCTGGACGGATCCTTTCATGGACCACATGATCACCTTACAACTTAACCTTTTATATAAATATTAAATCTCTGTACTAAAACTAGTTTATTCTCGATATCATTAACTCTGAGTGAAAGTGTGCTCCATAAATGCCTCATTTACACGTCGGCACTGACAGTGAGTCCAGGCAGAGACAGCCTGGACTTATTTGTGTTTCTCTCCTCCTTCATAGAGCTTCCGGAGGCTCGAGTCCAGCAGGAAATCCACTGACCTGTGGGGTACAGGCAGTGGAAAGGTCAAACGAATAAAACTGAATTTTCAAACCAATTTTATCAAACAATAGTCATCATGGAACCACTTACGCTTCAGATGGTACTTTTAAATAATGCTATAAAATCAATTACAGACTGCAGATGTCTTAAATTGGGCAAAAGTTTGAATTGTTCTTCATATTTTTTTAAATTTAAGTGGTACATCCCTGCAAATAAAGTGTACATTTCTAATACTTTATCAAGAAGCTTATACAGATGTTAATATCTTCAAATCATGACTTTAAGACACAGTTTATAACATAACTTTATCTTAAATGTGTTTTCCAAACATATTTTCAGAGCTCAGTATAATTCGTGTTGATCCCCTCCCACTTTTTTCCCAGTGCTGTAATTTTTAATTACATGCCACTACTGGAACCTGAAATTGAAATCTTACAGACAGAAGCAAGAGACGGACACACGTTGTGCCAACCTGTCTATCGGAGTGATGATGAAGGGGATCGCAGAGAGGCCGATGGCCGTCGTGGTCCACTTGCGAACGGGCAGAGGCCACCTGGTGGTCCTGCCCAGCAGGTAGAGGGACGCGGCGCACACGCGGTTGATGGTGAAGCCCGGGATGATCACCGAGGCCAGGGCCTGCCACACAAACGTGTCCACCACCGCGACTGCTACCCGAGTTGTCCTGCCCGGGTTGTCCCCATGGGCCTGGAGGAACAAACCGAAGATTTTTTTTTTTTTTTTTTTTTTTAAACACAAGAGCCACTATGACCATATCTACCTTAAATAAGAATGGAAATTTGATTTACATGACTACTAAACACAAAACAAAAGGGAAATATCTCACCACAGCTGCTTTTTTCCCTTTGTCCACAGCATCAGCAGTAACGTACGCAGTGGATACAGCATAGGTGGCCCAGACCAAACTCACTGGAACCAGGGCGCGGAAAGACTCCCCGACTTCATTGGCATAGCCTGTGGGGTCACACACACACACACACACACACACACACACACACACACACACATAGATCTGGTTAGATCTATAACCTTCTTTGTCTCCACTAAATGTAATACAGTACTCTTTGTTCGGCAGCCTGCAATCAGATGCCAAGCCTCAGATCTATAAACCCTTAGTGCCATACTCTGCCTAAAACAACAGCTAAGATTTATGGAGCACTAAACTGCAAATAATTAAAAGCTATTTTTTTTCTCTGGAGCAGACCACAGGGCGACAAAATGTTTACTGGAGTAAAACTTACCTGTCTATTTTTTAGCATAACCTTCTGAGTTTTAGAGTTTATTGTTATTATTATTTTAAAAAGGAGCTTTTGTGTTTATTATTGTTTTTATGATCACGTTTATTTAATGTCCTGAAGGACAGTCTATTGATTATTTTAGTTTATTTAATGAGTTTTATGTGTTTTTTATTATTTTAACGTTCTTATTGGACTATCAATTTTCACTTTATTAAATTTAATGTTTGTTAGTTAGGATGACTCTGGACTTTCTGAATCTCCTTCTGGGGTCAAGGGATCGAGTAAATCCATCCATCCATGATGAATATAAAAAACACTGATGGGGAGGGGGGGCAAATTTTCACGTCTCAGTCTTTCTGGTAGGTATAAATTCTAGTCAGGGGGTTTCAAAATATGCAACAAAATGGAAGTAATCTGAACCCCTCTGAGATTAGATGTATTGTACTCTCAACGTTGCCTTAACCAAGACAAAACTATGACTGAAACTTAGAAAGAAAGCAGAGAAATAAGCCATAATAAAACTGGAATAATAAATGCTAATAATCCTGCAGATTTGTGTTTCTGACAGTGAAAGTAACCACCCAGGTCAGCTACTGAAATCAGAGCTGCAGATAATTGTTCTGGAGTTCGTGAGGTGATAAGAGCTCTATTATTTGTATAACGGTGTATGACAACAAAGAAAAGTAAGATAAGATTTTCCTCCAGCAAGGCATTTAGCTGCTGAGAAAATAAGACGTGCTGCTGTAAAACCCCACCGCCATCTGCTCCGTGCACCGCGAGGCATAAAGGTGTGCTAGAGAGGAACCGTGTGCAGAAAAGGCCGGGACAAAACAGAGAATCCAAGCACTGCAAAAGGCAGAGAAAGATTTGGGACGACAGAGGAAAAGTTCTGCAGATTTCCCAGAACAATAACTGATGACCAGACAAGTCGGTTCCCTGCAGCAGGACCCGGGAATCCCGAGGAGTCGTTTACCAACAGTGATATGGAGCTGGTGGAACGAGCAAAAACAAGACGAACAAGGGATCCTTTACAACAGATTTAGGTGTTAATGACACCGCCGCTTTTAAAACTAGTTCATAGGTTCTGTGCACGTCTCGTCAGTGCATGCACAGCTTTATAAAAGAACATTCAAGGACAGCTGTGCTAATGTGTTTCATGCAAGATCAAGATCTAGTTTGTCACGCGAAGAGCTCTTACATGCACTTATTGAAACACTCAAAATAGTTGAATATGTGAGGCTGGACTGGCTAATTGCATGCTAAAAAACCCAACATGTGATCTGTTCTCAAACATAAGTTTAATGGGGGGAGTATTTATGATCTAATAGAAGCATTCAAAGGTAAACAGGTAACAACTTTAGGTTTGGCTCATTTGATTTGCAACCTAACTACAATGAAATAGTTCTAATGACAAATGAAAATAAATGGAAACATCGATAATTAATTCTGATTTATTTTCTGCAAATCCAGGTATTAACAGAAACATGTGAGCAACAGAAATGAGTTGAAAGTGAATCCCACATTTCTGAGTGTGCACAAACCTAAACAAAGACGAACATGACCTTGTGAAGCTGGGAACAAATAATTATTGATGTCATGGACGACGATGACTGGTTTCATGTCAGGACATGGAGGCTGGAAGAGCCATTAACTGCTGCAGGATGAATGCCCTTCAGACCACCCAAACTGCTCTTTCATTTCAATTTTTATACTTCAGACTAAAGGAGATACACGGAAACCACACTGTCTCCGCAAAACAGTCACAGCGGAGTTTCAGATTGAGTGAAACGAACAGTTCCGGGATGTTTTATTGTCGTTATGAGTCATTGACTGAACTTGCCCAACTGCTCGCTTACTTAAACGGGACTAAAAGGACGAGCTAACAGTTTATTTTTGCTCATGAACGTGGTGAAATCAAGCCTCTAGCCAGTTCAGGACTCTATGTTATTATGTCCTCTGACAACACAATGTCCTTCAGTCGCAAACTTTTCTATTTATGGACGGTTTAAAAAAAGAAGTTAGCCAACAATGCTAACGCCCTCCTAGCTAACGCACAGCTCCGGTGTCACAACCGGATCTTCTGCTCGTGTTCTGTTACAGACAAAAACAGGGGATAAAAACACTTAGCAACCACAGGCAAACTAAACAACACATACCCAGAAAGCGGACCCATGTGTCGCGATAAATGTCGACCTCTTTGCCTGTTTTGTCTTCACCGTGATCCATACTTTACGCTACTTCATCCCCAGGTGATGTTCAAACGTGTGGAGGCAGCATGTCGGGATTCCGACGGAGAGCGGGGTCCGTGAAGGGGGCGTGTAGTGATGGGTCTGACGACACTGAAACCTCGGCGCATGTGCCGAGGAAAACAAGGCGAAGCCCCGTGTCGGTGCGCGTATCTCTTTAATGAAAACCACGTGACCAATACAATTCCTGTGTCGTTTGGTTGTGAACGCGCCAAATTGTATTTATAAACAGAAAATGTATCGACACGTTTGTGGGTTTTGTTGGATGGAGATAGTTTGTGTTGTTTGCTTTGCATTGGTTTTTGGCTTGTCATCGAAAACTATGGATCAACCAAGGAAGAGGAAGTTTTCTCCCGTGTGGGATCATTTTGATCTAATCATTATTATTCCGTTCTCGTTTCCACTATTGATCATTCTTCTGTTGGGTTATTCCAATTTCTTTCTGAAGAATACAAACTTGCAATGACATTTTTATGTACGCCGGCATCATCAGTGCCCTGTGAGAGGGTGTTCTCAAAAGCAGGAGAAATGGTTTGTAAGCGGCGCAATTGCCTTGGCCCAAAGATGTTAACGCAGCTGATAGTTCTAAATAAAAATGTGTGAATGAACCTTGTTCAGTCTGTTTCCAGTCTTTATTGAAGTTGCCTGCAATTACTTTTTAAATCCAGCAGATGTCGCCATTGAGTGACACAGCAACACAGTTTCAACACTGTCGACACAGTTTGGGAGATGTGCCATACACCCAATGAGGCTTCATCTGCCCATCCCTAGGGGCGTGCTCCTCACAGCAGCATCCGACTGGCTGCAAGCAGAAACAGGGCGGTGGGAGCGACTTTTTAATTAAAAAATAAATAAATATGATTTCTGTCTAAACGGGAAGGCAGGGAAGGGTTACTGTAACATAACAAAATGTGAGACACTCGGAAAGACAAAATAAGTATTTCAACAAACACCACATATACAGTCACATCATGATGCCGTTGGTGTTCGTTTTGATGCTGTTTTATTTTGTAAAGTATTTTGAGCTAGATTATAAAGTTTGAAGTAAGATGTACATCTTTAACAAGATGTAAAAAAAAAAAAAAGCTGCACCCTGATATGTTTAGGTTTTTCTTAGTGCACGGCTCTAACCCTCCTGTAGCAAGCGCGTATTTTGACTGACGTTCATATTGACCTATGGTAATGAGTCATGCAGCCCAGTTGACCAATAGAAGCACAGCAGAAGCTTTTGTAGCAGGATGAGTTTTGACCCACGATGGCCGCCGTCGTCGTTCCTAGCAAGCGCTGCGACTCAAAATCACCGTTCGACTTATTTGTCAGAGGCGAAATAATGCATTTAAAATTATTTTGCACGTTGTGTTTTCTTCTTGTAACTATAAACGGGTGTTTTGGCGACGATGACCACGAAATGGAAGAGTTTTTGAAGCGGGAATTTTCCCTCTCCAAGCCTTACCAAGGTATCTCATCCGTGCACTGAGGCAGGCTGGGGGGCAGATGTTTCCAGAATAACTATGGCGATCAAACCGCACCACTGCTCGTGTCTTTCACAGTAATGCTTATTTTGGCTTTTAATATCATCTTTCTTTTAATTAAGTCATGCATTTTATTCCTGTTTTATTTGGTTTTAGTTATGACACCCCGATCAGAACCCATGATGTTTGTTATTCTTTCACCTTGCCATGTCTCTTTCCCTTTTCCTTTTATGTTAAAGTCAGCTCTTTTTGTTAAATGACTGATCTCAAACGAGCTGTGTCAGCTTTGACATTTGGCGATGTTTGCGGTTTCAGGTGTGGGATCTTTAGGCTCCTCCCACTGGGAGCTGATGGGGGATGCCATGGTAACCACAGAACAGGTGCGACTCACACCTGACATGCAGAGCAGGCAGGGGGCAGTATGGAGCCGCATTGTGAGTAGACACTGAAAGCAAACTGAATCATTAGTGCCATGTATTTAGGGCTGCAGATGCCAGGAGGTTTTATTTACTGATTTAAAAAAATACCTACTCCCGCATACATTAAATTTCCAAGTTTACAGTCAGACAGTGTCCTATAATGAGAGGCAGATGTTGACGTGCTTAGATTTATATCAAATTACAGCCATACCATTGTTTTGGTCAAACTATGTAAATGACGTATGCGCAGTCTCATGCAAAACTGCAAGATCTTACGTGATCTGTTAGCGCTTGAAGTATGTGTTGAGGATGTGTTTCAGCTACGACCGTGTCAAATTTTATGTCAGTATCTGTAAAAATGGCTGCATCAAAGCCATTTCTGGAATTGCTAAGGCCGCTTAGTGGTGGCGGCCACTTTTAACAGGGTTGCCTCCTAACGCTGATCAGCTGGAGCTGTGCATCCTGTTTTTACTTTCTGAGGGTTTTGTTCAAATCTGTCTGCAGGTTCTTGAGATATTGTGCTAACACTACAAACAAATAAACACTCACAAAGACATTATCGCCCTCAGCAGCAGGCGATAATCAAAGTAAAACTAGATGTTCTATGTTACACAAACTAATAGAATAGTTAGACTTACAAAGTTTCTGTCAGTCGTGAGGTCACCAGTGTGGAACAGACTTGGCACCAAATGGGAACAAATAAACCCGCAGAAGCTGGCACCGCTCAGAACCAAGAAAGACCCATCAATCTGTCTGCCCTGTCGGTGCTCAGGACGGGCGAGGCTTCCGGTGCCGAGTCGAATAGGACCGCAGGCCCCTCTCCTGGCGTTTCCCCTTCCGTCGCTTCCTCTAAAGAACTTGAAGTACAAAAACAGATTTGTGCAATTTCTGCCAAATCTGAACAAATGTGACACAAACTGTGCTGTTAGCTGTGAGGCCAAGGTAAACACAATTCCAGTTGAGTGAAGGATGTTTTAGGAACAGATTTTTGATCCCATTTGTTTATTAAATTATCTCTGGTTGACATTGGTTTTGCTGTAACGATGCTAGATTTGATCAAAGTAAACAGTTTCTATCATTTTCTGATCCTGATCTAACTGAAACCCCTATGTCTGTTGTGAAGAATTATACGATCTACCACCTGTTTATCTTAAAGCACTCATCTCAAGGAAAGAAATCTAAAGATGAATGCATGTTTTTGTTCTGACTGGTCTCTTGTCTTGATGTTCAGAACAACATTGTTTGTCCTTTCACCTAAAATCAGCTCTAATGCCAATCATAGAGGGCAGTGATACAGAATTTGGTGTTCTATGAAAAACCTGACTGTGACTTTTTCAGGCTCGATCAAGCTTGTTTATTAGGGCCTTTTACACAAAGAGACCCAAACGTTCTTCTGCCTTTCGTACGTTTCTTTTTGTAAATGTGCAGCCATTTCTTTGACGTCTGCGAGCTCTGCCTGTTTTCAGCCGTGCCATCTGAAGGACTGGGAGATGCAGGTGCACTTTAAGATCCACGGGCAAGGAAAGAAGAACCTGAATGGTGACGGGCTGGCCATTTGGTACACCAAGGAACGCACACAGAAAGGTTAGACTCAAATAAATTGTAATAATTGCAGTGCTTAATGTTGATCGCATCTTTGTGTGATTATAACACCTGGACTCGGCATATGCTTTCAGGTCCCGTATTTGGGAATATGGACAACTTCACCGGCCTGGGTATATTTGTGGACACGTACCCCAACGAGGAGAAACACCTTGAGGTATGCGGTCGCTCTGGTGTGACCAAAGCCGACTTGTGAACGTAAACGTCAGGTCAAAGAACGAGTGCAAAAAAAAAAAAAAAAAAAAAAATGGAAGAAAAAAAAAATCGGGCTGTATTTGTGTTCTCTTTGTGCAATCGTGTGGAGCCAGGCTCAGAAGAAGAGATACACGCCGCGCACACAGGTAACCCGGCCCTCTGCCTGACCTTCCAGTGACCTTTTGAGCATGTTTCCCCTAAAACGTTTAATTCCTCTAAAACGTGACTGTTTGTGACACTTTTGGTCCTGCATGGTTTTCTGTGTGGTTTGTTTTCAGACTGACATACTGCAGATTTAAAAAAAAAGGTTCTAATCTAGAAAAATTAGTTGAATATGTTTATGTACTTTCTGCACTGCACATATTAAATTAGAAAAGATGATATAATACAGTTAAGAAGTCTTAAAGAGTCCTGATAATAGCTAAAATAAATGTCCTGCACTGTACCTTTAGAAAGTCTGTGTTCTAAGTGCAGTTGGGAAAAAAAATGTACATGAAAACAAAATGGAGTGAAATGCAAATCCTTTCAAGCTCACAATGAAAACAGAGCAGAGGCAGGATGGATTATGGCGCTGCCCTCGCTTCTCTTATGGGTTAACCCTGTGATGGGCTGGTTGCCCGTCGTGAGCGTATTCAACTCATTTTTCAAAGTTGTCCGCAGCACGAAAGAAGTTTGGACAGGGACGTGAGCAGAATGCTTTCAGTTCTTACCTGATATTTGGAGCCAGACTCGTTGACAACGGAGTCAATATGTACAGGATGTGGTTTGGCATTGTTGTGCTACAAAAAAATACCCCAAAGATTTCTACATGGCAGCAAGTATTGCTCCAAAATTTAACGTTCAGCTTTAATAATACGGGATGCTCATTAAATGAACACCAGCATACCAGAACATTGCAAAACTGAATTTGGACTCGTAAGATCACAGGATATTGGTCCCATTTAGTAAAAACTACAACGATTCCAGATCTTTTTATAAAAGTTTATCTCTTTATTTGACATAATGAACCTATGAATATAGTTACCTGAACCTAAACTTTTTATATGACTGAGGAATCTTTAGATGGCAACACATTCCTGTTTTGTTTTTTTTTGTTTTTTTGCAAATGGGAGCGTATTATGTCGTCATGAAAAACAAAATTTTGGAAGAACAGGGATTAGCTGTTTGCTTGGTTTGCATGCCTCTGTAAAAACCCAAGAAAGAAAACGTTCAAATAGAACGTAGATAGAGGCGTCTTTAAATCATGCTTTCACCCCCTCCTCCTGCTACAAGAGGATCTTCCCCTTTGTCCTCGCCATGGTGGGCAACGGCAGCATCAGCTACGACCACGAGCGCGACGGCCGCCCCACGGAGCTGGGCGGCTGCAACGCCATGGTGCGCAACCTCAAGCACGACACCTTCCTCTTCATCCGATACGTCCGCCGCCGGCTCACGGTGAGAAAGAAGCGCCCGCGTTCAGAACCCCGGTTTTCGGCCGAGATTACAGTGATTAGCGCGCGCAGACACTTCCTCACGTCTCCCGCTGTCTAAGCCACTATTAGAACGCGCCGGTTTAGCTGAATCAGCTACCATTTTTAGGATTTCGTAGATGATGCACAAAGTTTACCTCTGAAGGTCTGACTGAGTCCCTGTTAAGATAATGAGAGAACTTTGTACACTTGCTTTGAGGGCCTGTCTTTTGAAGTTGTCCCAGTAAAACCGACTGTAGTTTCTCGACTGCTGAGTAGGTGATGATAGACATCGATGGTCAGCACGAGTGGAGGGACTGCCTGGACATACCCGGGGTGAGGCTCCCACAAGGTTATTACTTTGGAGCGTCAGCGATCACTGGAGATCTCTCAGGTAAACGGCTTCTGGTTCTCCCAACATTTCAGGCTCTGCTCAGACTTTTGCAGTGTGGGACTGACAGGAATCTTATACGATCACTTGTCATATCCTCCTGACGACCACGAAAAAAAAATTTGTCCAATCACAATAATTTTTTTGAATTCCCCAATCTTTGTAAGGTAATCAGCCCCACCCCTTCACATTTGGCATCACTGAAAAGCCCTAAATGTCCTCTGTAGATAACAAAAGGAGTTAATTCAGTAGTATACAGTGGGTGGGAGGTATTCAGGTTTACAAATGTCCTCCACAGGGGACACATTTGACCTACTGATAGTCAGGAGGATATATTGTATGTTAGCTTAGTTGGGTTTTTTTTTTTAATCCTATTGTCTTAATTTGTAGATAACCATGATATAATATCCCTGAAACTTTACCAACTGACGGTGCTGCGGAGTAAAAAGGAGGAGGAAGAGGAGGATCAGGACGAAGTCACCGTCCCCAGTGTGGACAACATGGACCTTCTCAGACGTAAGACAAACATTAAAAATGCGATCGGGTGAACTCCCCTCACATTCAGTTCGCTGACCGCTGCTCTCCTGTTTTTGTTGCTCTGACCCCCGCCGTCGCCGTTGCCATCCCTCAGTGGGTCAGAGTGACGAAGGGATGAGTGGAATATCCATTTTCTTCACCGTGCTCTTCTCCATGCTCGGCTGTGTCTTCCTCGTCGTCATCGGCATGGTGGTCTACAGCCAGTGGAACGAGAGCCGGCGCAAGCGCTTCTACTGAGGAGCCCGGCGGGAGGGCGGCGTGAAGGGGATTTACTACTGAGGTCCGAAGGCCCGGCCGCGATAAAAGTGACACTCTGCCGTTGGCCCGTTGAGCAAGGGGATGTTTTTACCTCGAGGAAAACCTTAGTTTGACAGGAGTTGGTTCATGTTTCCCCCGCTGCAAAGAGCCGTTCTCCAGCTGTGGGAGACTTTACACTCCTGCCCGACTCAGATCTACTCAGCCTTATCAATCATGCGGAGTCTTTTATCATTCTAATGAGCAACTATATTTATTTTTAGTCAGTGTTTGCTACAGTAGATGAATCGAAAATACTCTAATACTAATTAAAGTTATCGTCTTAGGTTCACTGTTTCTTTTTTTCAGATATTTGTTGTTGCACCGAACTTCCACCTGACCAAACTTGCCTTTCAAACTCTCTGAAGAAAACTACAATGCTTTGAGAAGCAGATAAGGTCCTGATCTGATCGGGTTGTGTTTAACTTTAGAGGTTTTGCTGTTCGAAGTTCATTTAGGCATTTTAAAATACAACAACCTCAATAGTTTTCTTTAAAAAAAATGTTTTTAATATACATTACGGTCGGAGTTTTGGCAATTACACGATTGTGTTTTGTGGCTTCAACATTTTTAGATGTGTTTCTCTGTCGTGCTGGATGTCAGCTTCTGGTCCAAATCCTGACTCATGGTGGCCCATTCTTGTCCTATTAGTGTGATCTCCCCGCCTTTTGGGGAACTAACCACGGGTTCTCAGTGTGGTTCAGCTCTGGGGTAGCTTTTCTTGCCAAAATTTCCAGGTTATGATCTTTGAGCTACTTCATCACGTTGCCTTGTGACACGGTGCTTCACCGTGTTGGAAAACACACAGACGGTCACCTGATTTGGCTTGGATTGCTGGAAGATGTTTTGATACCACTAAGCAGCCCCGCACATGGATCGTATCAGGATGCCTCGCTGTTGGCACGACACAGTGTCTTGTAGTGGCGCTGCAGATGATTATTTTCCCAAATGTCCCAAACACTCAGGAGGATTCAACAGAGAAGATGAGTTTGCATCAATCTCCTGCTGTCCAGTGTTTGTATTTCCTGCCGAGTTGTAGTCTTCTCTTGATGTTTTTCTTGGACAGAAGCGGCTCCTCTGAAGCCCTTTTTAAACACAAGATTGTTGTCCAAATTTAGTCTGGTGCCGGCGTTGTGCTCTGCTCTGGTGCCAACACAATTCTCTAGAGCTTTCCTCTGGAGGAAATGGTCCTGAAGCTTGCGGGACACTCTTGGACATCCTGACGCCACTTGTTCTACAACTAAACCTGAATGTCTTCATCTGAAAAACCCTTCTTTCACGTGCAATATTCTTAGCAGCCATTTCCTTGCCTGTGAAGCCATTTTGATGCGCAGCAGTGACGGCTGCGCTCTTTTCTTTTGGAGGTTACCGTTGCCGACAGAACCTATGTGTCACTGCCAAAACTAGCAGCCATCCGTTGAAGAAATGCAAAGGGCTAGCTGCCTTGCATTGCCAAAGTTTCAAACAAAGTTCTCACGCGATCTGTAAACGCTTAATGTACGTGCTGGGGATGACTCTCAGCGACTACCACGGCAAATTTTAGCTCAGAGTTTGTCAAATCGACTGAGTTACAGCCACTTTTATAACCTGTTATGAATTGGCGGGCAATAATTAGGGATAAATGAGAGCTTAGAGTCATCAAAGATCATTTTAATTAAAACTTTTTCTTTCCCCCCTCTCTACCCCCCAAACTCTGATCACCAAACTGACCTTTTGTTTCTTTTGTTTCATGTAAAAACAGATCCTCTGGCTCTTTGTTGAATGTCTCAAACGTCCTTACAGTCAACCTAGCACACATACAGGTTTGGCGCCTCCGACCCATCGTCACACGTGTGTGTTTTGTAAATCTTTGCAAAGTTCACGTCAACATCATGCATCTCATATTTACACGGTTCTCTGTTTATGTCATGCAATTTATAAGCACTTCCTATATACTATGACATTTCACCTTATTTATATTATATTTTGTATAAAAATCTGTGTCTTGTGTATTTATTCAGTGACCACGAATTACAGGTTTTGAATGTACCAATGGTTTCTCGTGTCTTTGTCCTCAGCTTTTTAAAAAGAATTTTTTGTAACCCATTGGTTCATAACACGAGTTTTGAGAGTTTAAGTGCTGGACGTGTGCGTGACGCTGCCACACAAGTTACACAATGTGACATTCAGAAGATGGGTCAGAATGGAAACTGAAAAAAACAGCTCCACTCTGGACCATGAAGGACATATTTGTGTGGGAAGGGGTTGAATGGTGGAAAAAATGCGTCACCATTCCACGGGAAGCTGAATCTTTGAAGATTTGCTGTCAAACAGGACTTCTGATTAACTTTTCCACCAATCCAACTCCAATTAAACTGTTGTTTTTCATTTCACTAAAAATAACTACTTTTCTTTCTGTTTTTGCATTCGTCCACTTTGAGGATGCATATCTTGATTTGTCGTTTCTTTTTTCAGGTTTCCAAGCAGTAGCTTACTTTTGGAATATTGGAGTCGGAACGTTTTCGCAATAAAACCTTAAAGGCATGGCATTACTTGAAGGAACGCATATCACCCGCCGCCTCTGATGCCAGAGTTTTAAACTAAAATCATCTTAGGTTGCGAAACGATAAGAGTTGTAACAAAATGAACACTCTCAGCTACTACCACATCATATTTCAGTGCAATACCTGTAAAATTGACCAGATTGTAGCTATTTTTTTTATGTTTTCTAAGGTCAGCTGGATGAAAACCTTCAGTTGGGTTTGCTCTAAAAGTTAATCAGCTGTACGAGAACATTCAATGATCATTTCCTGAAAGTTCAAATATATGCTGCAGTTCATGAGGAGTTTCTGCAGACAGACACACAAGCAGAATCATTTCTGACAGCCTTTCTTTCACCTTGGAGGAGGAAATAAATGCTTTTTAAAACCCTAGTAAAAGTTATATGGTGCATTTTTTAAATTTTATTTTAGAGGAGTTGCAGAAAAAAACATCTACTCAAGTTAATAATCCCAAGAAACACAGAATATAGCAGAAGCAAAAAACTAAAAAATTCAGGAAACCATCGTTTCGGTAAACCAGAATCTCACGATCGGACTGAAGGTAAAGAACAAAACGACTTGTGTTGAGTCTTATTTTTGAATGTCTGAATTATTTAGGCCAGCTGCCTCTCGCAGCCACGCAGTTATTCTCCAGATCAACACCTTAACAGTCTGGGCCGATGTTTCTACACCGACACTAAAATTCTGTTGTTTTTTTTTATTATTATTTTGCACTCCAGGAAGCTGGTCTTTAAAAATGTGAAAGTGAAAGAACAAACGTTCAGTCAAGAAAACAGAAGTCTTGTCATTAGAGCACCAATGGGTTTTTTTTTTATTATAAAAAATAAAATACAAATGATGACCCAGACAGTACACAGTAGACTTGTAACCAGAACCAAAGCATTTTCATGTCAGTCAGTGCTTTTTCTTTTCTTTTTACCTCCACTTTACTCATTTAATTAAAATTTATCAGAACAATGTAGACAATGTAGAAAGAGTCGGGTGCTCACAGATGGCTGCTTCCCTTTCAAACTAAAGTTATTCCTTTCAAAACTAACAAACAAACAAATAAAAAAATTAGAAAAAAAACTCAGCCATTTCTACTTCATGTGATCGATATAATCTGTGAAGACACCAAAGGCTCACTAAAGTAGTGAGACTTTGCTGCTTTGTGTTGGTTTTAGCCGTCTGTGTTCCACGTTGAGATCTTTCACGTGTATAATATATATGTATATACATTAAACTGACAGGATATTAAAAGGCAACGGTTAAATATTCTGTCTGAAAATTTTCTAAAAAAAAAAAGAAACAAAAGAAATCTGCGTTTAATCGAATAAAGATGAGGCGTGGAGAAGTCGAACACATACCAAAGATACTAAGAAGCAAGAGTCGATTCATCATCACCTAGAATATATTCTACTTTTTTTCTTTTTTCTCTCCCTTCGGCATGCACTACTTAAAAAAAGATGTGGTTTACCCAGAAGTCAGTTAGTGGTTGAGGGAGGCAAACGGGGAGGAAAGAAAGTCAAAGAGAAGGGAACAATCTACAAGCTAGGATGGCTTTTTAACTGAAGCCCCTCAACGGACACAAGCATACATCGTCACAAGTATATCTTACAACAAAGAGGTTTACACAGACAAGTCAGAGTCGATTACAGTACAGTGCAGTGCCACGAGTACTCAGAGTTATATTGCTTGTACTGGTGCCCACGGACAAATGACAGAAAAAAGGGGTTTTGCAGCATTTAACAGTATGTTTATGTCTTTGCATAGCCTAGTTGAGTAAAGTTTACAGAGATGCGTGATGCTGGTTTCAGATCTAACAGGAGGGCGACAATCATCGAACAACTGCTTTGGCTTTTTAGAGAGACGGGAGGGGTCAGAAACGTGTTGTAGCACTGCTTATTAACAGTAACCCTGAGAGTGTGAAACCAAACAGACTATCGTCACGACAACCACACGTACACACGCACACACAGAGCGACGCGACTCCTGAAGGTCGGCTGAAGCGACGGGACGGCAAAGGCTTTGGTAGATCGGGTGAACGTGACCTTTTTTTTTTTTTTTTGTCGCAAAGGATTTTGCGCGTGGAACGTCGCCGCTGAAGAGGGGGAAGAAAAAAAAAGAATAAAAACGCAAACAGCTACAGGTGTCGGCGCTACAGTTTCTGTTACCGGGACACGGTTCCGGAGGAAGGAGCGGTGGAGTCACGGTCCACGAGGAGCAAAGCGAGAGAACGCCGGTCGCATTCCAAACGGGAGGAGAAGGAGTCGGGTCGCATCACGCACCTCTGTCGAGGTCGACAAAACAAGAAGGCCAAAGTCAAGCCTATAAAACAAACACACGTGGTCATATACAATCAGCTATAAGATAACTAGGAGCTACACATCCAACGTCAACACGTTCACATTACACAGCTGTGTTCATATAGTGGATCTCGGCAACTGTGGCTTTGGATGAACAACAACAGATGATTAAATCCCTCAGTGAAATGAATGGATGTCTGTCAATGATTCAAACAATTCATGACTGATAGATAGCCCTTACTCTCAGGAAATATGTGAAAATCAAGGAGGCATAGCAGTTGTTTGGCAACAGGAAAACTATTAACCTCCAGTTCACCCATGTACCAAAAAGAAATGTCTTTCCTCGCGTCTCACGTCCCTCCCCTGCTGTTTTTTTTATTATTATTTTACTTTTATATGCATATAAATAGGCAAGTATGAACCTTAAGTACAAAAAGGTAACGCTCTTGTTAGGAGTCCAATTCTGTCCTCCAAACACAAGACAGGAAACACAATCACAAACAGCAAAGCCATTTTTTATATATATATATATATATATATATATTTTTTTTTTTTTTTTTTTTTTTTTCATGCTTTTTAGTCAATTCATTTCACGAACTGCAACCAGGTACACGGAACGAAAACGGAGCCGAGCGCAAACTCGACCACCTGCTCTATCAGTGTCACAACTAGCTAAAACACAGTATTTGTTTTTAACTCAGCCACAACCGCTTCTCAGTTACAAAAAAAAAAAAACACCGTTAAGTTCAGCTGCGGCACAACACCTGGCAGCTTCAATCCAGTGGCTTTAAAATGTTCATATACCACATCGTTTCCTCACGACGCCAGCCAGCGAGCGAGATCAAATGCTACCTTCTACTGAAACCAAACAAAGTTTCTCTGCTCTCTAATGCGACCACGCGTAAAACTAGCCCAAATGTTAGCATTTTCAAAAGAAGCCCACTCCTAATAAGGCAGCATTACGCTTGTTTCCACATCCAGAGGTTATGCTTTTTAACAGCTCCATAATCGAGACATCTGCTCCAGAGAAAGGCAGCTTCGGGTGTGCTGTCACAAAAATCACAATAAATTACTACTTCTGCTAACGGGTGTGAAGTTCTGCTCATGTTGTTGCTGCTAATCGTCGCGTCAGCACGGCTTGGCGTTCAAGCCTTTCAGGACGGCCTCGACACAATTCTGTGCGCAGCGGCCCTGTTGTTTTCTTTTTTGCGCTCGAGTCGGAGCGGCAAGGCTCGACCACAATCAGAGCAAACCGCCGTGAACCGGAGGGAAGAGGAAACGCTTTCTTTACGAAGTGCACGAGTCCCTGAAATTACACTTAACTGCGCACAGAAATGTTTCGTTTAAAGTTGTTTTTTCAAGTTTAATCAGTGCAGAAAGTTTAATTTCAGTCGGGATTGAAATGTTGGTATTTTCACTCTGGTTAAAAGTTGAAATGTAATGCCAAGTTTATTTGATCTAAGGTCAGTCAAAATTTCTAAACGCTAAACTATAGAGGCCAGTCAGGAGCAATTCTCATTTTCCAAAGTAAATTCTTAAAAAGAAAAAGGGCATATCTACTGAAAAAACAGTTACTGCTCGTCTTGGACAGATGTTTGTTTGTGCAAGAATCTCATTTAGTTTTAGTTTTCCCCATCTGCTGTGACAGCTGAAGTGGTGTTCCAAGCATATATAAATATAGTACAGTACAAAAAGAAACAAACATGCAGTAAATCACAATCGTTTCTGCGCCTGTGCCAGCGCTGAATGAACGGCGGAGCAGAAGCTTGCAACCATCTCACCTTGTTAATGCACCGGCCCTCTGCTGCCAGTGGAAAATACCACTGCAAATCCCCTCACACTGCCAAGAGCCACAGAGACCCGAGGCAGCATCTGCTACTTAGTTACCAGCTTCGCACAACAGTAGAGCGAGCCCTGCACAGTCCTGACGACGCACTACGAGATCAAGACGCCAAAACAATTCGACTTTAGTCCATTTTCTGACCCCAGACGAAAAAAAAAATGAAGGAAAAAAGCAGTTTAGCAGCCACTGCTGCCCACTATTATTGTTACTGATTAGCAAAACAAGTCTAATTAACTCAAATATAAACACCAAATCATGCCTCGTGCAAAACATCAGTGCTTTAACTTGTGATTTCAGCCAAGCGCTGCAGCACTTTAAAGATACAAATAAAGAAATACGACACAAGCTTTCCTGACTGCATTGTAGGACCCAGTCACTGATACACACACACACAAACAAACAGCCCCTATCAGGAAATTTGTTGCAACTAATGATGACGCCTGTAGGGTTTTTGCCGAAGCAGAGCTGGTTATGAAATGAAAAAGCAACTTCATCCGTTAGTATCGACATAAAAACTATATATTGAGCGATAAACTCCACAAAACATACACTTTAAATAAAATCTCGAGCCACCTCCAGACTAATTAATCCACTCAATTGCTGGGTGGGACAGCCCACTTTGTTATTACTATAAATGCGCTGCAGTCAGGAACTGGAGTGGGAGAGAATCACACGGACGCCATCCATAAATCAAACACCTAAAATGCTGAGCACCTCTTACGGCGGTCTAATTAGCGGCCACGCAGCTCTGGTGAAATCAGTACGGTTATCAAATAAAGAAGAGGTTACAGTGACATTTTAAACAACGGACTGATGTCTCGTCCACCTGAGTGTTTAGTCTCCCCCACTCGAGTCCTACAGCCTTCACGTCAAAGCACAACCAAAACCCCGGCAGCCATGACCTCGGAGATGACATCACCATGCAGCTGTGGCCTACATTTCACAGCACACACTTAAGCGCCACGCACGCACCAGGCTTTTGAAGGAAAAAGGAAAGAGAAAAAAAAAATAAAAAAAATGAACGTAATCTCTTTTTAATTCATCCAAGATCAAGCTGAGTTTCCAAGAGGTTTGTTCTTGACTCATCTACTCAGACGTAGCGGGTGACAGGAGAAATGTTGTTGACCGTGTTGGCATGCTCCTGAACGACCATCCAACTTGGAGGCAAAATGTCAGTTTGGAAGGACAGCTGGAAATGTTCTGACCTGTGAGAGCAGCAGGACAGAAGAGGAAACGTGACAGCAGTGAAGCAGGAGAAGGCAAAGAAATCAGTCAATTCTGCTTTCAGTCACAAACTGCTGTCTTTCGCACGCTTCATACTCGGTAAAACCATACCAAACGGAGCAACAACATGTTTGCTGGGTCTCCCGCTCAGAGTAGTATAGAAAAAAAGCTAGGAGTTAGGCCACACATTATTTAACCTGTCCTAAACAGAAGCCATAACAGATTAGTTATCATCATCCTGAAGTCATGCCCATGTATTAGTTTAGAGAATTAAAGCACAGACAGTCCCTATGTTGATGATGATAGTAACATTATCACCCTGTGTGAAGCAGGAAGCTGCACTGGTTTGCTGGTTGGTGGATCACACCATGTTATCTCCAGTGCTGGTGTTCTGGCCCGGCAGCTCCGTGCTGCACTCCTTCTGTCCGAGGGTCTCCTGCTGGTGCCCGGAGCAGCAGTCCCTGCCGGCAATGCTGCACATCTGGAGATCCTCGTCGCCTTCCTCCTCGAGCCCCGAGCCCTCGTCCACGTCCAGCTGGCAAACGCACACCTCGATCCCTGAGTCGCCGGTCACATGCCGGCGTCGTGTGACGAGCTCCTCGTCGTCGTCCTCCTCCTCCTCCACAGCCGCTGCTGAAGCCGCCGCCAACAAAGCCTCTACGCTCTCCTCTGCCTGACGCTGCTCCCGGACTGGGGGTGACGCCACCTCGTGGTCTGCCGAGGAGCCCGACTCAGGGCAGTCCACTCTTGGCTCTGGCTCGAGCAGGATTTCAGGCACAGAGGCAGAGTCCAGCTGGTTTATTTGTGGAGCGGACGGTTGAGTCGACTCGGGAGGGTTTTCAGAGTACGGAGGAGGTGGGGTCGGGGGGTGGCCTACGACCTCTTCATAATCAGGAAGCTTGCAGTCGTTCCAAAACCCTGATGGATCCAAAAAAACGAGAAAGCGTGAGCTTGACGAGTCAAAAAATTAATTAAAAGAAGATGTAAAAAAAAAAGATTAACACAAATTTTAAATGTTTAAATTGTCTCCTTTTTCAGATTTCTCCACTTTACTAAACATGTTTGGGTTCAGAACTTCTACTTTTTCATAACATTCCAATGAATTTCTACTCTTAAATATCAAATATTTAAGCAATATTTAAGATTCAAAGTTCAAAATTACAGCTAAAACAGTGGCATAATATGTCCATGGCAAAAACTGATGTTGTGACAGAATGATTCCTTACTACAGAAACAGTCTCTTTTTCCCATTAAATCTGGATGGAAGACCTTCAGGAGCAGATGTTATCAGTCTGTGTGTGAATCACTGTCTAAGTATGCGTGCAGTCAGAGTTGTGTTCTCATTCTTGACTTGAAGTCAAGCATGTTGACTGTGGGCTTCAAACTGCCAAACACGAAGCTCGTCCAGCTCTTGTTTGTAATATTATTGGACACAATATCCCGTTCCAGCCAAGGTCCAAGTGTGACCACTAACATTAGAGCGGCATCTCTGCCATCAACCGTCACAGCTGCAATTTCAGTTCAACCGCAATCTTCAGCAACGCAGACAATTTGCAGCTGAGTACAAAAAGATCAGGATAATGATCGGTATCTTGAGTTCTAAGGTTGTATCTGAGCCAAAAAAAAGGGCTGCCGTTTCATTTAACATCAGGTATCATGTTGGTTGAGTAATACAGGCTGAGCAGACATTGGATTAGTGCTGATGCAAATTTAGATGTCATGTCCCCCATAAATGTATATGAGCTTTGAGCAGTGCAGAGTAGCGTGATGCAAACTTTTTTAGCCTTTATCTTTACGCAACCACAGAATGTTCAGCACACAGAGATCAGTCCCTCCATCTGATAAAGTGGGCACTAAGCATATGTCAGAGGCTTTGAGACAGAGATTATCTGTGCTTAACATTGTAAGATAAAAAAAAAGACCTGCAAGAGAACAGAAAGCCAAAATACAGACTATTTGGCACCACAATCGTGAAAGTCTAAAACGAACCAGAAGAACTACTTACTTAAATTGAGAGGTGGAGGGGAAATGAAGGAGCTGGAGGCTCCCTGATAGGCCATGAGGCTGATCTCACGCTGTCGCTGCTCCTGTTGCAGACGCATTTTAACTCTCCGGTGTCGATAGGCACAGCAGCAACTGAGCATTATGATGAGAGTCCATACCAACCAGAACCCTGTGGGAGGAGGCAGGCTCTGTGTAATCTCATCACTAGTACTGGAGGAAGGTGATCTAAACTACCAGAGCTTTGTCTGACTCAACAAGTCCCTGATGAGGAATTAGATCTGTTGTTGTGCAGCAAGTTCAAAGATATATATATATATATATATATATATATATATATGCCTTCAAACCAAGTTCAAGTTGTTATTTTTTTACTTCTCAGCATGTGCGTGTTAAGATTTCAAACCACAAAGATGCAGAAAACTTCCTAAAAAAGTGAAACTGAAAATGAAACGTGTATGAAAACAAAAGCTTGTCTCAAGAAATAAGTCTCAAAAGGCAATACTTCAAAGGCAAACTAAATGTACAAACATATCTGTAAGAATATTTGGGGAAAAGAAAAACAGCATGACTATACTTACACCAGAGTTCATAGTAGTAAGTGCAGCACTCAGTTTCTCCACAGCAATAGCCCATCTCACAGCGGTACTGCTCGTTGTTTACCCCAAAACAGAACTCCTTCCCCTAAAACACACACAAGAGGTGCACACAGTCAATATGTAGTCACTCAAGTAACTAGAAAAGGGCCTTCAAGCTCGCCCTTTTCCATTGCCACGTCAATGTCACTCATTATGTTGTGCACAAGTTTGTGTCACCCATATGTAGGCAAATGAAATACACTTTTACATGCAAATATAGTTCCTATTTGAGGGCTAGGGGGGACAAAGCAGTACCTACGACAGAAAGCAGCTTACTGAAATGTCCAATTAAAGTACATACCAAAAACAAAACATACAGTATCTTTCACGAAATGTGTCCAAATGATGAGGTTGTTGGTTTGACAGCTTCATGAGATTTAACCAGCACCCAGATCATTACAATAGTGCATGTCTAAAAGCCCGACACGAACCTGTTTATCTTTAATCTCAATGACAATGTTAGGAAAATGTGTGATAAAGGAATTCATGTACTCTGTCAAACTGTGTACAAGAACGATCACCCTTTTCGCTGCTTTTGATAACAAAATAAAAAGCCAAAATGGAGTAAAAGAGGGGTCGTTTAGTTGTGAAAATGCTTAAATCGAGATTTAAACGGACCGTTTCTAGGTAAAAAGTTTCGTGGACAAGCTGAGGTGGGCTCCGTCCAGCTAACATCAATAGCTATGAATAAATATGTCGATTCGCCGGGTACCAGTTAGCAAACGGCTAATGTTCTCCCTAACACCTTTGATTTAAGCTGTCAAACTGGATGGATAAAACACAGCCGTGAAGCTCTTTCAGTTAGCAGACAAAATCTGCCAGCAATATCATTGGGAAAATACAAAAGAAAACTTTTGCAAACTGACGTCATCTACAGTAAACAGCAGCGGACCGAGCCCAGTTTCCTTTGTGGAGGAGACAAAGAGTCGTTAGGAAGGCCTTCATCGAGCCCAGAAGCAGCGGCCTCGCCTGGAAGCTTGCGCCGGCTGGATGAGCTCAAGCGCGGGCTTACCTGCACGAAACAGGTCCCGGTACAAAGAAGACCTACAATGGATCCCAGTGCTTTCTGCGGCATGTTTCTGGGTTGTCGGCCGTGAACACGACAGGAATCATATAGCAGTTGGTCGAACCAACGACTCGTTGCGGTGACAGCAGACGGCTGAGACTAGTAACGGTTCAGCCTGTCACTCAGACATGTATTTGTTGCTTGCTCGAGAAACACACTCCTCCTCCAGGGCCAATATGTGAATCTGAGGCGGCGATTAAACTGTAGGGGGCGCTGTGGGCGAGTGCGTGTGAAATAAATCTTTGTTCCTAACCAGGCTGATAAGCAATGTTTTGCACCCTAATATACTCATGTTTAGAAATACTTAGAAAAACCACACAGTTACCAAAGTATTCATGCCTTACCACTCACTATCATCATTAATTTACAATGTACAGTGTAATATTATCTCCTCATTACAAATGTACTGCTTACAAAAATTAAGATGTTTCTGTTGGATAATAGTAAATAACAGAATAAAATAGAATAGAATAAACTTTTATTAATCCCAAAGCAGAGAAGTTTACATTATTGCAACAGCAAAAGTATTGATCAAGATTAAAAAAATCAAATAAATTTTCACAAGTAGATTCCAAAAAAGTAATAAAGGCACTTAATAGGCTACAAGGTAAAAAAAATAAAATAAAATAAAGACAAAAAAATAAAAAAAATAAAAAGAGATAAAGATAATAATATAAGAGCAAAATATACTAGTAAAAAAAAAAGATACATTGCAACATGGGCTGTGATTTTAAGGAACATTTTTTCAATACATTTTTCCATTACATTTTAATGTAGCCTAACTTGCCCTTTTTGGAGCTGCATCCAACTTTTAATTGTAAGTTTATACTAAGTATTATATTGTCATTGTCACAATCTTCCATTAAAGGTGCTCATCGTAATGTCATGGACTAAGAAACAAAGTCTACTAAATTTATTTTCCTAATCTGATGATTAATGTGTCCTTAAATTAAAAAATTGTAAGCATAATTTGTGAATGGTTGCCAATGCCCATGTGTTTCTTACAGAAACAGCCAAAGTGGCTGAAAAATTGGTCAACAATGGGGATGTCCATAGAGGAGACATTTGGGATCGAGAAATCTAGCAATTCTGATGCATTGGAACATGTTTACAATTAAACTTGCTGAGCTAATTGTGCAAAGAAAAATGCTTTGTTTACACTGAGTGCATACCTGCATTTCAGGATTGCATTCAATATCTGACAAACTAGTACCATTTGATATAGGTTGATTTTATAGTTTGTAATTTATGATCTAAACCTAATGATCAAAAACAGTAACAAAAATAGTGTATTTGCTAAAAAATATATACTATGTAACTTTTACAAAAGGAAGATGTTTAGCGTCATGCATTTTTGATTCTCTAATTCAGAGCATCTTTTGTCCTATTGTTTTCTCTGACATCACAGTTTCCCTGGCAACAAAAAAACTTGGCATCTGTTCAGCTGAGAGGCCTGGTGAGGAAGATGTCAATCCACTCAGCATGAACACCTGCCACAGAAGCACCTGAGGGAAACATGGTGAGTTATCACGACTCCCAGCATCGGCAGCTATGAATCTAAAAGATAACCTCGCTTTTGTTTTCTATTGGAATATGTATGTTTTTATCCGTAAACTCTAGCTAAAGCTAATTAGGCTTAATGACAGACCGGTTTAGCTGTAAGGAAGTTGTTACTGTCGCTGATGATCATGCTGGTCACAGATTCTGCTCTACCTCTTAGATTTCTTGTTAGCTTCATTTTAAGTGTCTAGTTTGGCTAATTTTATCAAAACATACCTTTAAGAAATGCTCGAGATTTCAAAATAAAAGTTACAAATAATAGAGAATCAAATTTATGGAAACAGAAGTGCATAAGCTAATTAAGAAACACAATCACAGATATAAGACATAAAAGTAAACAGGGGAATTTAGTGATACGGATTACAAATTCAATTAGTCTTTCTACCTCAACTAAATGCTCTGCAAAGGTTTTATACCACCTTTCTTTACTTTAAACTTTCCTTCCAAGAAGCCAGATTTTCTTATTATTTTTTAACGGTGTCTGAACTAGTTTTTCCAGGCTTTTAAAAGGTCTTTCAATGGTTTACTTTGGACTTTGGCTGCTTTTTTTTTTTTTACTTCACATGAAAAATGAGTGAAGAAGAAGCCAAAGTCCAGAACAACAGAAAAGTTTTGAATGATCTTCAGAATATCCCAAAGAACTAATGGTCAAAACCGTTTTTTAAAAAATGCCAAGACAGTTTGACTTATTGGAAGGAAAATATAAAGAAATAAGTGATGACCAAGTTTTGGCACAGTAATGTAGCACGAGCTAAAACCTTTTCTGCTGCCCTCTGGACACCAGCCACCTGCTGTACAGATGCCTAATCTTGTCCATCTGCAGAGCGTCTTTGACCTCGAACATTTATAGATGACTTTACAGGCTAACAGCTAAATCCTTGTGCTCACATGATTCTAGCTGTTGGCTGAGTGACTCGGGTTTCTCCAGGCTGGAGCTGTGAGCTCACTGAAGGTTCATGACTCCGCATGCAAGTTTTGTAATGTTTTTCCAGACTGCCAACTGTTCTCCCATCGAGGTTTAAATTCCTTTTAATGCACACTGCGGTACTCCTGCAGGGCCTTTTGTCGATTCTTCGGAGATTGAAGCCGTCCCCAGAGCAAGAGGTGCGCTTACTGCTGTTGGGGTTGGACAATGCAGGCAAGACCACTCTGCTAAAACAGCTGGCAGCTGAAGACGTCAGCCACGTCACCCCCACACAAGTACACATCTGTATACACACACACACAAACACATTAGGTTAGGTCTTTACACCTCTTTTTTTTCATTTTCTAGTCAAACAGATACTCTGGTCATGCTTCAGTTCACCTCCTCAATGCATGGCTGAATTACCCTTTAAGCTTGTCTGTTACCTTTTAACAGGGCTTTAATATAAAGACCGTCCAGTCTGAAGGCTTCAAGTTAAATGTTTGGGACATTGGAGGCCAGCGGAAGATTCGACCCTACTGGAGGAATTATTTTGAGAACACAGATGTTTTGGTAAGTTCATTTTGATTTTTGTTACCCTTAATCACCAGAGGAAATATATATTCCAACTAGAGAAACTGCAATTTCTGCAGTGTGAATGCTGAGTGTTGAGAATGACTTTATTGAAATTTGGTGAAGAAGCTAAAACTGAGTGGTTAAAATTCAAACAAGCAGAACAGAGGCTAAAATGAGCAAAACACGGACTGAAACGAGCAGAACACCAGCTAAAAACTAAAAGCAGCAGAACAGGAGCTAGAAGCTGAAAACAGTGGGGCATTAGCTAAGCAGTAGAGCAATAGCTAAAAGCTAAGAGCAACAGAACAGTAGCTAAAAGTAAGAAATCAGATGCTAAAATGACCAAACTGTACCTTAAATGTCCAAAACATGTGCTAAAGCAAAATGTAGCAAAATTTAAAAAAAAAAATCTTTAGCTAAACGTAAAAAATCTGATGCTAAAGCTAAATTAAGCAAACAGTAGCTAAAATTAGCAAAACGGTAGCTAAAAAAGCAAAACAGCTACAATTAGCAACACATATGCTAAAAGTAGGTAGGTAGGTAGGTACATTTATTTATATAGCACTTTTCAGCACAAGGCGACTCAAAGTAATAGTAACAAAAGGGATGCTAAAATTAGCTAAACAGTAGATAAATTAGCAAAACAGGTGCTAAAGCTAAAATTTGCAAAACAGTAGCTAAAAGCTAAAAGTAGCAGAGCGGGAGCTGAAAGTTAAAAGCAGCATAAAAAGACAAAAATAGAACAAGTATGCTGAAGCAGAATTCAAATAGAACAATGTTCTGACAGAATTGAAAATGGTGAATATTACATTAAATAAAGTCAAATATTCTGAAGTGTAAAAGTTACGAAAACCAAAAGTCGTGGTACACAATTACTGATTGTGCAAAATATTTTGATGTATGAATAGCTAAAACAGTATAAAGTATGTGGAAGTAGTTTGCAAAAAACATGCAGAAGAACTTATAAACAGGAAAACAATAGTGTAAATGCTGACTCAGCATTCACACACTTATACAGATAGCCCTTGTAGTCTTATATTTTATTGTGGCATGCTCATCTTTATAACTGGATTGTTTGCAGATCTACGTGATTGACAGCTCAGACAGGAAACGGTTTGATGAGACCAGCTTGGTGAGACACAATTTCCCTTTTCTTTAAAGAAGCGCAATAAAAGGCAAGACTAGAATTAGTTTTCATGAGTAGTAATGAATGCCAGTCTGGAAGTAAAAAAAAGACAATCTTTGTAAAAGAAATGCTGACAAAGAACAAACTTTATGATAATAATTACACAAGCTACCGTGACGTGTGTGCTGTGCCACTTTTCATTACGTTTAACCAGCGTCTGTTCCCCCAGGAACTCGCTGAGCTCCTGGAGGAAGAAAAGCTTGCTGCCGTGCCACTCCTTATCTTTGCCAACAAGCAGGACCTGATGACAGCCACTCCGCCGTCAGAGCTGGCGGAGAGTCTCAACCTGCATACGGTCCGAGATCGCATGTGGCAGGTGCAGGCCTGCTCAGCCCTCACCGTGGAGGGAGTGCAGGTAAATACAGTGTGCGCAGTCTGCAAACACAGCACTACGGGCTAAGCAAAGGTTCAGACAGAGTGAGCCGCTGAGTGGCAACTACTGAGTCTGCGGTCAGTTTTTTAACTCAGAATTTTAACAATAATCACTATAATTTAGGTAATTTAGGTCAGTAAAGGGAACTTACTCGAAAGTTGCTAGAAATGAACTGATTTATCCTCACTGGTGTTAACGTGTATCAAATATTATTCAGTAATGTCTGTATGGTGCAAACTGCATTAGAAACCCCCCAAATATTATTCCTTATTGCCCCTGCATTTATGGTGGATTTCCTTAAATATACACACATCAAACTAATATTTAGTAAATGTCCTTTAGCAACTTGTACCTAATGCCTGCTTGTTTTTTGTAGCTATCAGTATTTTTTGATAGAATTGGTAGAGTTCAACTAAATAGTTTGGTTTCCTTGCTACAAACCCAAATTTTCAGCATGGTCCACAAATGTTTAATAGACTTGAAGTCAGAGTTTAGAGAGGCCATTCCAGAGGTTTATTGTTAGCCTGCTTTGATCAATCTGAAACCAGTTCTGATGTGCGTTTGGGATCATTGTCCTGTTGGAATACCCAACTGTGTCCATATTTTCAGCCATCTCGCTGTTGATCTGAAATGAAGCTGAAGAGTTTGGACGTAGTTCTCCTTCTTCATTATTGCACCTACTTTGTGCAATGCACCAGTACCACAGCATGATGCTTCCACCACCGTGCTTGACAGTTGCTTCGTTTTTCCTATATTTGAAAGCCTCACCTTGATTCCTCTTAGTATACTAGTTGTCATTGTGGCCAAATAGCTCAATAGTTGTGTCGTCTGACCAAAAAGCATTTCTCCAGGAGACATTTGGTTTGTCCACGTGGGCAACTGCAACTTTCACCTAAGCTTGAAGGCGTTGCTTTTGCAGCAGCGGCTTCTTTCTTGGTTGACATCCTCTCAGTCCATATTAATTAAAAACTTTGCTGCGGACAGTAATGTTGGTATTCCAACAGTCTCCAATTAGGGTTGAGTCTTGGTAGTTTCTGGGTTGATCCTCAGCTTCCTGATCAATTTTCTTTCATCTGATGGTGACAAATGAGTGTTGGGCAATCCAATAAGTGCCGTCAAACAAATCCTTCTTATGCCGGCAAAGAGAAACGACCAGCTGCAGTCAATCACAATCACTGATGAGTAGTTAATAGACCTTGACCGTGTCACATTAAATGGCATCCTCGACCCTTCAGCACCACTTATTAAAAGATTTAGGTAAATGTATGTATAACTGTGATCCTGTGCGGATTAGAGAAAACCCACAATAAATTTAAACGTGTGCATCAAATTCATGCTTTTAAAATAATTAATTAAAGTTGTTTTGTTTCAATATTTTATCTTGGAAAAAAGGATGGCTTATATAAATTATTAAAAGCCCAGATTAATATGACATGCATGTTCATGAGTGTACAGTATGTAAACCTCTGACCGACATAATAAGTTTTTTTTTTTCTTTCTTTCTTCTTTTTACAGGAAGGCATGACTTGGGTTTGCAGAAATATAAAATTTCGCAAGAAATAACTCCGGAGCCATTAATGACCTGCAGCCGCACTTTAAACTTGATCTATGCAGTAATGTTATGTTCTGTATAAAGACGTAATGAAACATGTTGAATAAATACGCTGTTTTGCTGTTTCCTCACACGTTTCAAATGCGGTGGTTTCAGTTCAAACATGTCTGTGTGGGCAATAAGTTTCTGAACAAACATTCAGTTTTAGGAGTTTTGACTACTTAGTGTTTGAGGCCCGTGAGTCTAACTAGTGAAAGCTAGAGGGCAACATTGCGCTAATGTTGTCGGCAGCCTAATTTCCAATTATCCCATCCTCTGTTTTCCATCAGTAACATGGTGTTCTGAGCCATGTTTGATTTATTATTTTCATAATTGTGATGCTTTATTCCTCCTCAAACTCTGCAGCCTTTATTACCAACCAGAAAGTGACTTTTTTGGGGGGTGTTTTCACACCATTATCCCTCTTCTGGTTTGCTACAGAAAACTCGACGTCTTGAACAAAGTGACCTGCATACACACCTTTCTTGCATATGCAGTAAATCTCACAGAAACACCTTGGACGTTCAATTACTCAAATTCTCACCTTGTTCACCATGATTTACCACGAGGCGATAGCATTCTCAGTCCGTTTCTCTCTCTTGTGTCTTTCGCAGCACATTTGCCACAAACCCCACTAATCTGAGCTGGATGAGTTGCTCCACTGTGCTCCTATAGGGCATTTACATACAAAACCTTTTCCAGGACTAATAGCTCTCCAATACAATTTGCATTTATATAGCCCCCTTCATACCAACATGATTTGGCACCTTTGCCCATGATAAAAATAAACCTCCTCTTTTGGCCTTGAGTTACTGCCCCTGCTGCCGGTGCTGCGTGAGCATTTGTGAGTCCCTCTTCATATGTAAGGTTGGCTGATTTTAATATGTTAGAGCTGCTTGGTCCTCTGATGGAGACTGGAACAAGTGCGTAACCCCCCCACCAGAATGGGCCTCATAATGATTCAGCCATCATTGAGGTGTTTTCTGCTGCAGTGTGTTCGATTTTTATGTTGATACAGCAGCGTGGGACACACGAGCAGGCCAAAAACTCACCGGCTAAATATTAATCTACAAGAAGTTTTGTTGTGCAAACTAAAAATAGACATGGAACACTTTTATACGGCTTGTGTCTAATAATAAATAAATAAATGAAGGTGTTTTTCTTCATGGATTGCTTGATTATTAACATTTCTCAAAATTAGGATTTCTCAACCTGCAAAAATAAAAAATTACTTTGATAAATCATTCCTTTTTTTAAATCCATCAACAGCATGTAAATCATATTGCAAAGGTAGTAAAGTGGCCTTAAATCCCAAATGTATAAAATTGGATTTGTGGATTGGAGCAAGCGGTCCTCGTTACCTCTGGCTCCATCATCAGCGAGGCAATCAGGCCTGCAGAAGGCCATAAATCACGGGACTTTCCCAGCTACTCAGGCCAACACACCAACCTCCCACACAGGGGGAAACGAAGGGCAGCGCGGCTGATTGACTCACAGGGCCAGTGAAACACAGGGAGGGGGGGAGACGGAGGGTATCCTGGGACTTTATTAAACAGTTTTAATTTAGAATCAGACTGACAGGGGCTTTATTTTTAGGCAGTGTGTTAAACAAAAGGAAAAAAAAATGTGGTAAACATAAAATATTGATGAAAAGTGAGACCTAACTTGCAAGGAAATGAGTCATAAATAGTATCACTATAAGATTTGATTAACTAAAGGAAATGTTGGTTACATGTGTAGCCAAAATAAATAGGAATTTAGGAACAAGGAGACACTTTGTCAGACATGGGGAAGAGTCGTGAATGCCTGATAAATAGGTTTGTATCTGTTAGGTGTAAAACAAAGTTGCTGTTTTACTAAAGATTGCTAAAAATTAAGCCTGCCTACAAAGAAGTTTAATTATTAAAAGTAGGACTTCGCCAGACTTCTAAATACTCAAAAGTAAATTTGAGGTTTTTGTGCTCTCCAGTGAATTGATTTGATAATTTATTATACTTTAATTTTACTCCTTTTCCTTTGGATTACAGCTGTTTGCTGATTCCCTGTAAAGTCTCCTAATGTAAAATAGTTTCATCAAACGTAAAAGTATTCCAGACGAAGCTGAATACGTTTATGTTTTGCTGTCTTTTTCTTGTGAGACCACGACTTCAGCAGTGACGCAACCAAAGTCCTTTAACACACTGCTGGTAGGTCAGTGAAAAGAACTAAACAAACATCAAGTAAGCATACTTCAAAAACCTCCGGAAACTACAGGAAGCAAAAACTATATTTTTTGCTCGCTGTAGTCATGCTGCTTTCAGATGAGAACAAATTTATGGGAGATTACCAGCTCTTGTCATTGTGAATGAGCACCAAAATAAATTATTAAAATTTTAAAATGAAAGAAAGAACAGAAACTAAATAAAATTTCTACTTTTTTTTTTTTTTTAAGATAAAGTGATTTTGGGGTTTTGTGTTAAACCATAAAATAATTAGAAGTATAACAAATAAAATATAACAATAATTACTCTTTACACTGGTGGAATATAAGCTAACTTAATCCTTGAAAACATAAACTAAGTCATTTTATTGCATTAGTACAGTAAATACATACTTTATAAAAGATTATTTAGAAACAATTAAAAGTGTTGTTAAGCTATTAAACATTCTGCAACTACCGGATTGAAAATAAGCTTCATAAATTGTATTACCTGGTAAGAAATTTCCAGCCAAAGTGTTTAAAAACATTTCTCAATTAAACTATAACCTTGTCTATGATGGTATTATTAACTATTGCAACATCATATTGATGCACAACAATGCTAATCAGCATCCTATAAGAACCCTTTTTTCTGTGAAATGATGCTCATTACAAAAACTTAACATTAAACTACAAAAACATAATAATAAAAATAATAAATAATTGATGAACAAATTAATGATCACAGAATGCTGCTGTTTTCATCTTGGCCATGGCTGACATGAAGGTCTATAGGTTTATTCACTTAAAGACTAGCGTTCCTTCTGGGAATGCATATTATCCGTTGCCTTTTATACCAGAATTTTAAACCAAAATCACATTATGATGAAGAGGATCAGAGCTTGGGCAAAAAAAGTCCAATGTGGAGCGCTCTAAGTATGCGTTGGGGATGATGCTCAGCTACCACCACCTCAAATTTTACCTCAGTATCTGTAAAACTCATATCTGTGACATTTTTGTGTTTCCTACGGTCAGCTGGCTGTGGCAACCATCTTGAACTGGGGGGAACTCTAAAAGTTATTTTTAGAAGAAAATCCAATGATTGTTTTCTAAAAGTTTCATTAAAGTTTGTCCAGCGTTACAGGACATGTCTTGCTGACAGACAAAGTTGACTCTCAAAATTTTTAAAACAGATCCTGTTCGGTCACTTAGTGCTCAAAGTATGTGTTGGGTGTGATAGCCACACACCACCCCTCTCCGGTATCCAACTGTGGCCTCTTCCATTTGGTTTTGTGCCCTCGACTAAAGCTCTCCTGTACGAACACACAGCTCATCCCCTCTATCAGCAGATCCAGCGCTGGCCAGTGCAGCCTCGTTCTCTCTGATTAAAGCAGATTACTGCTGATTCTGGATGAGAAAACAAACAAATGCCCGCATTCCTCCCTTAGCGTCTTTGATGTTTGCGTGGCTCTTCCCTACTCCAAGCTGCCATAATCAAACTGCAGAGTCATAAAAGCGAGGGGCAGAGCCTATAAAAATTAAGCAGAAGTTCACACCTTGGTCAGCTTCACAGCGAGGAAGGGGTCGGCCTGGAGGTCGACCAGGCAGAGAGGGAGGAAAGGGCTCTGCAGCTCTCGTTTGATGTCCCTCAGACAGAAAGCAGAGAACTATAGATTGTGTCAGATAGTACCAGAATAATTTTGCTTCACTTTAGTAGGATTTCACTCTTCATTTGTCCCTCAGTTCCATGTCTGTCCCATTTCAAATGGACCCCACATAACTGAGACTATTCCCTCTGAGATTTCCTCTGTTATATTTGTTTGTCAGGATCTGAACAGTACCCAAGTGAGCAGTTCGGCCACAGACAGACGCAGAAACCAGCGGGTAACGGTAAGTGAATTTATTTACAGTGTCACGAGTATTTACAGGAGGAAACCGGAACCAGGACCTGAGGAGCAGAGAATGAAGGAGAGTATGGGATCGGTGAGGAGAGGAACAGATAATGTTCCTGGGGATAGTTCTTACTGAACAGGTCCACGTCCAGAACACAGAGGGGATGACGAGATCGATCCTTGTCCAGCGGTGGGCCGGTGTAGGTCCCAGAGAGCGGGGTCCAGGTGAGGTGAGTATTTCCCAGGTGCAGGTAAGGTGATGATTCAGAAAGCGACTGACCAGTCTTAGAATCCAGGAGGCAGTAGTTGCAGGAACAGTCAGGTTCAGTTGAGCAGGTGAGTACTTAATTTGGCGGCTGGCAGNAAAAACCTAATATGGAGTTAAATGTTAAAATTAGTAAAAAGGAGATAAAGAATATAGTAAAAGTATATGGTAAAGATAAATGGCAAGGACAGTGGGATAGAGGAAGTAGTGCCAGGTTTTATTACAGTATCCAGGAAAAAGTTGGGGAATTAAGAAAATGCAATAGAATAAAGAAAGAAGAAGATATTATATCGAGAATGAGATTTGGACACACGGGATTAAACAG
Source organism: Kryptolebias marmoratus (assembly GCF_001649575.2). Classification (NCBI taxonomy): domain Eukaryota; kingdom Metazoa; phylum Chordata; class Actinopteri; order Cyprinodontiformes; family Rivulidae; genus Kryptolebias; species Kryptolebias marmoratus. Next base: position 16,573,899 of record NC_051443.1, read on the forward strand.
CACACTCAAAATAATTAATAAACATAATACAGGTTGTTGTAGTCAATGTGGACAATTAGAAACTGTTGAGCATATTTTTGTGGAATGTAATAAGTATAGAAATGAAAGAGAAATATTAAATAGGGAGTTAAATAGAAATAAAAGTACATTAGAGATTAAAGAATTGCTTAAAAGATCATCTGGAGATGTAGTTTTTAACAGCATGTTTAGATTCCTGAGAAGAACAGGGAATTTAGGAAGGATTTAAGTGAAGTTGAACATCTAATCCATACTCCAATTCAGAAGGTGGCGGTAATGCACCTAAAAGTTGTTTGCCAACCGCCATAAAAAAAACAAGAAGAAGAAGAAGAAGAAGAATCACCACATTGTTAACCACAATTCGCAGTGTCATGAGATATTTTGCGATGTCATGCTCATAGCATGTGTTGTGAATGACTCTCAGCGACTTCCACATCAAATTTTAGCTCAATATCTGTTAAACCAACTGAGGTATTGCCATTTCTGTGTTGACTAATGTCAAGTAGCTGTGGCAAGCATCTTGAATTAGATTAACTTTAAAAGGTAATCAATTATAAATGATTCATTTCTGAACATTTCATTAAAATTCGTCTAAAGGTTCATGAAATAATTGGCCACCAGACAGAAAATTGACTCTAAACAGCTAAAAGCAAAACTTCAAACAAAGATCTTGCCCAATGTATTAATGTATTAATGTATGTGTTGGGTATCAGTCTCAGCTACTACCTTCCCAAATATTAAGTCAACATCGGTAAAATTTACAAAGGTAAACCCCTTTTTGTGTTTTTTAAGGTCAGTAGGCTGTGGCAGCCATCTTGAATTGGGTTGACTGCAAAGGTTAATAAGTTGTAGAGGTACATCTAATGATTACTTTCTGCAAGTTTCATTCAAATTTGCCCAGCGCATCATGGGATATTTTGATAACAGACAGACACAGATATGGGCATAAACATTGTCCACTTTTACCTTTCATTTTCACTTTTCTGGTTGTGTGTTAAGTGTGTTTAATTTGCTGCTCAGTGGTTGTTTCTGCTGCTCAGATTCAACCTTTTCTCTGTTTAAATACTAACAGTTCTAACCTGAGTTTGTTCTATTTTTAAACATTTTAGAATCGTGTACTACATAGGTACTAAAGCTGTTTATGTCACTGCCTTCACTGCAAATGAATGCGTTAGTGAAGAGTAAGTAAAATCATTAATCAATAACTGATTGACTGGTGTCTCACTCTCCCCTTGCAAGAGGTCAGAGGTCATACTCTTGACCCCTCACTGACCCATCACTAGGAGGAAATAACACTTTCAAACCTTCCTAAATTAACCGATTGGCCTTATCAGTTGACAGATCTTGTTCAATAGTCCCCCCTCTACCCCTCCTCCTCTCCACAGTCTCCCGTCCCTCCCCGACATTCATAATTTGAGTTTTTATCACCCCTCACTAAAACAGAGACCCGGCTCCATCTGTCATCGCGGCACAGCACTGACAGCTCCTCTGACATGCTCGGATTTTTACATTTGACTCAATCCGGGCGCTTACTTTACTGTAACCAATTCAATATTTCTCAAATGAGCTGGTCGATCTACATACACGCACGCCACCGTGGATGGGATGATCTATGGCAGCGCTTTAATAGATTTCCCAGGCCTCAGAGCCCAGCTAGTGAGGGGAAAGGGGGCATAATCTGTGCAATAAAAACACAATTATTCATTTAAATTGCTTGATAATTTATGTTGCTCACGTGTTCTGAGGCAGGAAGATACATTTCTGTGTGCGCGTGTGAGATAATGGGCAAATTAAACCTTTTAAAAGTCGAGTCAGCAAAGCGGTGAGGGCGCCGCGACAGCTAAATTCAGCTTTTTACGGGATATCAGTCTGTTCGTTTCAAACTGCAGATGAGACGATCAAAATCAACATTAACATATGGTCTATGGCACATTGCAAAGTGTAAAATCAAACATAAAAAGGTTATCCTGAACTACATCAAGTGGTGCAGATTGAAAGAGTTTACCCCAGTAGTTTTGCAGATGCATAAATATGGAATTCTGAAATGCAGGTACGCACTCAGTGTAAACAAAGCACTCTGCAAAAAACACCAAAAAACAAGTGGAAGTTTGGTTCACATCATTGACCCACATTAGGCTGGCTGTAGTCTGTGTAGGTAAACAAATATGTCAGAATTGGACAAGTGTAGAAACTTGGAGAAGACCTTTTGGTGGAAACGTAGGAGCAAATCTGCTGCTAATCGTGAAACAAAAGAGGCAGCTGTCAAGAATAAATACTGGGATCAAGCAGGGCGGTGGAGCGCCATAAACAGAGCTCGGCATTCAAACACACACGGCTTTAGCAAAACTTCTTCTAAACAGGTAAGCTTGCTGTTTCAACCTAGCCTGTCTTTTTTTATCTGTGTACTTTACTCAACAAATCTGAAGGGAAATATGTACCAATACATCAAAATGGTCGTAATTATTGATCCCAAGCATCTCTTCCATGGACGTCACCATTGTTGACCTATTTTCAGTCACTTTCCAAAGGTAAACAAACCCATGTGGTAGCTTGGTTCACAAAGTTTGCTCACAAATCTTCAATTTAAAGACACATTAACTATCAATATAAAAAAATGTGAGTTTTGTTTCTTACTTTAGGATATATATATTTTTTTACTGGTCATGACTTGCAATGAGTAACTTTACGAGGAATGTTTTACTGTAACTTTGACATTCAGCCACAAAAGACCCCTAAACTCAAAGCTTGAACCATAGTTGTGTTGGGAACTTGGGAATGACTCTCAGCTAGACTACCACATCCAGTTTTAGCTCAATATCTGTAAAAAATTGACTGAGTTACAGCCATCTCAGTGTCGGCTAGTGCTGATTAGCTGCTGCTGCCATCTTGAACTGAACTGACTCCAAAAGTTAATCGGTTGTGGATGTACATACAGTGATTATTCCCTGAATGCTTCGTTAAAATCAGTCCTGTGATTTATACGATATCTTGCTAACAAGCAGAGTTGACTCCAAATACAGGAGCTAATGGCAAAATGGTCTATTTGTTAGAAAATTCTCAGCACAATTTTCAAGAGAAAGCATCACAGCTTATCAAATGGCTGTGGCTAATTGACTTTTAGTATTTTCACCTCCAACCTCAGATATAATGTACTACAATGACATAACATTACTTACATCAGATGGCACAGCCACAGTTGTCACTTAGAAGCCTATCCCCCCTCATAAACTAGTTTTTGTGCACTCTTAGTGCGAATGCTATAATTTGAGCTTAAACCTACAGCTGACGCAGCCAGCCTGAGGACTGAATCAGATTCAGCTCATGGGAAAATCCACAGAAAGGTTTTAACAAAATATTTTCTGATCTTTAAATAAAAATAAAGAACGTTTCCTGCAGCTAAATGAATAAAAAAGTTCATTCTTTGTCGCTGGTTTCATATTTTAAATACATTTCGGGTGAAATCCCAAAGAGAAATTCATGAACAAATCTCTGCACTGCTCTGTGTGACAAAATGAGAGTGTGTGTGAGTGTGAGTGTGTGTGTGTGTGTGTGTGTGTGTGTGCGCTGGGAAAGAGATAGGGAAATATTGTTTTTATTTTGTTTATATCGCCCTGTCTTTTATGTCCTGCTTTTGCAAGCGCCAGAGAGGGTAAAACAGAGGGAGAGACGGAGAGTATTCTCAATTTCCTTCTAAAAAGAAAATTCATTTGCAGTTGCTAATGTAATGTCATCGTTGTGTTTACCGAGCGTGGATGATGTATAGGGGATGTTGCATTGAGTGAGACTGCTTAATGATGCATAGAATTAAGTCTGTGGTTTTCAGCTGAGCTCCCTTCTCTTCCTCCCTCCTCTCTTTCACACACACATACACACACACACACACACACACAATCTCCAACTCCCTTCCTCTTTCCTTCCCTCCCTCTCACCTCTCTTTTCGTTTAATCCTCCACCTCCTCCTCCCCAACACACCAGCCTCTCTTTTTCCCTCTGATGCCGGCTGCCTCGGACTGTTGGCCACACGTTGCTCTGTGTTCTGTTGCCTAACTCCATCAATCACTGTGAGCGCAGAGAAAAGAGTACATGTGTGTAAAGAGATGAGGAGAGGTACAAAACAAAAAAAGAAATATATATATATATATATATATATATATAAGAGAGAGACAAACACAGACAATGAGTAGAGGCATTTTAGAGGACTGGTTTTAGAGGATAAGGGAACAATCTCCTTTCACATTTAATGATCCTCTGTGTCCACATAAATACCTGAAAACTGTGCAGATAGGTTGTGTTATTTCTGGCTCTCTCTGTGCTGGGACCAGGAACAGTAATGATAATGATGATGATTATGAAGATGTGATTTTAGTGCTTATGTTAACGGTTATTACCTGAATAAAATGAGTACCTGAGTGGAAGGAGTGCAGTTTTGGCTGAGCTGCAATATATATATATATATATATATATATATATATATATATATATATATATATTGCAGCTCAGCCAAAATATATAAGAAGAAGTTTTTAGGTTGCTGTCACCCACTCCAAACTGTTGAATCCACTCTGCTGATGTCTATATTTAATTATTGTCTGTAGTTATGAAGAAAGAGGCTTGCTTCAGTTTTGAAGCATGTTAATATTGTGCTTGTTATATTAGCTTAGTTTGATCAGCATTAGGTGTTTATTTCTGGAAAGATGGTAGACACTGAGTTTTGTATGATGATTTAGTGCACATCACTAACATTTAAATCTTTGCTTGATGGTTGTGTTTTTTTATTGGCAACAACTGCAGTAGGCTTTAGTTAAGGTGAAGCGAAAATAACAACTTTGATTCAGTTTTGTTATTCATAATGTATTTATGTATTTATTCCATTATTTTATGACAGGTGCAGAACAAGATGAACAACATGGATGTTTTTACTGAGGTACTTCTGTATGAGGAGAACAGGCATTCATGCAGTCTTTCACCTTTTGGCTTGTATGATTTGGGACTGCTTAAACTGATCAAGTCTATAGTCTCGGCAAGGTTTGATGCCAAAAAAAGGTCAGCTCACCTGTTTTGTCACATTAGTACAGTTTTTTATGGGGCTCATGGGGAATGAAGCATCACCTTCATACTTAGACTGGCCACCACAGAGCCCAGACTTTAAGTCTACTGAGATGAGATGAGATGAGATGAGATGAGATGAGATGAGATGAGATGAGATGAGATGAGATGAGATGAGATGAGATGAGATGAGATGAGATGAGATGAGCTATATTGTTGTTGAGAAAAACTACTTGTTCTGAAGACTTTGCTGCTTCATTGCTTGTGTTGGGAGATGAAAATCAATGGATTTAAAGGTTTAGTCTAAAATTACAGTGAAATGCAAAGGCTTGAAAAAGCTAACATATCTGATCTTTAAGACGAAAGTGTCGTACAATAACTTTTTTGTTTTTAAAGATATGATATTTGAACACAGGATGTTATCTTGGTACAAAACCTACAAGCCCTTTCCAGCAGTCTAGCAATGTTTTGTTTGTGTGTTGATTTTTGCCGTTTCTTTTTTCTCATCTTGCCGCTGCATATCTCACTCAGTCACTCACTCCATTGCTCCGCTGTGATCCAGCTGTCCAACCCATTCATCATCCCGCCACTTTCCCCCTCACAGAATTATTATTTCTTTGATGTGTTACTAGTTGAAAACAAATCCATTTTTCTGGCCATCAATTCATCATTTGGAATGGGGAGTCACACTCGAGTTGTAGGGGCAACCACATTTTTGCAACTTTCTCTGTGTACTGTGTCTTGTGTCTGCACACGCGAGCTTGTGTCTTTCCATGAAAATTAGTCCATCCTGTTGTGATCAGACCTGGATGTGGTATGAGTAATATCAGAGGCAGGTAGAAATATTTGGAAGAAACGGGGGGAGAAGTTGTGGAGGAGTGAGGACAAGTGTGAGGAGTGTGTGTTTGTGAGTGTGCGAGAAGGAGAGGGAGGCTTCCCTCTTCTTCCAGTCATCCTCCTTCACCTAGCGTCTGTGATAATTTATCACTCCTCCTAGCTTCGCTGACAAACTATTTGCAGGAAAATGAGTTTTTCCGCCACGGATTTGTCCTCTGGGAATAGAAAGGGGAGCTGCTGTGTTTTTATTCCGTCACACACACCCATCCAGATGTGTGTGCACACGCGCACGCCTGTGAGATCTCCAGTATTTATTGGGAGGAGGGAGAGGTGGTTAAGATAAATGAGGTAAATTAATAGAGTCACTGAGGGAAAAGATCTGCTTCCACACCAGCAGATCTGCGACTGACACACACAAGAGACAAACACACACACACACACACGCTCTCCATGTTCCTCCCTCGTTCACCTGCCTCCCTCCTTCTCACGGTTTCCTCCTGATCCCTCGTTTGCCCTCCCACAGATGACAAATGTAACACTCAGACAAACAGCGATCAGGGCCATACAGCATAATGTCAGCTTAGATCAACACTGGGACAAAAGCAAATATCACAGCATCGACACTGCATCACTGGCTCTCAGCCTGCACATCTGTGTGTGTGTGTGTCAGTGTGTGTTGTTGTTACGGCAGCTGGCCCGGGTCACTGGATTCCAATCTCAACTTTCAACCTCATCAACCAAGATATCGACAGTGTGCTTGACGGAGAATTACACAACAGTAAAGGCCTAATTACGTTGCTATTACCCAGGGCTATTCATAATCGTCAAACACGCCACATCGCAGCAGTAAATCTGGCGGCGCTCTTAATGCCTGTTATCATTACTCTCTTAACATTTCTTTCCACTTTATTGTCTGTTTACAACCGACACTCAGATCAGTCACAATTACATGATATGAGATGAACTGACTAAAGGGAAATGTTTGCACTGCAGAGGGAGGCTCTGTTCAAATTCACCACGCGTTTCATAAAGGAGGGAGAATAAAACACAGCCTTGTTTAGATGTGACTGCCAAACACTTCTCCATAAATCTACCACTGGAGTTGTCACACAGCATCTCTGACTGCCTTAGCTGACCACACAGAAAAAAAACCTTCTGGTTTTTCTCCAAATTAGTTTCATTGGCATGATACTATGTCAATATAAACTGACTGAAAATGTTACACATCTGAATAACAGTGAAAGAGACACGTGACCCAAACATGGATAATAAGCCAAAT
>NC_051443.1:16581178-16592015 GCF_001649575.2 Kryptolebias marmoratus
AGGAAATATATGGACAAAAATTATTAGTTTTTTGCTTCTTCTTTCTTCTTTTTTTTCTTCTTCATAAAATTAACAACTTGATCGTGTCTTAGAAGTCAAACAATATCTGAAAGCCTGTTTTATCTCTAAAGAGAAACCAACCCAAACTGAGAATGTGGCTTCAGAGCCCTGATCGTGTTGTCCTTTTGGTAAATCGATCCCAGTTCTGAAGCTCGATTTAATTTCCAGTCCCATTGTGACAGATGCCAATCAGGGAGGCTTCATCTCGTCTTCAACTCTCGGTAACCTCTCGGTGCCACCTTTCCCCCTGCAGGCACCTTTTCCTCTCCTCTGGTTCGTCCACAGAGAACTGGCTCTGTCTCCAGATGATCTTAGGATTCTCCCCCACACACCCCCCACCACACACACACACACACACCCTTTAAGTCTCTTGACACTTTTATTTCTCCTAAAACAGGCTCCCTTTTGTCCCGATGTGGAGCTTTTCAAAGGCTGACGGACAGGAGCAGATAAGGAGCGCAGCGCTCCTCTTCCCCTCTCTCTTTCCGTCTCTTCTTCTTCTTGAATCATGTTTTCTCTCATGTTCGGGCTGCTGCAGGAGACAGACGAGCCGGTGCCGCGGCGGCCCGTCATTAAAGGTGTCGAGTTTGTTTTACAAGCCTGTGAGAACGACGTTAACAACGTTTTGTTTTGTTTTTTTTAAACTCGCCGGGACCCTGACACCCCGGTGTGACGCGGCGCGGCGCGCGCGCCAAGCCAGAGAGCGGCTCAGGGCGCAGAGAGCAAGAGCGTGTGCTCGTTTCAGTGTGTGTGTGTGTGTGGTTTCACAACGTTTCCGCGCACAAATTAAGTGTGGAGAGGAAATTATTGGGAGCAAGAGGTGAAAAAAGAGCAAAGACGAGCAGGACTGAGCTGCCACTTTTGTGCGCATTTTTAGAATTTTTATAATTTTTTTTATCCATTTTAAACTGAAACAAAGTGCTTGTTTCAGTCTCGTCTATTATTTAGACTATCAGTCAACAAAGTAAGACAAAAGTCAAGGAGTTTGTCAAAATAAATGTTGGTTTGTCAAAAAAAAAGTTTTGGAGAAAAAAAGACTAGTGGCTTGCCACTTTTCTTCAAATGTATTTGTTCCATTAGTGCACAGGTTTAAAGTTTTAAAGTTAAGCTTCTAAACACACCGATAAGGTAATTTCATGATTAAAAAATAAATAAATAAATAAATTTCAAAATTTGCTGGCAGAACAGATCTAAACGCAGATGCAGACTAAATTATTTACTTTCAGGAGAGGAAATCCCTTCTTAGCTGCAGAAATGAAGTTGTTGAGTTTGGAAACATCGAGTCCTTTTTGGATAAGGAGTCACATCAATCTGTCAAAGAGTAATAATGGTTTTAAAAATCTGCCTTTTTATACTTTTCTCTTTGCACAAACGTCTTGATTTTTGTGGCGCTGCGTAAAAACCAAAGTGGCACTATTGTTCCCCGCGAGTGTGTTTCTTATTCTTTTTCTTTTCTTTTTTTAAAGAAGCTTTGCAAACTGGTTTTCTATCAGAGCACAATTCCCTGACGGATCAGTTTAGCAGTCAGGAAGAAATGCAAACCCCATCCCGTGCCCGGAACAAGTCTGACCGAAAGCGCAGCCGCTGAGTGGAAACAAGCCGTCTCCCTGACAAGTGTTTTCCTACACTCACTCAGTGGGTGGAATGCCACCAAAACACACGCTCTGTCATCCTCCTTCCCTCCCTCCTCACCCCTCCAAGTTTCCCTTCAAGCCACGCCCCCTTCCCCCTCGCCCCCTCCCCTGTCTCCCCTTCCTCACCCAATGGCCGCGGTGCGCAGTCCTCGGCGCAGCTCCCGGTTGGATAAAGTCTGCCTCGGCGTCGGCTGCGCGCAAACCGACACACACACGCACACACGGCACAGCGCGGACAGGCAGCGCTTCAGTCCTGCTTCAGCCTGGACACACACTCACTGACACACACACACACTCACACACCGCGTTTCAGAACCCCGTGAGGTGGATAGTACGAGAAAATCTGCGTCGGGGAGCGTTTTTATATATTTGGAGCTCCACTCTGGAAAGGTAGGCTCTCCTTTTAAACCCTTTCTCTTTATTTATTTTTTTTTATTATCAGATATCATCGTCTTCTGTGTCTGAATGAAATCATGAAGAGCAGCAACGACAGCGGAGGCTTCAAATATCCTAAAACATTGATGGTATTCTGTTTTTTTTTTTTTTATCAAATGATCGAATCAGAGGGTTTTTGTTCCAGATAGATGTAATCCAAATGTTTTGGAACAAAGAAATGTTAAAAATGATTAATTTTTTGTCTTAATGCGCTGTTTTTGTTTCATCCGAGCACTAAATGGACCCAAAACGAACCCGTGATTTAAGATCATTTTAGCCTTATCTGCTGAATTTAAACTCTGGAAAATAATAGATTTCGCGCTGATGGGGAGGAAATCAGAGAAGTGTGTGCAGTCCTGCTGGAAATTTAGAAATAACCTTTAATAACCATAGTTTACAAAAAGAAAAAGAAAACTTTCAGGAGGCTCACTGGTTTGGAGAATTTTTGTTTTGTTTTGTTTTTAAATAGCTTTTATTTATCACACGTTGTGCCTTGTGCTCACAGAATTTTGTTTTTATAAAACAGGATTTATGTCAAATTAAGGATTATTAGGAAAATTAATTTAAAGTTTTTAATTCACCCTTACCACTACTTGATTTTAAAAAAAGCCCACAGCTTTAAGTATTTATTTATGGAAATATTTATGTTTTAAAGTGTGACACACAATTTGCAATTAGAGGAAAAATCAAATAGTTTTTAACAAAAAGTCTTTTTTTAAATATATTAAAACAATTTCAAATATCTTGTTAAGTTAGTCTACACACAAACATTTTAAAGGCACTGAAAATTAAATTCTTAAAGTAAGAGTTTTATATAAAAAAGGCAAAATAAGTTTAAATTAGGATATTTTCTCCCAATTGTTACATTTATGACATTATTAATTATTTAATCCATCACCCAGCAGAATTTGTGCTCTTAAAAAAAATAGAAAAAGAAATTAAAACAAACTCTTCATTCAGCTTCTTCTCTTCTTTAAAATCAGACATAATTTATTTAGATTTCCTCAAAACCTCACAGCAGTCAGATGTTTGTTAAATCCAATAAATTCTCTGTGTGTTTGTGATCGAAGAAAAGGATTATTTTGGCTGCTGTTCTCGCAGAATACTCTGAGGTGTCTTTTTGTTGTGGACAAAGCTGATCAGAAGACATATTTCTTCTTAAATTCAGTTGCTTCCTTCTACGCCTTTTGACATAAATCCCAGCGTTCGACGTCGTCCTGCAGCAGAAAGCAGAAAGCAGCAGCTAAAACAGATGAAGCCTTGAAAGCAAAGCTTGCACGCGGCCTAAAACGACACTCCCAACAAATTGAACAGCTTTCAGAGAGTTTCATTTCATTGCTCTTTTGGCGTAACGTCCAATAAACAAGACAATTCTTGTACTTCCGCCGCTGCTGTCGTTCGAAAAGGTTTTTAGTTTGCCAGTTTCTGTGCCGAAGCTCATTTGTTTTATGTCGATTTAGATAAAAGCGCCTACTAAAGTGACAAAATGTAAATGTCATGCAGTTGGTTTAGTTCGAAGTTTATTTATTCTTGCTTGAAGACTGATTCCTCCTTCAAAAATCCTCCTTTACTGTTTTCCACTCACACATTTCTAACTGAGGGCCGGATAAACAGACAAAAAATACCGGTTTATTAGTGTTTTAGCAGTCTGTGGTTCCAAACAATGTCTGGATAGGCGGACATTCCTTGATGTTCCGCACACATCATTAGATTGTAGGTGTTTCTAGTGTCCACAGGCCTTGCAGGCTCTTGTTTTCTGTCTCGTTAACACACAAATAATAAGAACTCTGACAGATACAGGTGGTTTGGCGACAGCGGTGTCAGGCTACGCTTTCCACGTCCGGCGAGGACGAAGACCGGCCCGGGTGTTTTCTTCTGTGCGAGGAGGAGCACGTGTGACAAAGAGTTTCATGTTTCCTGTCGTTCTGCAGTCTGGTTCCGGCGGTGCACTCGGGGGGGCACACTCATGTCAGACGAGGCGCAGTGACAGCACGTACAGAGGGACAGCGGCGGAGGAGGAGAGCGACACGTTCGGCTGGTGGAACAAGGAGCAAACACTCAGGGATATGTCCAGTAACTCTGGAAGAGGTAAATCCACAACACGAGCTGCGCTGCCCTGCCCTGCCCTGCTCCGCTCCGACTCCTGCCTGTCCTCCTCCTGCTGCTGCTGCTGCTGGCTTCGCAGGATTAACTTCACATGTGAAGAAGATAAGAAAAGGCAAATGTCAAAGAAGGACAGATGATCCTACACTCCTGCAGTGAAACAAGCTGTAAAGATCCCATCTGATTTTGCGCTGCTCAAGAATAAAACAGTAATCTTGCTGCAGGGGCCGTTAAGTTGACAACAGAGAAGGTTTTAGGGTTTTCACACCGTCTCAGAAAACGTTTAGCTTTAAAGTTTCCCCCATTATGACTGAGGTGGAAATAAATGTTGAGGTGTCTGACCCCTTCCACCCCCTAGGACACACGCAAAGGAAAATCCAACTAAGAGCATCAAAACCTGTAACACTATTATTAGCTCACATGAATGAGACCACCCTGGGAAATAAAATGTCAGATTTATTGAGCCTAATTGTGCTGACCGGTTCCACTAAACCTGCTTGTTTAAACGTGAAACAAATGTAATCGCCCTCATCAAAGAGGTCCTGGATAGCGAGGGATTCAGAAATTGTCACTCAAAAGCACACAGGGCAAAATAGCTCAAACTTCGTAGTAAATAGTGGCCTGAAGAGGAACGTGCGCGTACGGGAAGCACCTTGGGACAGTTTTTACTCAGTGAAAGAAAAGGTATACTTTAAGTAAAAGCTGGATTTAGTTGATTTAAAAGCTTCTTTTCTTGCTTCGATGGAACAAAACTGGCTAATTTTGACTGTTAAAAATGAACTAAAATCGTTGGGTTTGAAATAAAATAATTGTGTAATTCAAACAGGGCAAACGTTTCGTTGTTTTAGAGTGTGAACTGTGAGTTTTTAGCTCAGTTGCTTTTGGACTTTTGTAGCTCCAGCCTCAGAACCAGACGGGGACAAAACATTTTCGGTGTTGGGTCCCAGTCGGTTTCCAAATTAGAGCCTGCAGAGCAAACGGTCACTTCAAATTAGTGCCTAAAACTCAGTTTTTTTTCCTACTTTTTAAAGGCAAGATGTCCCGGATTTTATTACAAGCCTATTTACCATTGTTCTTCATTTTTGTTTAATTTGATCATGTTGTTGTTGTTTTATTGCAGTTTGTATTCACTTCTGATTCACCATAACTAAACAGCTTACATCTGCACAGCTTTTTAGTTGACTGAGGCTGTTTTTAGGCTTCAAACCCAACTTGATCATCAGAATCTGCTCTGTGTACCATTAGAGGCAGCTTGTGTCACAGTTTGTGGACTAATGTGCTCTGAAAATTTAATTTCTGTGTTTCTGAACAACTTGTTTTTTTTTTAATGGAGGTCTATAAGTGGGGGCTGTTATATCAACGGGATAATGAAGAGCAATAAGAAAGCACACTTCTTAGAGTGTGTCTTTATGGAAAAAAAGGAACTATTTGTCAGATAAATACACATCACAGTATTTCAGCTTTGCTCCTATCTGTATCAGCCATTTTCCTAAATGTCTCTCCGCTGATTTTTTTGGGGCTGAATTAAGGTTTAAGCACAAACATGCCTACCTCTCTGTCTGTTTGTATGTTTCTTTGGTGTGCATGGGATGTTTGTGCGCCTTCCTCGGCCCCTCCACCGCCTTCCCCCACCCCCGGCTCTGCTCGGGCTTTAATATCCTGCAGGTTGATGAAGCTTGGCGGGGAGATTTTTCTCCACACTCCGCTGCTGGCGTTAATAGAGGCTGCCCTCCTTCGTCAGATCGCCGTTTGATGTGGAAATGAAGGCTGGGAGAAAAAGAGAGAGAGAGAGAGAGAAGATGCCCTGAGAGAGATGAGCTTTAACTCAATGGGTTAAATGAAAAGTGTTGTAGGTGCTGAGCAGATACAGATATAGTGGAGGTTGTTGTCTGCAGGCTGGTTGTACCGACAAGAACAGCTGTCACCTTTTCTGCTGGCTGTTGTTTTTTTATTTAATATTTATTTATTTAAAAAAAAGAAACATTATTAATCAATTTAACTCAAATCTTCTAAAGGTTTTTATTTAACTTTATGCACAAAGAGTCCATCCAGTTTGTGGCTTATATGTAAAAGCATTCCCTAAACGTTTGGATTTCTTCAAGCTTGTCGATTGAAAGGAAAGAAAAAAATAAATAAAGTCAATTGAGGGTCAAGATTGTTTTATGGGATCTTTCTCTGAAAGCCAAACCTTTGTGGCAGTCAAAATAGAATTTCTTGGCTTACAAATGAGACTCGGGGAGAAAAAGCCAGCAGGTATTATTCGTAACGAGGTAATTAGCTCCATATAATGATCAGTCTGAAAGAACAGCTTTGTTGGCTCTAGTTAAACAACTGCTGGATGTTTTTTGTTGTTTAATTATTATTATTATTATTTTAACATTTCCTGGGTGTTTGAGTCAAGCTAAAATTCTTTGACTCAAATGGAAATATGTCATCAGATCAAGGTGAAATTTTAAAAAAAAAAAAGAGCTGTAAAAATCTCAGGGACTGGGCTGCAAAATCTTCTTACATGCAGCGATAATTACTCGACCTAAGTTGTGTTTTTCTGCAGACATAAGTGACGGTTCGAGCAGTAAAACCTGCCTGCATGTGTGCATAAACGTTAGATAAATATTGCAAAATGTAAACTTCACATTGCTTGGCAGGATCTTCGCTAAAACCTATTCCAATCAGCAGTTTGTGACTGTGTGTGTGTGTGTGTGTGAGCTGTCCTATGTTCCATGACATTTATAAGTGTTCATCCCCCCTCCTCCCCCAGGTCATGGGGGTCTTAACCAACTAGGTGGAATGTTTGTTAATGGCCGTCCGCTTCCGGAGGTGATCCGGCAACGCATCGTGGACATGGCCCACCAGGGCGTCCGGCCCTGCGACATCTCCCGGCAGCTCCGGGTCAGCCACGGCTGCGTCAGCAAGATCCTGGGACGGTAAGTCAGCCAGCCGGGTGCTCTTTGGACCTGTTCACTTGTGAGATGGCTAACACTTTCCCCTTTCGACCCCCCCTCAGCTACTATGAGACAGGCAGCATCAAGCCTGGCGTTATTGGCGGCTCCAAGCCTAAAGTGGCCACCCCCAAGGTTGTGGAGAAGATCGCGGAGTACAAGAGGCAGAACCCCACCATGTTTGCGTGGGAAATCCGAGACCGGCTGCTGGCAGAGGGGGTGTGTGACAGCGACACGGTGCCCAGTGTGAGCTCCATTAACAGGTAAAAAAAAACCTAAATGGGGAAGAAAAATCCGAATATGCCACCTTGACAAACCTTACCGTCCATTTATCAAGTCAACACAACATTTGTGAACCATTTAAAGGTGGTGCAAAGGGTTAATTAATTCCTTTGTTTCAGAATAATTCGGACAAAAGTCCAACAGCCGTTTAATCTCCCCTTGGATGGAAAAGGTCTGAGTCCAGGACAGACACTAAGTGAGTCTGTTTACAAACATCACACAGTAGAGGTTGTAGGTCACCCAACATTAGATTAAGGCTGAGAATGAGCCGGTTGGTTCAAAGCTTTAGGATGATAACTCGGTGGTGGTCTCTGTCTCTGACTCCAATCTGTGTCCGTCCTTTTGCTTGGTCCTCAGTCCCCAGCTCTGCCGTCACCCCTCCAGAGTCTCCCCAGTCGGACTCTCTGGGCTCCACCTACTCCATCAACGGCCTGTTGGGCATCCCCCAACCAAACACGGATGGCAAGAGGAGCCACGATGACAGTAAGAACTGGATCGGACCTGTGTAGTTTGAAGAAGCATGTTACCATCCCCGTCAAAACAAAGAAGAGGGTTCTCAGTCGATCCTACGTGGAAGGGAACTGGACTTAGGACTTGTTTCATCAAGAGACAAGAGAAGACGTCCAGTTGCCTTCACTTGTACAGACTTGTATTATACTCTCCCAGTTTTTAATTTTCTTTTAGTGAGCTATACACCCCTGCCTACTGGGTCTTTTTCCAGCCAATTGCCAGGAAAATGTGTTTACCTCGCTCTGACCGAAGAAACAGATAAAACTGATGGTGACACGTTGGTTGTGCATGCAAAACGTAGAAACAAAAAAACTGAATATCTGTCCCCGTAACTTCTTCATTATTGACCAATCAGTCGAATAAACCAGAGCAGGAGGAGCTGTTTAGTTTCAGCTTGATTTTGGTGCTCAAAATCGGCACCATTACCCGAATATGTTCACGGGGAGCTTCGTTGGTTTCACCGCCGAGCGCAGCATCGTGACAGATCCGTTCGAAAGACCACAAACCAAGACCGCGATTCTAATTTTCTCGTTGTCCCATCTTCCTTGGCGTGTTGTCCAGGCGATCAGGAGAGCTGTCGGCACAGCGTGGACTCTCAGGGCAGCGGGGGAGTCCCCAGGAAGCAGATGAGAGTGGATCATTTCGCCGTGGCCACGCAACACCTGGACTGTGGCTTCGATCGCCACCACTATCCGCCCGAGTCCTTCAGCTCCGCCTCCAGCAGCAAAACAGAACAGGTAGCAGTGAACAGATGGCTGAAAACTAGTTTTGGAAGTGAAAGCGTTGCTCTTTACTCAGACTGAAAGTTAAGCCCTGTTTCTCATCGCCCAGACTCTGTACCCGCTGTCCCTCATCAACGGCAGCCTAGACGAGGCCAAGAGCAGCCTATCAGCGTCCGGCTCTGTCATTGGACGAAATCTGTCGGCACACCAGAGCTTCTCCGTGGTCACTGGTGAGACGTTTAATGTCGGTCAGTTTATTTTGACCCACACAAACCACCGAAGCAGACAGAAGAGTTTTCCGATCGCCTTCATCGCTCATTCCTTTTTTTTTTTCTCCATGTTGATTTATTTTCAAACATGTTCATGATTTGTTTCCGTTCTCTCACCGACCCTGCTTGCGCACCGGCTCCCACTCCCGCTCCCTCAGAGCCCCTACAGACCCTCCCGCTCTGTCTGAAACAGGAAATGTCCCCAGAGGTGACCAGTACGAGCCCCTCGCCCAACATGGCGGCCTCCAACCTGGCCATCGTGGAGCTGCAGAAGCCTGTTTCTGTCAGCAGCAGCAGCAGCTGCAACAGCGGCGCCAACAACCATCATTTCCCCAACACCTTCAACTCATTCTCCCATCATGCACCAGTGTATGGCCAGTTCAGCAGTCAGTCTATCATCTCAGGTAACGCAGGCATCCATCTCATTTATGTTCACCATCATAGCATGAAGACAAGGGCATTTCTGGTCGTGTATAGTCAGAAAATGGTGGGGGGAAAAAATGTCCCATCAAGATGCAAAATTCACTTCATGTTTTGCCATTACTTGTGGAAAACAAAAGATTTATAAAAGGCCATATTACCTGCTGCCTATCATGCAATAGGTTTGCAGTCGTAGCAGTTGTGGTCAAAGCTTGGGACAAATAAAAACTTTATGCACACAAGATGTTCCGCTCAAAGTACATGTTGTGAATGACTCTCAGCTACTACTCCAACAAATTTTAGCTCATTATCTGTAAAATTGACTGAGTTATAGCCATTTTTTGTGTTGGCTAAGGTCAGTTGGCTGTGGGGGCCATCTTAAATTAAATCGACTCCAAAAGTCAATCAGTTGTAGACGTTCCATTCAATGATTACTCTCTGAAAGTTTCATTGACATACGTCTCATGGTTCATGAGAAATTTTGCTAACAGATAAAGAGGGTTGATTCTAACAGTTAATGCTGATGTTTTAAACGAAGATCTGGCACAAAGTGTGGTGCTTGAAGTATGTATTGGGGATCAGTCTCAGCTACTACCACGAATACAATTTTAGCTCATTATCTGTAAAATTGACTGAGATATAGCTGTTTTTGTGCTTTATGAGGTCAGTAGGCTTTTTTTTTTTAGTTTTTGCCCGACATAGCAGGAGCTGAAGTTAAATTTCGATGTGTTTTGTGTTTTTGCAGGGCGTGACATGGTTAGCTCCACCCTGCCAGGGTACCCGCCCCACATCCCCTCCCCTGCCCAGACGGGATACTCCTCCTCTGCCATCACAGGCATGGTAGCAGGTGAGACCAGAAGGGGGTGGTGGTGGGGGGGTTAAAATAAGAACTGTAGCTGGGACTGAATGAGTCAGACAGGTATGGATAGGAGGAGAGGGGGGGGGGGTGAGAAGAAGAAGAAACGCTCAGATGGAGGTTTGTAGATTAACAGGGAGACGGGTTGAGTTAATCAGTCACCCTGCCAGGGTGCTGAGGTGTGTGTGTGCGTGTGTGTGTGTGCAGGTGTGCGCGCGGATGCACACGGGCCCGGGGGGTACGGGAAAAACAGGCTGGGGGTTCCGCCCTGCTGCCCACACCCCCCCACACCCCCCACACCCAGACACCTTTGACCACACATCGCCATGGGAACCAGGGGGCCCAGGAGGGGAGAGATGCAGGGTGGGCGGGAAGGGATGTAAGGTCTGGCCGAGGAGTAGGAGGTCTTTGTGGTGTGTGTCTGCATGTGTGTGTGTACGTGAAAACAGTGCACTCTTGTGTGTGTCAAGATGGCTGCATGTGAGCAAGAAAGGGTGTGTGTGTGTGTGTGTTTTTGAAGTCTGCCCTCCGAAGCGCGAAATGAGAGGGTCTGATTTATTATTTTTCTAGTGGGCTCGCTGTGAGGAAGCGTTGATACACAATTACT
>NC_051443.1:16592154-16609623 GCF_001649575.2 Kryptolebias marmoratus
GAGGGGGCGGGGGGGCAAGAAGGGCTTCATTCCAACCAACATAATTACCAATTAGATATTGGAATGTTTAAAAAAAGAGTGAGGGAGAGGTGGGGGGGAAAGGAAAGAAAGAGGAGTGTTAGTGAGGCTAAAGCAGGAAGTGCAGGATGAACAAAGGAGGAGGAGGAGGAGGAGGAGGAGGGCATTTCAGAGGGCAGAGCCTGAGCTATGCTGGAGGAAGAGGGCGCAGGGGCCGGTTGTGTGTGCACGCACCACTGGGCCGAGGGATTTTACCCTCAGCTATCCACCTGCACCGCAGATTAATGGTTTACATGCCGCACTAACTGCTGGTGAATTATGAGCCAGGGCCGAGCAGATGCCGGCACGCAGACAAACAACCCGCCTCGGCAAAAAAAAAAAAAAAAAGAAAAACTCACCTCACCTTCACAAAACAAACGTCTTCATGAGTTCTGTCTGAGGAAATGCCAGCCCTGAACTTTCCTTTTTCCCCCGTTGTTGTTGTTGTTGTGTAGCAGGTGCGGACTACTCGGGTCAGTCCTACAGCCATTCGCCCTACACCTCCTACAGCGAAGCCTGGAGGTTCACCAACCCCAGCATCTTAGGTGACTGCGAGCACACTGACACACACACACACTTTTAATCATTTCTTAGCAGCTGTGTTGAAACAGTTTCCTCTCGTCGTGCGCAAAACTTCTTAAAGATCTCCAATGAATTTGACCTTGTCATTCAAAAAATAATCAGGCGTGACTTGAATTTAAATGAACAACTGCCAGGAGTGCAAAAACGCCTCAGTCACATGTCCAATCCTGCTGCTTTTGTCTGCTGTGGAAACAATTACTCAGATTATTAAATAGAAGTTACTCGAGGCGCTGTGTTCAGCATGACCTTGATTTATTTATCTTATTTTGCCCTATTCATGTCTCTATGGAGTCATCATACATTTCTGTGTTCGCTAAACGAATCAAAAGCAGGCAAATGACACAGCTGAAACAGGCTGTGAGATATTTTAACATTTACAACATATGTAAGAAAATATGACGCTTTTATTCCATTTTAAGTCTTGTTTCCGATGGAACATTCACACAATGTTTTCCCATTTATTGTCTCTTCTGTACGTGTTCTGAAATCAAACTAATCTGCATACTTTGTGCTACTTTTTGCTACTTAGCCTCAGCCGGCACCAGTGCACCCTGGCTTTAAATGTTTGTAACTTTTTGAGCTATTTAACCTTGTTTACAAATATTTTGCTAAACAAAAAATACATTCAGATCTCTTTGATTCCTTCAGAAAGATAGTATATATAAAAATATTGGTTCTGTTTTCATCTTTTTATGTTACTTTTAGCTATTAGCTACTGTGTTGCTAATTTTAGCTATTAGCTACTGTCTTGCTGATTGTTTCATTTCAGCTTTTATTTTTATATTTTAATGTTTTAGCTCCGGTTTTGTTAATTTAGGGTTTTAGCTACAGTTTTTTATTTTTGCAATTAGCTACTGTTTTTCTCATTGAAGATTTTATCTTGCTAATTTGGTTTTGTTCATTTGTAGCAATTTTAGCTTTTAGCTACAGCTTTGCTTATATCAGTTTTGGCTACGAGTTTGCTCATTTTAGCTTTTACGTTGTGAATTTCAACTTTCAGCTGCTGTTCAACTTATTAGCAACAGTTTTGTTCTTTTTAGCTTGGAGTCACAATGTTGATAATCTTGGCTTTTAGCTACTGTTTAGCTCATTTTAGTTTCTATTCTGCTTCTTTTAACTTTTACCAGCTCCATTAACAATTCACCCTTTGACAAGTTTCCGCCGTCAGCATTACCAGAGAAAGCGCAGCTGTTTAGCTCCATCTTGCCTGAAAATAATACAAATCTTTAGCTCCTTCTTCTTCTTCGGCCCTTTTCAGACCTTTTAGCTTCAAACCCACAGCCTGATGGTGACTTCACCCACTTCAAATAGAGCTAATAATCCTGTTCGATAAGAGCAGAGTGACAGCACGAACAGTCCTAACGTCCACATTATCATACTGTTTGTGCTCTTTGAAGTATTCACACTATAAGTTATCATTTTTAGATTTAAGTTGATATCTGGAGATCATCTTAGGACCCCTAACTTAAAGTTTCACGACCCACATTGAGGTCTCGACCCCAGCTTTGAGAAGCCCTGTTTGGCCTGAGCTCTGCGCTGCAGTCTGAGGTGGGAACTGTGCAGCTTTAGCTCCTCACCATGGAGCCGGGTGACTTCAGCTAGCACCTGAAGAGAACAAACACTGAAAACGTGCCTATTTTTAAACACAGAGGGCATTATGGGCGCCTTCCACCACTGCACCTCGAAAATGACACAAATAAGACTCACTCCACAAGCAACCGAAGCCCCTCAGACCCGTGGATCTGCAACCTTCCTCTTGTCTGTGTCTCCCCACCGCAGGTTCACCCTACTACTACAGCTCAGCCTCCCGCACGGGCCCCCCCTCTGCGGCCGCCTACGACCACCTCTAGTTCCGGCTGACAGAGGACGCCCACACAAGGCTGGAAAAGTCCAAACCGAATGTGAACTTCAGGCTCGGCTGACGACCCAGCTGCACATCCTTTTCTTTCTGTCTTTTTTTTTTATTTCTCCTCCACCCTCTCATCATTATTTATTTCTCACTACTGGATGCTGTTGTGCAGGATGCACGTTTACACGCTCACACGGTGCAAAACTCTTTAAGTTCATCTTGAAAGCTGTTTCGGCCAAAGACTTCCCCTTTTTATTCCTTTGACTATTTTTTTTTTTTTTTGACACGCCTGGAGCTCCTCTGATCGGGATATGCAACTTCTTCACACTGAACTATGCCTGTTTTCGTTTACATCCTTTCACCTAATCGAGCTCTGATCAGCTCGCAGGTAAAGTCTGGTGATTTGTCTGACTGTAAATGACGATTTTCCTGCCAAAAGGCCCACATTGCAGAATGCAGTCGGCGTACGCCCAGCTACCTACATGTACATAGTGTAAATGATGAATTCCTTATGGAGGAGGAGGGGGGGTGCAGTTCGATGACTGATGGGATGGAGGGGGTGGGGGTGGGGGGTTGGAGAGGGTTGCTTCAGTGAACTGAGTTTATTTGTCATGCTGATGTTCTGGTGTTTGGTAAAAACGGTGACTATTTTTTCTTACACTGTTGTTAATATTATTGCAGATGTAAATATGGAATTTTCGAAGAACTATTTTAATTAAAAGCATGACAAAATGATTGATGGCTTGTGGGTTTTTTCTCAAAATTATTATTATTGTTCTTATTATTAGGTAGCTCAGTGTTCTAAGAAGGGCGCGCGGGCGGTGATCCTGAAAAGCCGCGCATCTGTCTGATTTCCCTCCTTATTTTTATTTTCTGCATCATGTAGTTTTATTTGCAGCCGTTCCGTCTCTGCTCGCGGCCTCATTACGGCGGCGCGTTAACGAGGCCACGGTTCGGCGGCGCCGCGGCCCACCTGGTGCCTCCCCGCGCCGCGCCTCTGCCGCGCCGTGCCGCGTCTGCCGCGTCTGCCGCGCCGCGCGCTCCGCAGCTTCCTTATTTATTTCACAGACAGTTCTGAAGCAGGACGGCTACAAAGACCCAACGAGGCTGTAGGAAATGTGAAGGTTTTCATGTCAGGCCACAGGTTCTCATAGTGTGGGTCGGGTCGTGCGAGGCCAGCTGCAGGGTCATGAGATGATTTTCAGGAATATATTTATATAACACATTTTTTAAATGTCATAATTTGGCCATAATTACAAATACAATAAAATGAAATACAATGGATAAAAGTGCAATTTGGCCTTTTGTGTTTAATTTGTTATTGATACTAGCAAAGTTCAACAAGTTAAATGACTTCAGTTTATTATTATTATTATTGATGTTTCTGTTTTATTTTTTTAAGTGGGTCAGAAGTTGAAAAGTTTGGGAACTATTAATTCATACAATATGGCTTTTAGACATTTCTGTCAGACCTCAGCTGGTTGAGCTGGTTTTTGGAAATATATATTATCATAGAAGTTAAAATCTGAAATCATTTGGATTTAATGTCCACTGATAAACACATTTAATCAGAATATTGCCCAAGGCTTCTAAAATGTACTGCTACTGATTCGTCTTTTGTGACCAAATATTAAATTCGTTCATCTTTTGCTCGTTTTTCATTCTTTGTCTTTTTTTCCCCATTTCAGTTCATTTTAAAATCTCTCGCATCACTCATAGTAAGTTTTGTTTTAATCATTCACGACTGTGATTTAAAGAGGTTTTCAGGGTTTCTGCCCTGCGTGGAAATGAGCAGAGTTTCGTTTGTTCTTTGGTCTAATTGCGATGGAAACCTCTGCAGCAAATTTATGTCTAAGAATTGTGCCTATTTTGTCAATTCCACTCTTTTAAAAACGACACCCTCGTGTCCTTAAATTAAACCGGGCTTAAAGGATGGTCTTGACCTTAAAATCTTCAGCCAATCAGCATTTTTGTTTCGTTCAGCTCCACGCACCCAGAATAATAATAAACTTCAAGCATCGTAGCTTCGCCTCAACCCTTCGCTGTGACCTGCCCCACTCCAGATAACCATCCGGACACCCCTTCCCTCTCCAGACATGAAGAAACACAGATCTAAACCTGCATTCAGACATAGATGAGACTATTTTTAAAAATATATATCCTCAGCAGAGGACATGTGAGCCACAAACATTCTCATCCCAGGTCCTGAAAGAGTTAAAAAAGAAAGAACCCACCGCCCTGCTACGCACCAGTCGCAGCAGAAATAACTCCTCTCTCTGTGTCTCTCTCTCCGGGCCTATTAGTGAGGAGGTTTCGAGCCACAGTGCTTCTGGTAATGAGCCCGGCAGCACAATACAGGCAACGGGCCGGAACAGCTGAGGGCAGACAAAGCTGGCAGGACGGGGCGACTGGGACTCACTGCGTTTAACGCGGAGCCACATTAACACTGCGTCTGTTCGGGAGTCCATTGTAACGTGTGTGTCCGCGGACAACAGTGCGCGTTTGTGGGCCTGCGGCGGACAGGGCAATCATTACGGAGGACAAACCACACACACACACAAATCAAAAAGCAGTTTGAGGGGGGCCGGGAGAAAGTGCTGCCAAAAAGGCAACAGAGAAGTGTGTGGCAATCAGTGGGATGATGGGTCTGGGTTGTCCTGCACCAGTCATCTAGAAAGTTCCCCACTTAACTCCCTGCCAAACAGTTCAGCCCCACAAATAAGTGCTGCACAGGCTGGCAGAATGCGTCCGTCCAAACGAGCTGCGGGGGCCGAGTGCCTCTGTGTCGGGTTCAGGTGGGGTTTTTTGTTTCTTGGCCCTCGAGTCGACCCGGTTTGTGTTCATTTCTGGATGAAACGTGTCGGGTTATTTTAAAGCTTTTTGTTTCCGTCATACACTGATTAACTCCAGCAGATGAGCTTTTTCAGATCATCTCGCAGCAATTACAACTTCCCAAAGTTTGGAGCAGAACGTTTTCCTGCAGCTGGACAGGGGGAGAACTTCACCTGCACATCTGATCAGTTTTTAAGCTTTTATCTCATCCTTTCTTCACTGATGTTGCCCAGTGCTTCTGTTTGAGCCATTTCTTTAGCATTTTATATGATTGGCAACTACTGATTATCATGTTCACAACCCTAGTTAAAGCGTTAGCTAGCATTTCTCAGCAAGCACAAAGCCTAGCATGGTTGTGTTAAAGCACAGTATTTGAAAAGCTTGAATTTGATGGGGTGGTGCATTTAGGATCATCAAAACTGCTAAAGGTTATCCTGTAGGGAGCATAAATTTTAACAGCCAAGGAGAGGAACAACTGAATAAAGTGCCACCCAAACCAGCAAACGGGTTTTAGAATTTTGACTAAATCTATCGTCTAACTATGATGACCCTGAAAGATAATCACCCAAGAACTGATATATTTCTCTAAAGGCCACCAGTGTTTCCCTCCCAAAGTCAGAGAAGCACTGAGTCAGCAAGAGCTGTTGTTTTGTTAGGGTTTTAAAAAAAAAACCATGTCAAATATTCAAGCCAAATATTTCACAGAGTTAAAGTTTAATCCTCTCCTGATTGTTTCGTGTTCTCCCTGTGTTCTCCCTGTGTTCTCCCTGGGTACTCCGGTTTCCTCCCACCGACTAAAAACACGTTTTCATGTTCATGTGTTGGGAGTGAGAAGAGTTGTCTCGTGTGTCTCGGCGCGGCACAGAGCCGACACTGAGCAGCAGGTGAAGAAAACCGAAAACTCCAGACCAGATCAAAGAACCAGTCTTTGCCAATTATCACCTGACTTCTGGTACAAAGGCAACTTTTTCTTTTTTGCTGATTTTAGAAAACATCATCTACCATTGTTCATCAAGTTTAAAGCAAACCCCTCTGAGTATCATGGAACGACTGCACTTTTAATTATAACACTTAATGAATCAAAGGCTCTGATGGAGTTCATGCAAGGTGTGTTTTTTTAATTATTTATAGCCTTAGCATGACTTACTTTTTGCTGATTTTTTATTTTTATTTTTGCATCCAGTTACAAAAGAAAGACACAAAAGAGTGTTTTCAGTTCTCAAAGGAGAACACACACCCGTCAGCTGATTAACCTTTCACACACCAGACACATTTTTTTTGTTTTGCCTAAAGAAAACAAAATTGTTTCAGGCTTAAAAAAAGAACATTTTTTAAATATATTACATAGAAAGTTGGGCTTTAAGGGGAAGAAATAGTAATAATTTTATATTTCATCTGAGCCAGGACTTAGAGGATGCCAGATTTTTTATTAAAATTGTAAAATAAAATACTTCATTTGACACGTTTTTTCCATCAGATACTTTTGGGTATTTTGTTACGTATCATTCATGTTCATGTTGCATTCCTTTAGGAGGACGTGCAGACAGTTATAGCTCTCTTTGAGTTCTAAGTTGTGAGGTTTTATTTCACAACATCTTCACAAAATCTTCTCTTTTCCATTTTTTCTTTTTTCTTTTTTGGAGGCATCACCGTATCAGACAACATGAATCTAAAACACCCCAGTCGTGGACCCAACAAACAAAAAAAAAAGGCCCGGGAACCTCCGAGCGAACTTCAAAATGACGGCGCCGTCCTCAAATTTCAAGAAAGCCATCTAATCTCAGCACAGAGGCAGCAGAAAACAAATGTGCCAGTCAAACAGAGCAAAGTGGTCAAACAGAGGGTGTTTCTGTGCACGGGCAGGTGCCCTATTAAACAACACACAGAGCCTGGAGGCAGGAAGCTACTGTTGACTGGAAGACATCAAGAACAGCGCACCTCTCAAAGCACACACACACACACACAAAGGTGGATAACATCTTCCAGGTATCAGGTACCGCCCTGAAGGAAAGAGTTGACCTGCAGAGGTTCAGGGAGTCAAACACACAACCGACAAACACCTTATTTAACTTCAGACAGACGTACAGATCCGACTGATTCATCGGCTGCGCGCTGCAGAGTAAAGATCGTAGAAATGTCCGAAGGTCTGAACGAAATCTGGGAGCTGAAACAGGTTCCCGTATCAGCCGAGGCGAGATTGGAGGAGATTAAACCTCAAACATTAACCCTCCGAGCTCTGGCTTTGAGGTCTCGTCCGATATGTTTGTCCTGCATCTGAAACGCCTCGAAGTCTGCGCCCGGAGAGACTGAGTGGTCCGAGATGTGTGTGTGTGTGTGTGTGTGTGTGAAGAGGGAGAAAAGAGGGCAAGAAGAGGTCATGCATCGAAATGCCCTCGAGCAAACCTTAACTCCTCTCAAAAGGCTCCTTTAACTTGCAAAAAGCAAACATTTCTAAGGAGCCACTCTTGTTTCAGTGGACTCTGTCAGAGGGGGCGACCATAAGAGAAGCTATGCTAAAGAGAGCAGGAAATGTGTTTCTTCTTTACTGCCTTTGATTTATTTTGAATCAAAGAGATATAAATAAAAAACAACTTTGGAGGGAAATGTCAGATCTAGACTATTCTTGAACCATCTCTGACGATCCCAGCTGTCGATTTTTATGTTTCTACAGTGTTTTATGCACATTTGATAAGTTTAAAAAAAAAAAAAACCTTCACTTCCAGGTTTCAAGAGAATACTTTGAGCTGAAACATAACCAAAGTGTGCGGAGGTTTGGCTCTGCACTCTGTTTTCTGGGGAAATTAGAGAGAAAACTGTAAGTCCTGCAGCCGTGAGAGACACGTCGGGTGAAAGAAGACTAAAATACCCACATTTTGATGTATTGTTTGTATCTGTACTCAGAGGAGTTACGGGAGTAAGAAGAGTTTGTTTGCAAAACATCTGATGATTTCAGACATTTCAGAGGTTGGTGTGCGACATCAACTGTCTGTTGATCATTCTGTGGAAAAATCTGTAAAAATCGTAAAACTTAAACTGCATTTGTGTCAAAACTGTAAAAGATATTAAAATGACAGTTCAGACATGTAAAGTCCAACTTTCTGTGACCAGTTCAAGCTTTAAATGATGTTTCTACTGCGACGTACGCCTGGGCTATAAAGCTACAAAGAGGGCTGGGTTTTCTTTTGTGTTTCGCCAAAATCCCGTTGATCTCCAGTTATTTTCTCACATTTTTTTTAAATTTTGTCTATATTCTGCGACACATCTCTACCAAAAGTCATAGCCGCTCATTGACTGTTTGCAGGAAAATTACAGGAAGGTTTGAAATGCTGGCTGAGAGCAAGAGAGGAGGAAAGTGTCGTTCGTGTCTTTTGAAGAGGCGAGCGGAGCCCGAGCGGAGCCCTAGCGGCGAAAAACAAAACTCGTGAAAAGTTCACAGAGAGGTTTCAAGGACCCTGGACTGGGAAAGACACTTCACATCAGCAGCCGGCAGTCAAGAGCGGAAAAAAAGGAAGACAAAGGAGAGCGATGGGGGTGACACCAAGGACAAGACTTTTTCTTTTTTTTTCCAAGAGACAGTGGGAGAAATCAAGTGTTAATGAGGATAAAAGATGAAAAGTAGTAAGTAGAGCGTGTAAAGGCGTCAGAGGCAGACTGAGAATGAGTTCAGGAAATAGGCCAACAGATCAACATGAGTGTTTTTTCAGCACGTTTTGGATTAGCATGCTGTGTTTTCAGGTGTTTTTTCTGTGATCATGGAGGGAGAGTTTTAGAGGAATGGGCAAAAAGCTAAAAAAGAGATAGGGAAAAAGAAGTGACCTGGATCTGTTTTGGAGCCTCCTGCAACTCTCTGCCTTTTTAATTACCCACCCAGGCCTGACCGAGTCGCACAGCGCTCCAGAATGGAGCAACGCAGGTGGAACAAAAACAGGCTGGCTCTTCGGGAGAGACGCCCTCTGAACCCAGCGGCGAACGCAGCCCCGGTCATTACTGCTCGGTGGAGAGGAGGAGAGCGGTGGCACTCCACCAGACGTGAGACCACCACCGCTGCCGAGGTCGCGCTCCGCAGGCCAAGTGAGGAGAGGCTCTTCTCCGGGGCTCCTCTGTGACGTCAGCGAATTCAGACCGTGGCCTGAATATTTCAGCTGGATCGCAAAGAAAACAAGGAACGCTGAAAGAACAGTTGCCTCTCCATGTAACTTTTTTTTTGAGGTTCGTCAAAATGGCGCCGCCACCCCCACCTGCCTTCCTGAAGGTGCAGCGACGGCCCCGGGGCCCCTGTCACTCATGTGGCCAATCAGTTATCCTCATCTGCAGAATCTGACTTTATCTTAATGAGCTGTTGTCCTCCCTGTGAACGAATGCAGGATATTTCCTTTAACATGCTAACTAACTCTTCCTGATGTCCAAAGGGGGACAAAGCTACACTTACCAGACAAGGAAGGAGGTTATTCAGGTCCGCCTGTCCTCTGTCTCGATTCAGTTTCAACATCAGGCATCTCGATCACCAAGTCGGGGTAAAAGATGTCAAAATACGACCAACTGGACGCAATTATTTACAGGAAGAATCACACAGGGGCTGTTCTGTTTCCAACAGTTGGTCTAAATCTAAAGTTTTAAAAGCGAGTCCAAGTTTTCAAGGACAAGTTAGACCAGAGCGTCAAGTTCTTGTTTCAGTTGGTTTATTTTAGAGGAAAATCCTTCATTTGAGTAAAACTTTTAACAGGAATATTAACTTTATGAACGTTCAAAAGAAGCTGACACGATACGAAAAACAGACAAATAAAGAAAGTGCAACTTGAAAAACTAAAACTGACTTTCCGAGATGTGCTGTTCTACAGCGCCCTCCTGTGGGTAATGTTTTTGAGGCACATTCAGGCCCAAATGTAAAACGTTGCAATGTCTGGACGACAGCATTTTAAGTAATAAAAAAAACGACCTAAATATTCCAACAAAACGAATAAATTAGGTCCCGACTTTTTAGACCACTCAACAAATAAACTGTGGTCTCACCTCCACCCTGAGAAAATCTGACAGCTGTGGTTTGTTTTTGTAAAAGTGCACAAAATAAAGATTTCAAGAAAACTTCCTTTGGAGGTTTTCACTTGGGTCTTTCGAGTTTTCTTCTTTCACGAACTAAAACTGTATAAATATACTATTTCAGAGTCCACAAACTGCTCGTCTTATCTCAGACTTCTTTGTTCCATCGAGGGACGATCCTTCTGCGATAAGTCCGTCGCTCGGATATGTTGCGCTTGACTTTTACCACCGGAGTCGCCATGTCCAGCTCCAGAGACGGGCTGGAGTAGGACTTCTTCAGCCCTCCTTCGTCCTCCTGCCCGTCCACGACGGAGTCGGCGCACGTGGCTCTGTCGAACAGGGTCAGGTTGGCGCTGCTCAACGCGCCGCTGTCCGTCTTCTTCATGGCGTTCCAGGTCTCCAGCATCTGGATGTAGATCTCGTAGCGACACTTCTGCGAGCGAACAACAAACAACAGACACTGCGTCACCCGCGGGCCTTCACGCAATCGCGTTTAAACGCCCCGCTCTCATCGCAGCCTCAGTACCTCGTATTGTAGGTACTCAGTCCTGAAGCGACGCTCCTCCAGATCCTTGGCTTTGGCCTTCTTGGCATCCGGGACGTTCTGCTGCTGGTTCGACAGGTCGGCTTGAAAAGACTCCAGCATTCCTGTGTGAAACTGCAGCTGACGTTCCTGCACACACAGTAAGAGTTTCAGACAGTGACAAAAAAAAAGACTGGAGAAGCAAAAAGATTTTAAACAATTTTACTTTGTTTTATGACCCTTTTTTCCCCATCTGTAACAAAAATCCAGACAAAATCTAACCAGAAACTTTAAAACTAAGCACAAATCTGTTTTTAAAGGCCAAACTATAAGTGTACAGATTTTACAGGAGCCTGTTTGACAACATCTGGTCCCACTTTATAAAGAAAAGAAACAAAATCTAAAAGCTGAGGTAGGAAAAGGTTTTAAAAATGGCTGATCTGATACAAAAAAGCCTGCCGCCTCACTGACAAAAACCCTTTAGGAACACCTCTAAAGAAGGAATAAACACGTAGATGTATAAGAACATGGGTAACTGTGTACCAGGCTGAAAGCGGACTGCGAGCAGGGGAGGATCGGCCTGAAAAATCTCCTCTGAGAGCCGACCGCGGCGGCAAACGGAGGCGATGAGCGAAGAGCCGAAACCAGGTTAATACGGCTGATCCAGGAGTTCATCTCTGACTTGGATCTGAGGGGTAAAAAACACAAGCAGATGCTCTTACCCCAACAGCTGAAGTCGACCAACACGAACACACTCCTGATTTATCGCAACTTACGAGGCTTGAAAGAAAAACACCCTCCAGTCGGCCGTCTGCAGGCGGAAGACGTGGGGCCTCTTGGTGTAGTCGGAGGCCTGCTCAGCCAGAGAGTGATGCACGCTCACCACCTCCTCACTCGTCATCTGATCCTTGTAATAATCATTCTGACACACACAAAATGAAATGAAAAGCTGTATTCTGATTAGCGGACTACATGAGCTGAGTTACTGACCTTCTGTAGGTAAAGGACCATTCCCTTCAACACTCCATAAAACATCTTCCAGCCTCTTTTCCCCCAAGGAGCTGCACACACAGAACCATCCAGCAGGTTAAAATGACATTTAAATCCTTGTTACTGACATCGTCAGAACCTGACAAATAATTATCCAAATACACGTTACATCTGCAGATTCCTGCTGCATTATTAAAAGTCCCCCAAATTCTGTTTTTAAAACATGTCTTAATTTCTTCAACAGACAGGAGGGTGCAACCTTGTGCAAACCAAATGAGTGACTGCTGACACCTGTACGAACCACCGATTTGATAAATCCTCCTGAACTAATATTCTGTCTCACCTGCACGTTTTACCTAATCCATCACATTTTAGTTTTTACTTTCTAACAGTTTTAAAACAGTAACCTTGTTTTCAGAGAAACTTCAAACTTCCTAAGCGTTTCAAGCGAACGCTATATTTAGTGTTTTTTTTACACCTCGCCACTTTCGAAGGAAGTCTACGT
This sequence comes from Kryptolebias marmoratus, assembly GCF_001649575.2. NCBI lineage: Eukaryota > Metazoa > Chordata > Actinopteri > Cyprinodontiformes > Rivulidae > Kryptolebias > Kryptolebias marmoratus. The sequence continues at coordinate 16,604,530 of NC_051443.1, forward strand.
TTATGTTGGTGCTGTTTTTTAACTAAACAGTTTTGCGTTGCTACGCCGTGCGGGCTGTTGCTGCTAAAAATATCAGCTTTTGTCTGTATAACCTGGCTCGTAGAGGCATTTTTCTATCTCATCTAACAACTACTTTTGCTTGGGGATTAAACCGGCCGAACTGAGTCAACGGCTGATAAGCAGCGGGACACGTTGAGCAGTTAAACAACAACGTGGTTGTTGTTCAGTCAGGAAAATGGCAACAAAGTGAATAAGTGTCTCCAGCGAAAGAGACGAGGTTGAAACCATTTCAAACAATGTCCAAAACTAACAAAAGGTTTTTCAGATGAAGTCGTTTTGAAGTTTCAGCTACATTTACAAGTGTTTCCTTTATCGGTGAGGGACACAAACATCATAGTTTCTTTCACCAATGTCTTTTTTTCAATTTAAAAGCCACACGGCAGTACATATCCTCCATTTCAGGCACCACAACAACGCCATATGTAGGAGCCATTATTGTAAGATGATGTGTAAGCCCCCCGTTGGGCCAGTAGGTGTCACTTTTGTCCTGTTTGGAAGTTTCTCTACAGGTGGTTAATTGTCCCTCAGCTGACAGGTGCTGCTGGCTGGAAGGGATAAAGAGTTTTGACTTTTGCTACAGCCTACTACCTTTTGTTTAGGCACAATATTTGGAACTTTATGGACTATAAATACATGCAGAAACGTGCCGGTGAGTAATAAATATTCTCTTCATGGGATAGAACATGCTTAGAGTTGCGTTTCCAAGACACAGGAAGTCAGTGTTAGCAGATTCATTTATAGAACACCTCAGTGGCTTTAAGTTTAGGCCTATTTAAGTAATCCTCAGGTTCCTCCAATATTAACGTCCTGATCAACACACAGCAACAAAAAAAGCCTTTGATGCAGCCTCCTGCATTGTTACGATGCGTTTGGGTCGTACTCACTGCGTTTGCCATTGATGTCAGCATGGAGCTTCCTCTGGAGGTGCCCCTCCTTGACCACGGAGGCCTTTTTGTCATGAGGGACATCCTGGAAGGGGTTTGCTTTTGAGCGAGGGGCATTTTCGCCCGCATCGTCCACCAGGTTCTTCAGCACCTCCTCGTCCCTTTAAAACACAAACCGGGGAGCGAGATGAGCCAGATCAAATGTCGAGGTTTGACAAGGCCGAGTCAGCATTCGCACTAATGTTTTCCTGGTTTTAGTTTTTCTGTGTGTGCTTTTTGTTTTCTAATCAAACTATTTCATAATATGACTTTTTTGAACTATTTAAAATATAGGACTATTTGCAAAAATGTCCTCGTTAAAAACACAATAAGATCTCTTCAGTTCCTTCAAAACATTGTTCTCCTTGAAATTTGCTTTAGCAAACTTGCTCTATTTTTGTCCTTTTTTTTCTCCATTTACAGTTTAGTGACTGTCCTCCAGTTTAGATCATTTTAGCTTTTGGTTACAGTTTTGCTAATCTTAGCTTTTGGCTACTATTTTCTTTTTTTTTGGCTTTTAGCTGTTTGCTACTGTTAGCTTTTAGTTACATTTTGATTAATTTTAGCTCCTGTTTTGCAAATTTTACCTTTTTAGCTATGGTTTCCTGCTTTTATATTCAGCTACTGTTCAGCTAATTTTAGCTTTTCAGTGTTCGGCTCATTTTAGCTTGGCTTCTGACTGCCTGAGCGCATTCTGATTGCTTCAGTTTTGACTATTTAAGTTTCAGCTTTGTCAACAAACTTCAGCAAAGTCACTCAACACTCAGCGTTCGTGCTGCATTTTCACAGACAACGCTGTTTTTTTTTCTTGTTCATGTAATGTTTTATGACGTTTCACTTACACGGCCCACTCCAGACGTTCACTCTTTATGGAGTTGTAAAGACTCTGCAGCACACGGAGAGAAAAAGGATGGAATCGTTTTTTAACAATCATGTTCAGACTTCCCTTTTAAAGTGTTTCACAAAAAGAACCGTGTGCCAGTTTTACCTTTAACAGGTCCTTGTTGAAGTTCCCCCCATCGTTCATCCCGTCCAGGTTGGACACGAACTTCGAGGACGACATTGCTTTTCCTACGATCTGTTAACACAACAGAACACACGAGTGTCTGAATGAAAACACTTAGCTGAACGACACAAAGTGGAAAAACAAAACGCGCAGCCTGACCTGCCCATGCAAGTCAGTGTTGAGAAGCATCACGGCGCATGCCAGAGCCAACACGGCACCTGAGGATATAAAAAATGAAAGTAAGAAAGACAGCAGCAATGACACATGTGAGCACCCGTCGTATTTGAGCCCTCACAGCTGTCTCTTTGACACGTCGGATAATCTGACTCACCTGGAGAGGAATAGGAGTCGGGGTTGCACTGATGGAAGCGGTTGGCGAAATGCTGCAGAACGCGTTCTCTCTCCTGAGACTCCCCGATCAGAAGCACCTCCTTCAGAAAAGACCTGAAGGCGAAAGACGGCATTTTAAAGAAGATGATGATGTGTCTTTATGAGAAATGCTCTTTACGTATATAGCTTCTCTGTAATTCTCACCTGAGGGCTTGATCCAGAGTTTGTCCGGTAAAGTCAAAAAACTTAAGGTATTCCTCTCCAACAGCGTGACTGAAGTCATTGCTGAAAAAAGGAAAAAAATGAATATTATGTGACAAAGGTTTTACTGAATGTGGTCTACACACGAGTATGGATCCAGTAAACTGTCCTCAAATTAAAGGACTGTGCTCATCATCTAAAAAAGTTGACAAATATTTTGAAAATGATTGTTGTTTTGATGAACGTTTCATCTAAAATGGAAGCAAAAGAGAATAAAATAATGAAACCAAAAAAAATTAAATCTTAAGCATAACAGCCAAGCATTTAGAAGTTACATTAACTACAACAACAATAAAAAAAAAGTCCAGAAAATTGCAGCATTTATGAAAAGAAAATAATTCTTTACATACATTGAAGCAATAATAATTATAATATTAACCCAAATAAAAAACATAGTCCTCTTCTAAGCTAATTTCCCAACCTGAAAACATAATTTCCACAACTGAACGAGTCAAATGAACAAACCGGGGTGAAAAAATAAGAGATCTGAAATAGGCTCATTTCCTCAGTTTCATTTAGTCTCAGGGTTGCTGAGTTACAGAACGCTCTCATTGTTGCTTCTACCATATCTGATGCAACAGAAGAGACAGCAGAAGAATAGCTACCACGGCTGTTTTATTCATAGTAGGTCGACGTGTCCTTTTGACCAAACATAACATCCTCTACACCCTTCGTTAATGACCCCAGGCTGCACACTGTGAGCTACAGCCTGGTCCGGAAACAATCTTATGTTGCTGGAAACAAACCAGATGATATGATGATGGTATTTACAAAAATGAAGCCTTTAACAGATGATACAGGGTTGTAATATCGAAAAAAGCTGTTTCTTTTTTTATCAGTACTGTAGTGGTGCTATATATGTAGTATGCTCTAACAAATGTTTTGATTTTATTCTAATAAACAAATTTGATCCTCAACCAGCTCTAATTTTCCGGTGCTCATTTTGTCATTCTGTGAAGACGGAAAAGAAATGGACTGGAAGTGTGTGCTTACTCTTTATCAAAGTGCGCCACCACGTCTGCTCGTTCCACGTTGTCCAGGTTAAAGAGCCGCTCGGCGAGTCTCCGGGCCTTCCCTCTGTCCACCTCACCTCCGTTCATGTAGGGCGCCTCTGTGTCCAAGGCTTTGAGTTGCTCTCCATTTGCTACAACTTTCTGAGCGTTCCCAGTGTCGGTCGGCCCAACATCTGCCGCCTGATCCAACACCACCTCCTCCTCCTCCCGTTCGCCCACCTGGTTTAACTCGGCCTCCTCTGTCTGCTGGATGACCTCGGCCTCAGGAGACTGCTCAGTGATGTCTGACTCATCTGTCTTCTCAGATAGCGCTGGATGAGATGACTGTTCATTCCGCTCTGACGGCCCTGTCTGGTCTTGCGGCTGTGCGATTTCGGCTTCGACACTAGCTGCCTGCTCCGGCTGATTAGGGTCCCCTGGCTGCTCTGAATCTTCAGATTGACAGGTTGACTGGTCAGTCTGTTCCATCTCCGGTGAATGGTCCAGGCCCTGTGACTGTCCTAACGGCTCAGAGTCCGTTGCTGGCGTTTCAGCCTCCTCCTGTTGCTCAGACTCAGAGTTTTCAGGCTGAGGGCTGTCCTGTGAAGCCATTTGCTCACACTCTTGATGCTCTAAACAAGTTGTCTCCCCGAGATCTTCAGTCACTTCTTCCGTCTCTGGCAAGTTTTCTATCTGCTTTGCATTTTCTTCCTCCTGTGCTGGAGCTTCTTCGTTGTCATTCACAGCCTCAGTCTGCTCAGGGTCCACGCTGTCATCCGCACCTTCACACATTTCTAGCTCCTCGGGCTGGACTGGGAGGTCTTCGTGCAACTGTGCCGGTATCCCAACATCCTTCTCCGCCACTGAGTGTATACTATCTTCCACGAGCTCGGGCTCCTGCAGATCTATCAGTTCATCTGTACATATGTTCAGTCCAGTGTTTTCGGGTTTTGGCTCTTCGGGTACCTCCCTAAAAAGTGTGGGTAAAATATACACTGGGGTTATTGTTTGAAAACAAAAGCACATAATGTTAGGAAATTGACATTAAAAAGCACTGTGAAGTAGGAAATACTGTCAATTCAAAACAGAAACTTAATCAGAAAAGCTTTTAAATCTAAGTTTTAAATCTAACTTGGGGATGCATTGATGGCTTTGCGGGTGACTTGACTGACCTGATCGGTGACCAGCATGTTTTTTTTTCTTCTTTTTATTCAGTCTGTCATTGCAGCATAGCTAAGTACAGGTGGTGGTCATAAAATTAGAATATCATGAAAAAGTAGATTGATTTCAGTAATTCCATTTAAAAAGTGAAACTTGTATATTATATTCATACATTACATACAAACTCATATATTTCAAATGTTTATATCGTTTAATTTTGATGATTACAAATGACAACAAATGAAAATCTCAAATTCATCATATCAGAAAATTAGAATATTACTGAAGACCAATAAAAACAAAGGATTTATAGAAATGTTGGCCAACTGAAAAGTATGAACATGAAAAGTATGAGCATGTA
>NC_051443.1:16610759-16652721 GCF_001649575.2 Kryptolebias marmoratus
TCAAAACTAAACGAAATAAACATTTGAAATATATGAGTTTGTATGTAATGTATGAATATAATATACAAGTTTCACTTTTTAAATGGAATTACTGAAATCAATCTACTTTTTCATGATATTCTAATTTTATGACCAGCACCTGTAACTATTTTGTAAGTTGCCTATCCCCTTCAGGAGCTTTTGAGCATCAGGATATAATAAAGAATCATCCGATAGTCACCAGTAACTTTGATTAGATAAAACCTCTCTGTTTTACACAGCGTTGTATTTATTGAACAAATGCTGCTTCAAAATGCAGAAGTAGTGTATGAAAATGTTTTTGCTGCTTTTATTGGAATTTAGAAAGGAAGTGACAACAAACTGCTGACAGTCAAATGTAGTCAGATAAATTCCCTAAAATAAAAGACTTGAAGTAAGTTTTGGATACATTTTTTCAGAGTATTTCTGCATTTTCTCTTAGTTTTTTTTTTTTTTTTTAGAAATATGTGAGGTATGTTATGCGGGTTGTTCATTCGAGGTTGTATCAAAACTCAATAAACACCAAATACTTTTAGATGTCCTGAATAATAATTTAAAAGAATTTGATCCATTTTAAGGTTTGTTGGATCAGAACTGAATACTAACTGTATTGGAAAGTTTTCAGTGTAAAAGGAAACTTAAAATTGCGTTCTTCCAAAACTAAAAGAACTTTTTGTATACCGATTCAGGTTAAGTTACGATCAAAACTTACAGTGGTTCTTATTTGGTGGAAGTCAGTATATCTGACAGCTTTTCACTTTTATTTTGGCTGTTCTTTTTGGGTTATCTGTTAATAGATGTTTTCTGTTGTCCTTTTTTTACTCACACATCTCCGAGAAAGCTGTCAGTTTTTGCCTCCTCACTTTCTTCCTCGCCGTAAACGTAAGTCACACTCTCGCCCTCGTCCCCTTCTTCGGCCTCGGCGTCACCCGCTGAAGTCCGTTCTTCCTCGCCCGAGCTGCCAGTCACGTTCTGTTGCTCTCGAACCTCGCCGGCGCCTTCGTTTTCCCTTTCGTTCTCAGCCTCATTTGCTGAAGGTTGCTCCACCTCCGGGTCTTCCTGCCTGGTCACCAGAACGCCGACTTCTTGTTCCTCTTCTGGTTTCAGGTCTATAAAATCCTCCACGGCATCTTTTGAGCCTTGGCTACCCTCAACATTTTCTGTGAAGTCCTCGGTTGCAACAGCAGCTGACGGTAATGAACGTCCCCCGTCTTCCTCTAAAGCCGCGTTCTCTAGAGTTACAAGAAGATTAGTCAGAAATGAGACGAGAAATACAAACATGAGAACACATTTCCTCTCAAACTGAGCAAAACAAGACCAAAGATTCTCTGTTTAAAGTCTAAGAAAGTTATTCTGAGCGCAGCGTACCATTGTCGCTGTCTGACAGCTCATGTGCCGAATCTTCCTTTTCCTGTGTCTTCGTTTCTTCTGCATCTGCAGCATCACATGGCTGGAAGTTGCAACACAGGCCAGTTAACATAGGATGTGAGTGAAAAAACTTGTGATTTCCAGTGAGCTCATGAAGCTGAACTCGAGCGTCAGCCGACCAGCGTTACGGCTTCTCAGCCTACCGCAGCAGCCCGTGTCAGTGAAAAATAAATAACGACGGCAGTGAATCAAGGGTTAATAACAAATGAGTGTGTTCACTCATACAAACAGATAGTTTCAACAGAAGGATGAGGACACACACACACACAACTCCCTCTTGTAATCCTCACATACCTGATGGTTATTTCCTGAGCATGCAATAGTTGAGTTCAGAAACTCTGCATCATCCTGTTCCTCTTTGTCCTCCTGCTCGAAAAGCTCAAAATCAACCTCTTGAGGCTGGTGAAGGGAGGGGGAAGTGCTGATTAGGCTCCTAAAATCCAGCTCATTGGCCAAGCTGCTGTCAGTCATGAGTAAAGGAGTCTCTGCGCAGGAATCGGGCATGTCCCATTGCACCGTGGCCACCGAGATCGGACGGCCGGTACAGGTGATGTGGTGAGGTGGCCACGTCGTTTCCTCACAGTGCTCGGCCTCTTCAGCCTTTGAAGGGAAACTGAACTCGTTCGGCTCCTCTGTTCGGTTTATCTGCACCTCTGTCTCGCCCCACACTATAACCTTCGGCTCTCCGTTGATGCTCCGCTGGTCCGCTGAGGTCCGAGACTCCTGTTCAGGCTGAGGGAGAACCGCTTCCACACAATCTGGCATGGCGCCGCACGGGTTTTCCTCCTCCATTAGCTCCTCTGAGGCCGCTCGGTTTACCAGCCTCTGTGAGTTTCAGTGAAAGATGCTGAAGCTGTGAAGGCTCTTTACCTACAAAATATCCTCCGCTGCTGGGTTAGGGGTGATCAGTCCGTAAAGTGCCATTATTGTGAGCCCTGAAGGAGAAAAAAAACAAACAAACATTAGCATTTAAAAGTAAAATTTCAGCCAAAGAAGCATAATTATTTCCTTAAATTTTGATCGGATGTGTAATCTTTCTCGCCTGTTTTGGAAATCTTCCAAACCAGCAACAAAAAAACAAAACAAACAATATCACCTGTGAAGCAGCATAATCTCGTTTTTGTCGGTTTTCCTTCCCATCCTCCTCATTTGTCAACCGTTTTAACGTCCCTGTGCCGTCACTGCAGATGTGCAGCGCAGCAGAGCCTTAAGTGAAAAGTCACAAAAGAACCTTTTTCTACTTCCTGGCTGCCGAATAGATCGGCGAACAAATGAGCGAGATAAAGAGAAGGAAACGGAGGTGTGTACAGTAAGCTGGATCGAGAATCGACGCGGAGGGTGGGGTTAAGGGGCTCCGTCTAATGACTAGTTCAGCCGTTTGGGTCCTCTGTTTATCGTGTTTATCACCACAATGCATTGTGGCTGAGGGATAAAACTGTCTGAAACTCCTGAACTGCCTGTTGTCAACACAAACAAAGTATCTTCCTCCCCGCCACAACGCCAGCAACAAAATGTCAACAACATATTTCCCGTGTTTGTATTACTGCAAGTTTACTAAATTTGAACTAATCTGCCATTTTAGCTATCTCCTTCTTTTTTACATAAATTTCTTCCTTTTTTTTTTTTTCTCTAAAACTTTCTGTCTATCTCACTTATTCTATTCACATCATGTCACCCAACATCCGGAACAAACCTTGACCACATTTCCTGTGTGGGTGCTCATTTCTCAGTTCCTGTCAGGGTGCTTCAGCACGAGAGTTCATGATTACCAGAGCACATCATATGCAATTAAATTATGCTCTGACACGAGAATATCTGATACTTAAAGATGGGAGACACTTTGATACAGATCGTCTCTTTCCAAACAATTATGTTTAGGGTTTTTTTTTTCTTGTAAAAATTAAGTAGATTAAAATAGAAAATAAAACCGAATTCACATAAGACTTTGGTTCGTTTGAAAACTAGACAGCTCCAACTTAAAACTCCGATCTATGATCTAAACTAAAGTGTTTCAAGTAGAAACAAAGTTGTTCAGCGGGGCAAGATGGTATCTTTTCTAGCAATGTTGTCATTTAAAACTAGAAGATACGATGAGAGGAGTGTGACTCTTTCTAAAGGGAAAATAAAAAAACACAACAGGAAATGCTAAATAGACCTTGTTTACCAATGCAGTATGCCTATGTGCTGAAGAGAAGTTGTTACTAAGCATGGGAAGTTTTTACAGCACATCACAGGTTTAGGAAGTACAAATTTTAAAGAGTCATACCTGAGTGAACCAAACGCATACAAAAGAGGAACGAGCAATAACGAGAGGTGTGAAATTATTTCTGAATGAGAATGTACACAGACTGTAAGGTTTGAGCAAACCGAGCACAAAGCCGAAAAAGAAATCACTTGAGGAAGAATCAGTTGACGGTAAAGCATGACTTACCCCCTCCAGGCGCTTAAAAGCAACATCATATGATCAACCAGCTTGTGAGGTTTTAAGTCAGGACTTGTGGGAGGGAAAAGTGCCGCTGTGCGTTCACAGACGCTCACGCTGAAGCATACATAACTCTAAACTGGTGGTGTTTGAACCTGCTCTGCTTAAACAAACCACACAGCTGCTGCCTTAAAGCTAGGCAACCTTTATGTCACACGGAGGTACATGAAAGTCCTCGTTGTTCTCTTTTAAGCTTCCCGTCCACATCGGTACCTGTGTCTCCCTCCCTCTCTCTCGTTAGCCTCTGTGTAGCATTACAGGAAGGATGGGGGAACTGTCCTGAGTTGTAACAACAAGGAAGAAAAGCTAGTTTCTGATTGGCAGATGACTCCGGAGCCCAAAAGACACCTGAGAGGCCTTGCCCCACGCCCACGGCCTTGGAGGCATGCAAGCACACACACACAGGCCAGGTAAGGGGAGTGGATCAGCTTCATTCCTGCAGACAGTTTAGACACACCAGGGACAAGTGGTAAAACCAGAAGGTGGATTCAAATTTACACAAGCAGTCACCTCAGCCTGCTTCTACTGGTCCACAGGCTTCACGCCGCTGGCAGAAAAGCCAGTTTAAGACAACCAGGCATTCCTGACACTTTTTATAAATGAGAACCAACTGGATCCTTCTTTTTTAAAAAAAACAGTAAATCTCTGATATACTTGTAGTAAAGTCTGATGGAGCAATCAAGTTGCAACAGTAAACCAAATAAAATTAAATATTTGCACTGGTATGCATGCATACACACAGGCCTGAGCTCATTAGTAGCTGCAAAATGTGTACAGCTAATGTAAACAGATCAATATTGCACAATTCACTATTACAATGGCCCTAATAATGACGGTTTATTTTACTCTCTTTATGATTAGGTAATTTTCAAAGGATTATGTCTACCTTTTAAAAACTGTAAAAGCTAATTAGAAGCTATAACTTTACCATCAGTTACAGTTTTTACTCACCCTTTTTACTGCAACTCGTTTTATCGTGATATTTAAAAAGAAATTAATACTTTATTTAAACCTAATGCTAAAAGTTATTTAGTGTGCACCAACTTTGCGGTATACCAGCAAATTAGCGAAAGCATGAAAAGCGTTAGCTAATTAGTTTAGCTAATGCTAAGTGCTAATGCTAAACGTTTAACTAAGCTAATTAGCATTAATTAGCTAAGCTACTTGCTGTTATTCCTCATAAGCTTTAAAAGCTTCTTTTTAGGTTTATAATTATTACAAGTATCATTAATTTTAATAAATATGTGCAATTTTTAATAGACGTCTTAAATTACGGTTACTTTTGAAATATTAGCATTGCTTAATGGAAATAGTTATAGAAATTTACTTGTTGCTGTAACGGGTTTTGATGTCATGACTAATGTTGTAGCGTTGTTAAATACCTTAATTATTTTAGTTTTTATATCATTTGCTGAAAACATAACAATAGAAATAATTATTTAAAGCAAACTGCTCTAAATCGCAACAATCATTCGTATTTGTGTTGTGTTTATGGCAGGCTGTTGTAGCACATAATCAATCACAAGCTTATTCCTTTTACCTAACAGTAATAGCATTTCTCTTTTACCTAACAGTAATAGCAAGTTCCCGCTCATTTTAGTCAGAATTTAAAACTAAAGATATTAAAATTAACACTACTGCTAGAATAAATATACAAAACTAGGTTTAAGATGTTCAATTGTAACAATTATAAGGTTTAAAAGATAGATTGGATGAAAGACGGGTATAGATAAATGGGTAAAAAGTGGCATCTGAAATATTGATTGTGGTTAGAACAAGGGGCATTCCAGGTTTCTAATGTGTTCATTTTCACTAGAAAGAACTGAATTGTGGGTAGCTGCTTGTCTAATTATTATATGATAAACTCGCTTGCTGTAGACGGAATAAAATGACAGCGGTTTATCTCCGTACCAGCAGGGGGCGCGCCTCAGGTCTGTGAGCTCAGCTGAAAAATAAAATTGGGCCTTTCTCGCTCTTTTGTTGGTTCCGCACACGGCGGCAGAGCTCGACAGAAAGGCTAGGGCTTTTTTTTTTTTTTTTTTTTTTTTCCTCTTCTCCCACTCCCCCTGCCACCTCAAGGGACGTTGAACTTTCTCCAGACCCCCGCGGCGAGGTGCTTTGCAGTCTGGGGCTGCACGGAAAGCCATGGACAAGTCGAGTGAGTTGAAACTATTCCTGGAGTCTTCGCTGAACTCGATCTTCAAAGCGACCGTGAACGAAATCCTGGACTCGGTGGAGCGGACACTGTCCGAGTATCAGGGCGCAATGCAGAGGATCCAGTCCGAAAACGAGGGCCTGAAGCGGCTGCTGTTTGCACAAAAAAGTCCAGAGTCCGCTGACGGGGGAGGTACGTTCTCCAAGTGCCCGCCTGAACAGAACATGCAAGCTTCGCTGACATTTCTTTTTAAACTTATTGTGTCTTCACGGGTTTGATCGTTATCGCCCGCCGCCATTATGGGCATGGGCGATCGTTTAATTGCCTTTGTCTGCCTGCCTGTGTGCATGAGCGCGCGCGTGCGTGTCCCCCGTCCGTCTCCCTGTTAGCAAAATATCTCACGACGAAGCCCTCGACGGGTTTTAGTGGGACTCCGAGGAAGCAATCAGTGGATGTACGCCCGACAGCTAATTAACTTTTGGAGTCAACGCGATTCAAGATGGCCGCCAGCTAATCGACCTTAGCAACCGCGAAGAAAATGGCTACAACTCGGTCAGTTTTTGAGCTACTGAGCTCAAATTTGGTGTGCTAGTGGCTGAAATGTTCCCCCAACACATACTCTGATAAGGGCTAGTTCTAACATTGCGAGAGACCATTGTTTAAAACTTTAGCCTGCACGGCCTAGCATTCCTCCTAGGCCTTGAATGGAATGCCAGGAATTCCCATGTAGTTATTTTGTCTGCATGTCTGTTAGCCACATTAAAACACAGCAAATCAGCAGGAAAGGCTCAATATAAGAAGGCATTTATGCAGTGCTGTATGTAGGTGAAAGGTAGTAACCATTGAGAGCCACTTAGTTATTTACTTCCATTACATAAATAAATATAATCAATGAAACAAGTATTCAGTAAAGGAATACAGATCGACCGCCCACTTTGCATGCCAAGGTTTGAAGCTAAGATCTTGTTGGATCTGTTAGAGGTCCAAGTATGTGTTAGAGGTGACTCTCAGCTACTACCACTCCAAATTGCAGCTCTGTATCTGTGAATTCGACTGAGTTATGGCCATTTTTGTGTGTGTTCTGCTTGTCTTTCAGTTGTGGCGTCCATCTTGATTTGGGGCTGACTCTGAAAGTTAATCAGATGTGTGTCCAATGATTGTTTTCAGAGAGTTTCACTCAGTTTGCTAACAGACAATAGTGCAGAACAGAGACGATAAGCAGGGATGTGTGTAGGTCAGGGGTAAACAATAGAACCAGTTAATTTCACTGATCATTACTTGCAGCTTTTAAGTGTGTATAAATTGGGTGATAAACCCGGAGAACACTGCGAATACTTACTGTAATACATCACTGTTCCTTCTGTGTTACTGTAGTACTTTGTATACTAATTAATGTACTGTAAGTCTAAAATCATTAATTTTTTAAGTGATTTTCAACAACCTGTCAGAGTTTCTGATGCATATTTTCAACATTTTATTCTTTTTCTTTTTTACTAAAACCCCTAAACGCTTGTGAGTCATTCAAACATCAAAAATACACCAAGATATGAACCTGTGTTTTCTTTATTTGTAACTGACAGCATAAAATAAACACCGTGAGGCCATCTTCACAGACAACACTGCACCTACGGGTTGTATTTTAATGCCAGTAATAATGTGGTGAGATGAAAAAGAATATTTTATTTTCTTTTTTTATGCACTTTTTTTTACCTTTTCAAGGACCTAATGGGGTGGCAGTAAATAACAGTAATATACTATTTGTTTAGAGTGTAAAATTTCAGACAGTTGCAACTGAAGAAAACCCAAGTTTTGAAGTTCTTCTGACTGAGCTCAATATAGGAGGTAAGACATAACTCAACAGGTCAAAGCAGTCTGGAAGAAAAAAAAAGAAAAATGTTGGTAGGAGAATTATAAAGGTTTTAATGTGACAGTATTAAAGAAATGGAGTTAACTGCCAAATGCGTGTTGACATAGATTCAACCTTTAAATGTCAGCATGAATTCTGAATTATGTAAAACTTAAATAGATGGCTTCAGATCCAATACATTTCTGTGGTTAGAGCTCCTCCCAGTGGGGAAAACAGGGATTGCGTCTATTAGAAAACCAGTTCTCTTTTATTTCTGGCCACATCTGTAGGTTAATCAGATGTTTTTGTTATAATAATATTAATAATAATTAAAATCTCTTTTTCTACTATTCTTATCATTATTCTTACGTCTGCCTTTCAGATTCATGTGAACAAGATGCTGCTGAGCAGTTTTCCACTTCGGAGTGGCCCGATCAACCCTCCAGCTCCACACAGGGTACGTTCAAGGTGTCCATATGCAGCAGCGACAAGAAGAGCTCCAGGAGAAAGACCAAAGGCAAGATCAGGGAGAGCCCGTCGTCGTCCTCATTTAGCCTGCAGGCAGATCCACCGGGAGAGCAGCCGTGTGCCAACACCGCCGCTGGAGTCCCGCTTCCCGTAAACCCGCAGTCCAGCATGAACGAAAACGGCGCCATCGATCTCTCGCAGCCGTCGTTGTTCTTCGACATGATGATGAAGTCCATGCAAAATGACAGCCACTTCACCAAGGCTGAGGACGAGGAGAACGAGGCGCTGGCAGCTCCGGATGCTTTGCCTCAGCCACAGCTGAAGCACGTGTTGGAGTATCAGAAATCCGAGATGGACCCGGAGGAAGGCAGCTCGCAGGACGTGGAGCGAGAAGAAACGTCTAATCAAAGCGACTCGGCGGCGGAGGAGTTTCTAGAAAAGGGAAACTCCTTTTTCAGCTGCGCCGCCTGTCCGGAGACTTTTACGGACGAGACGTCGCTCAACGTCCACCTCAAGACGCACAGCGGCGAGGAAACCCACGACTGCAGCATCTGCGGGAGGCGCTTCGGCCGGATCAACCTCCTCAAATCCCACATGCGCTCCCACTCGGGCGGGAAGGCCTTCATCTGCAACATCTGCAACAAGGCGTACACTCACGCCCGCCAGCTCAAGATCCACAAAAGCGGCCACACCGGCGAGAAGCCGTACTCCTGCTCGTTCTGCCGGAAGCGCTTCAGCGCGCACAACCTGCTCAAAGCGCACATGCGGACGCACACCGGCGAGAGGCCCTACGTGTGCCGGCAGTGCGGCAAAACCTTCAGCAACCCGGGGAACCTGTGCATCCACCGGAGGCTGCACACGGGCGAGAAGCCGTACTGCTGCGCCCACTGCGACAAGAGGTTCAAGGTCCTGGGCGACCTGAAGATCCACACCCGGACGCACACGGGCGAGAGGCCGTACAACTGCGAGATCTGCAAGAAGACCTTCAGCCAGATGAGCCACGTCACCATCCACATGCGCATCCACACGGGCGAGAAGCCGTTCAGCTGCGGCTACTGCACCAAGAGCTTCAGCCGCTCCGGCCACCTGAAGAGGCACGAGCTGCTGCACACCAAAGAGACGCTGTTCCCCTGCGGCCAGTGCGGGAAGGCCTACACCGACAAGTCCTCGCTCAAGAAGCACATGAAGTCACACGCGTCCAAGGAGCAGAAGGAGCAGGGCGAGGCGAGCACCAGTGAGGCCACGACAAACGCGCTCGAACCTTAATCTGAGACTTTTTTTTTTTTTTTCCTCCCCAGGCGTGATGAAAATCTAAGTTAAATAGTTGATGTGGAAACTCATATTGTGACTGAGTAACGTTTCAGATCAAAAAAATCAAACATCCATTTCCAAGTACCTAAATTTGATCTTATCAAATACTGTATTATTTTTGTGTGTGTGTTTAAATCTTGAACAGAGACGATAAAACAGATACTTCGGCTGAAATCTCCTTTGTGTTGAGTTCACAAACGATTTAATCTGACGTTCCAACTGGATGTACTGGATTATGTTGTGTTTAACCTTTTAAACGGGTGGGTAACAGAGGACCCTTTTCGGACTTATTTAAAACGATTGAAGGGGCCACACATCGAGTTGAGGGGCCCGGTTATGTTTCCTGCGTCCAACAAATATAAAAAATGGCTGTTTCACCCGTGTGACATGTGTCGCATCTTCGGTGTTGTCGATTTGCTTTGTAAATACGCTCGCTCTGATACACGCAAGAAGATGCTTTCTGGGTTCGTTTTGGTTTCTTTTCTTTTTCCTCCGGGGACGAGTTTGCAGCATAGGTGGCATGCTTGATTCAAATATTTAGCATATTATTAAACAGTACTGCCTGTGGACTGACACTTGTAAGAGTTAATTTAATCTTTGTTGAGGAGGGGAAAAATCTACCTTTCTGAGTCATCTCTTTGTCTGTTTCAGCTCAAAACAAACAAGCTTTCTGTGAACGGGTTTCAAGGGTTGTTTGACATCGATTTAATTGTTCTCAAGATTTTTTTTTTTTTTTTGGATATAACTCAAGTTCTCATTCATAGTATTTTTATTATTATTATTATTGTTGTTGTTTTGCTTCGTTTGAGGATGTCAGGGACCGGATGGACGTGGTACAGTGGCCACTTCTGGACCTTGGGCCGTATTTTGCTCATGTGTGCCTTAAAAGCAGAGCTTGGAATGGGCCAAGTGGGACAGAGAGTTCTTCTTCCTCTTCTTCGGACTCTTTTTTTTTTTTTTTTTTTTTCCCATGTTGTCATCCTTTTCTGAACAAACCATAAGGGGGGATGCTTATCATGTTTAAATCTCCCTCGAACTTAAGACATCCTGCACACACAGTTCTCAAGTCAAAGCCTTAAACACAATAACAAAAAGGGAATATATTACTTATATTAAAGCCAATGTTTTAGCCAATAACTATGAGTCAGATATGTGGTTTAAAGCTTTGGTTTCCAAACGTTTCAGCTTCTGACCAACAAAATAACAGCAGCAGAAACTTCTGACCCCTTATCTTTGCTCATAATATTACAATTAAGCCATTTAAACGGTTTATGATGACAAGAACAACCTTTGTGTTATTTTTACAGACTTGTAACACATTTTATCTCATAACAAATGTAGTGAGCCATTATTTTTCAACCCCAACTTCATAAATCGCCGGTTTAAAATGTTTTCTTTTTGTTTTATTTACCAGCGAATGGTTGTTAAGTTCCAAAGAAGCTTGAGCTGAGCTTATTTTCAGGATCCAGTTTGGTCCTAAAAGCTGTTTTTGTGCTAGTTGTTCCAGTCCAATACACTGCTGTTGTTCAGTAGTTTTAAGTGTTTAGCACTGTCATGTGAGTAATACCTTCAACGGAAAAGCTCTGCTGCTCACGTCGTTTTCTTGTGCACAGCAAACTGTAAGAGAGGTAGATGTTCCGTGGGGTGGTTCTAGCTTTTCATCCGAACTCTTCGAATGGGTGTCGTTTGCAAACAAAAAAAAAACAGGACGTCACCCGCCTGGCATTAATAAGTGACTTTTTTTTTGTTCTGTTTTTGTTGAAACGCCGAATAAAAGTAGCTTAAGACAACCAATAAAAGAGCTGTAAATAATGAAACTGTAAGGTTAGACCCATCAAAGTGCAAATATTCTACGTGCTTAGTGATGTTAGTGACGATGTGGCTGTAAATACTCTGTATTGATGACATGCGTTCAGATTAGTGGCTCTCTCTGGAAGTAACGTTGGTCTGTACAATTGGGGAAACTGCTCAGAATGTGAAGTTTAACAATTATACCACAAAGTGTGGCCAATTTTTTGTTTTTAAAGTCATTTTTTGACACATACAGCTTCAATTTGTTATGGCAACTGGTTGAGATATATACATATACATCTCCATGTTTGCAATCGCATGTATCAGTGTACAGTTAGTCTTTCTTCATAGACTTTCATTGTGATTTGATGTGATTTGTGTCTGAATTAAAGCACTATATTAACCCCAACACGTTGTGCTGATGTATCCAGTTTTATTTTTTTAATTCAAATACTAAAACACCATACTAACTACTGATCTTATTCACAAACTCCAAGACTGAGATCCTCTGACTTTTTGCGCACAAAAAGAGCTATAATTCAGCCAGTTTTACTAATATTGAGCTAGAATTTGGTGTGGTTGTAGCTAAGCATCATCCTAAACACAAAGTTAAAGCACAGCCTATTACACAATATCTTTGGTGATTTACATCAACCCTGTAAGCTAAATCACCTCCAACTGATTCAGTTTTGTCAAAGTTGTGAAGAGTCGTGTTGCTCCTGGCATCATGGTGCGGGGCGCCGTAGGGTGTGATCACTTGATTTTTATTGCTGCTCTTTTTTTTTTTTAGGTTCAACCTCCTAAGACCCGAACTCTTGCATGACGTGCATTTTCTTTTATTTCTCTTTGCTAGTCGGGACCTGATGTGAATCAAGGAATGCGAAGTGAAATGTGCCAGGTCCCAGGAGGTTAAAGCAGTCTCCTCAGAGCAAGAAGGTTCTGGGTGAGATTGTGCTTCCTTAACTTTGGCTCAGTTTTCCAAATGGGAACTTCATTTGGGATGTGGTCCAGACTGCCTGTGACTCTGAGCTGGATGAAGCAGAAATGGAAAATGAATACATATCCAAAAAAAAAACACACCTGTGTATGGTCTTACTTGGTTTGCTCTGTGTCGGTTCGGGTCTGGCAGCAGCAGAGTTTCCACGTCGGCTTCTCCCTGGACAGGTAGAGCAGAGGCTGAATGGTGCTGCTGAAGTCCATCAGGCCGAAGGCCACGTAGTGAACGTAGCAGCAAAACACGTCTTTAGAGAAATAGTCCTGGAAAGGGAAGAGCGCGACAGGAGGGAAGTAGTTGAAGACGATGATGACCAGGATGACGAGGACCGTCCTGAAGGCTCTCTTCTTCACGGGGTGCATGGTGTCTCTGCCGGGGCCGGACTGCCGCAGGGCGCAGAGAATGGACACGTTGCAGAACACCATGAAAGCGAACGTGGCGAGGATCATCACCGTAAAGACCTTCTCGAAGTTGACGATGCCGCCTGCGCATTTGGCGGAGGCGTAGGCCAGGATGACGAGCCAGACCACGAAGGCCAGGACCGTCCTGTGTTTGCGGTCCTTGAGAGCAGTGAAGGTGATGGGGTGCATCACAGCCACGTAGCGGTCCAGGCAGATGCAGGACAGGAAGAGCGGCGAGAAGTCTTTGATGCCGTAGAAGAAGCGCAGGACGTACCAGGTGGTGCTGCTGGTGAAGAGGACGATTTGGATCAGCTCCAGGGGAGGGATGAGGCAAAACAGCAAGTCCAAAACCGCCAGGTGAAAGACGAAGATGTCGGAGGTGCAGGAGTCGCCCCTGTTCTTGTGGATGAGCCGCAGCACGGCGAGGTTGGCCGGGATGCCCACGAACATGTTCGCGAACTGCAGGCCGAGGTACCAGATGAGGACCGCGGGCATCCCTCTGCAGCTCTCGTAGACCGTCGGCTGGCCGGTCAGGTTGGCAGGTCTGTGAGAGACCAAGAGCGCAGAGGAGTTGAAGCTCAGGGCGTCCATGCCAGCCGCTCAGCTCGCCCAGAGAAGCAACGATCTGGCAAATAAATCAGTCGTTAGAGAATCAGAAACATCTCAGAGACATGATGAGCTCTTCAAAGGGTTAAAGAAATGCTAACCTCAGTTCTTCCTCTGTCACTTTAGCATAAAAAACATCTTTTATAAAATCACAATTCATACAAATCTATAATTAATGCATAGTTAATGTATTTCTATGCATTTAGAACAATTAGGTTTCATACAAATCCACTGAGGACTGATGTAAGCAGCAATACCTTTTTATTTTTGTGGGTTTTTAATGACATTTACAAACAAAATCTAAAGAAATAAATAAGAAAAAACCTCTAAACTGTAATTTTTTTGCCTTTAGACCATAACCTAAGACAGCCTAAAAAAGAGTGTTTCTTTGTGACTACATGATCTCTTCGGGTACGTTAAGTATTTCGCCCCTTCCAATTTCGGGTTCTTGTCTGCAGCTGTTGGGGCATTTTGCTGAGAAAGAGTTACTTTTACAAAAGTGTCAAATGCGACTGAAAGCGGAAGATGCAACAACAACAACAAAAAAGTGGAACTGCGTTAAGAAGAAAACCCGAGTCTGCGGTCATCAACAAAGCTTAGAAAGGTCAGATGAAGAAGATAAAGCCAGCGTCCTGTAAGAAAAAAGGTTTTCAACCCTGAATCGCTGCAATGAACTTTTTTTAATGATTTTTTTTTAAAACCCTTTCCTTCATTTTCAGTGCTGCACCATAAATGCTGCAGTCTTTTTTTTTGTATTATAATATTTAAATGACCTTTCTGTTGCTGTGACAGTGGGAATTTGCCTGTGATCTCTGGTGCTGAGCAGACTCCGTTTTATGATAAATGATTAGGAGCAAACACGCTGGTCGAGCACAGAGCGGTTATTGTTCCCAGGCTGTTCCGCAGAGTTTCGTTTTGTGACGCCGTGTATATATTTGGCATTTCATTCAACACAACCCAAGACTAGCTCTTGTTGCATCATTTGACAAGTATTTTTTAATTATATACTGTCATTATAACCTAATTTCACTCAAGGGATATATATTAAACCTTTAGCTCAGTTGCAATTCTAATGAAGTCACTGCACCATAAAAATGATCACATACAAAAAAAATTACAAATGCGTGGGAGAAATCTTATGTTTAGTTTGTACACTGACTTATGCAACAACTTCATACTCCATATATTTGCAACACATATAGTACTTCCCTTAAGTGGTTTTATTTAATTAAAAACTTAAAAAGTGTTGCAGTTTTCTGACAAAATACTGTAAAAAAATGATCAATTTCAACAGCAAACTTAAAGATTAGATATAAGAAAGATGAACATTCTGTACTATGATACTTATTGACGTGTGATCTGGTATTTAAAATGTCGCGTTTCATTTGTAGTGTGGAAATCAAGAACAAAATATTTAGCGTATTTAATGAAGCGCAGATGGAATCGCTGACATGCATTTTGTCAGTTGAAGGTTTTTATCCAATGTTGCTTTTCATTTTAGCCGGCGGCTCCTACCTTTGAGTGGCTCCCAGGCTGGTGTGAAATGCTCCTCTCTGAGCTGCTGCTGCTGCTGCCACACTTCAGGTCATTTCCCTCTCAGACGCCCGCGCAGACCTCTGCTCGTCACACACGCCGCGCGCCTGCAGAGGGCACGGAGATGAGCGGGAACAGGGATGCCTTGCTTTAAATTCAGTTATCAGTTAACACCACCCACCTGCTCTGTGGGACTCAGTCAAAGTCTCAAGGAAACCTTCACCCCCCCCTGAAAAAAAACAACAACTTCAAATGAACAAACATCTTTTGGATTGTGAGCCAACACTTCAGGGAGCTGTCAGATCGTCCAATCACAGCGCAGAAGCTGAGGATGTCCCCCTGGAGGCCTCGGCGCCTTTCGTCTGACCCCTGTGCAGTCGACACATTTTTACATTAAATGCCCATAAACCAAGAAGGCGGTAAAGCCCATTTGCGGTGAAAAACAACTAGAGATGTGAAATCAGATGGCAGCCAGTGTGGATAAGGAGCAAGGAGGGAGAAACAGGCACGTCGGGGGCACTCCGTTCACACCGATCGGCAGTGATGCAACAAACCGGATGGTGCCTGACGGAAAATCGGCGGTAAACAACTGATGCAACCATCCTGGAAATCAGATCTGATTAAATTTGCTGTAACATTGTGTAACAGGTTACACGGGGACGGCGTGCCTGTCTGTTTTGTCACCCCGTACTCCGACTGGCATACACAGGCTTGACCTCTGACCTTTTCATAACTAATCTCAGCGAGTGGAAAAGACAGCAGTGTGCAGGACTCCCTCTGTGGAAACTTCACTAAAACAACAGTAAACATCGTTGATGCTTATTAAACTTTAGGGTTCTGTCTTGGTTGTGTTTGTTGCCCCGGTGGGAGGTTCTGAGGTCGGTTCAAGCTGTTTGAACAGTTTTCTTGTCATAGCTCGACTCTAATTTATTTTCTTTAGTCTGTTTGTGTCTGAACTGGTTTGCAGAGGCGTCTCCCTTACTAAGCAGCTCAGGAACACCCAGAACTGCAAAGCTGGCTTTATTTTTGTCTACTTGACCCACTTTATTGATCAGTGGCACTTTATAAAGTCGTAAATGAACCCCACTACAGATGTATGAGCCTAAATATTTGATTTGTATTCATGCTATGGTCTTTATTCTGTTCAGAATGAAGGAATATTGTTGAAACAAAGTGACTGTTGTGATAAAATCTAGATATTAGGCAGATTTTTAACAGTAGATACATATGAGAGAAGAGAAAACAAGCATAGCCTGAAGAGGAAATAACATCCAGAGTTCAGACATCTTTAAGATGAATGGCGTGTTAATATTTATAAAAGCGCAATAGATATGAAGCAGAGCTTAAACATCTTGTTTTGTAGGGATTTGCATATAAACGCAGTCATCAAAATGACAAAGAGGGAAAGAGAAGGAAGCTTGCGATTAAAAAAAATGCACTAAGTACATAAAATACAACCAAATTCTCTTTATTTGACTGCTTTTCTTTCGACTTTTCCCCTTCAGTTTCAGTACTCTCAGTTGGAAAAAAGGATAAGAGATTCACAACGTAAGTAAACTGAGCAGCGAGAAGCTTGGACTCAAAGACGTGGGACACAGACACGTGCGGACATCCCAGCAGTACCATAAAGACACAAACCTACTAGTTTCCTTCTAATGCCACCCACCAGCTAAGTACGTCTGTAAACTTGTGGATGGCTTTGTGGGTTTAAAAGTCTAAAAGCGTCTGTGTCCAGGACGATTCTGGCAAAACAGAACTTACATGAAGATAGTACAGGTTTTCCTATCTGTGCTAACGTCTTGGCTCCACGTTTCCGGCTTAAATCTCTCCTCAGCAGAGGATATTTTGAGCTGTAAACGTGAAGCCGGGATAGCTAGAGAAATGGGCCGCTTGTTTGTTTTTTTTAATAATTCTCTTTGCGTCCGACAGATCAGAATCATCTCACAACGCCGTCTATCATTCTTAACAGCTTCCTTCAACATGCAAACTTCCAGATTTCTCCAGTCCGTCTCTCTCTCTCCCACATCTCTTGGGCTTGTAGACTGTCCTTCCTTTTTTTCTGTTTTTCACTTTTTAGGCATTTTTACGTGTACACTGCAGCCCTGAAGATTTACAACCACAAGCAAGTGCTGATGAGGTTTGATGCTTTGTAATTTTCCCGCTCATCAGTTTCATGGACGCGTGTTTAGTGTATTAATCAAGGTAATAGCTTTCATCATTACGGCTAAGTGAGAGAATTAATTGTTACTGTCAATGTTCTTTGAAACATTGGAAATAGTCCACAATTCACTTGTGAAAACAACTAAAAAAAGTCTCAATATGAAACAGGCTAATATATAACACAGACAAGCATTTCAGTAAATCCTCTCCGTGAAAACACACACTGCAAAAACTAAAAAGAAAATACAATAAATGTACATTAAGAGAAAGGAAAGACTAAAAGTCTAGAACAAAATAGGTCTTCCTAATGATTAGATAAAAGTACCAAACTGGAAAAAAAGGAGTATCTAATAGGTCACAGCAAGTGGGTTTGTTTTCATTTGCAGAAGTATGGCGTTTCTTTCCTCCACAAACAAACTGTTCCTCGCTGTCCAACAGCTTTGTTTGTGCTACTTGAAGTTCATGTTCTGTTCTTTGTGCAGTTGAGCAGCAAAAGTAAATACAAATCCATCTTTCAGGAGAGGGAGAGGAGATCCTGCAGATGTTTGTAATCCTACACGAAATGGAGTGATTGGGATCAAGGAGATCTGCTTGATTTTAAGAGTGCTTCGGTTTTCCGGCTTAGTGGGAGTGTTTCTGCAGAACAACCCTTTCGGGTCACGCGAGTCAGGAGTGATCATATCCAGGTAGTGCATGCTTTGGTTTGGGGTGTGGCGGAGGGTGCTGGTGTGTTATATGGCTACTAAAGGTGCATTACTGCCATAAATGGTCAGTTGGGTAAACAGAAGTTATTCAGTTCTCCTCCAGACCAGCACAAACATGTTGACACGACATCACAATGATTCCTATCTGATACTTGGTGCTGCTGCTGCTGCTGCTGATGATGATGATGATGATGATGATGATGAGTTTGGGTGAAGTAAAGCTGCTTTCAGATGAAAGTGGAATCCAAGGTGCTGGTGTCTTGAGCGCTGCGGGAGCGAGCCTCAAAAAGCTGCTTTATCAAGGCCGACTTCTCCTGCTCCAGCTGAGCGATCCGCTCACTCTTCTCTGTCACCTCCTGCAGGAGCACAAAGCCGAGACGCTCACAAAAAGGGCCGCTTTGATTAAATATTAGTTACACGGTGTAGGAAAGAGGGAGTAGACTGTGTTGAACCTGAGTGAGAAGTCGGTTCTGGTCCTTCAGTCTCTGGATGGCCTGAGGGGGAGCCGGGGCCGGAGGCTGGGAGTTCGTGGACAGCACTGCAGTATGAGCCCCGTCTGAAGGAAACGAGGGCTAAGAAACGAACAAGAAATCACAAAGTTTATAAGAAATACTCTACATCCAGGCTTCTAAACAGTCTGCCTATTTCAGGTTCAAATCGGGATTCTCTAAAGAATATTTTAGGACATGTTCATGTTTCTTTTCTAGTATTTCAAGGGAACAAATCACTGATGTAAGCTGAATTTTAAGCATGCTGTTGCTCATTTTGTCTGTGGGTTTAGTTGGATTTGTAACATACAGGAACTCCTGGATGGAAAGCCAACCTTCTCAGAGGGAAGTTCTTTGAAAACCCCAACTTCTGAGCACTTCGGGATCTAAGCATGACTAAATAAGCTCAAACCAAACTTTTACTACAGTGTCCACACAGCACTTCAGGTGACATGCTGTTTCCTGTGCTCTGAAAAACGTCTCTGACTTCAGAGTTACTACACTGAATAAAATAGAATCAGCTGGGATTCTGTGAGTAACACAGAAACGGGACAGGAACAGATGTTTTCACCAACCTATACTTTTATTATCACATCCCAGAATCCCAGGATTTAAGACTCACCATTCCGGGGCAGGAAATCAGGTCATTAAGGGAGCGGTTGACATCTTGTAATTTGGGAATGAGAACGTTCATGCGACTCTGACTGGCTTCTGTGAAAAAGTCCTGAAATAAAACAAAAAAAAAAAAACAAAAAGAGAAAATGAACAGAGAACTACTGCAGTATAATGGCAAGCAGGAACCATTTCTGTGTTTAAAAAAAAAGCTTTTGTTATGTCCTGCTTTTTAGATCAAGAGATGTTTTGTTGTCCTAAAAACATCCAATTATTCTCATTTGTCCACAAGATTTTTAAAATACGTGCGTTTACACATTAGTTTGTAAACTGGTGATGCTAAGTTTTGTGATAAAGTTTTTTTGTTTTCATTATGATGAACATCTGTAAATTTTTTAAGTTACCTTTGTGTAAGCGTGTTTTTTTGCTTCCTCACAGCGGGCTTTGACCTTACCGTACAGTGAGAACTTTGCCCGACCTGCCGCTGTTTCTCTGTGACATTGTGGATTTGGCCCTGGTACCAGTCTCGGGCCCGCTCCACCACTTCCAGGCCTGCCAGCAGGGAGTCCTTCTCCTGCTCCAGCTCTTTCATTTGCTTCAGCTGCGAGAGTTAAAAAAGGTTAAAAGAAGGAGAGTGAAGCAGAAGTGACAGGAGAGAAGTGAAATAGTAGGAAGAAAAAAAAAGGGGGAAACGAGAAGAGCTTAAATCAGAAACAGATTTGCTTGGCGTCAAGTTCTGCGCTGACTCCAACATGTTGTTTTTAGTTTCTCGTGCCATCGCTAAATTGCTGCCAAGATTTAATCGAATCAAAGATTGCGGTCCACCAGCAGTCTGCACCGTAGACAAACTCCCAGTTTTTCACAAGGCATCTGCAGCACACTCCTTTGTGCTGGATGAGACAATGGCGCCGCACCAATTGTGCCAAACTCTTTCCCGTCCTGAACAATGTTTAGAGGAGAAATGAGTCCGGCGTCATGGCAACCACACAGCAACCTAAGAAAGGGGTAAACAGTGGCTCCACTTCAACTATGGCCACCCCAGTGTGTGTGTGTGTTTGTGAAAGAGAAATGTGTGAGTGTGTGTGTCTGTGTGTGTGTGTGTTTGCAACCCAGCAAGGCTGTATTGAGTTGTGCTGACCAGGCTGTCCAAGCTGCACACTGCCTCGGTCCAGGCCTCACTGCTGGCATTCAGCCACCTGGTGCGTCAGTTTTCTGTCCGAACCATCGCTCCAACCCTGAGCTGCTCGCTACATTCCACCGACCCATCACTCATACAGCAGGAGAAACGCCGCGATCACAGCCCGGCGAGGGACCAAAATCAAACCGCTGTAGGTGAACAGGGTGTTTACAGAGAAAGAGGCGGCGGGAGTCAGGGGGTCTTTGCCAAGAGTGAAGCGAGACCCAGCGTCAGGCTGTGTGAATGTGGACTGAGCCGCAGGCAGCAAAACCAATCGGAAAAAGAAAAAAAAAAAGCAGCAAAGAGGAGAAAAACAGCGTGAGGAAGCAGGACATCAAGGGCATGAGAAGCTGTGGAATAATGTACATGTGGGTTTCCGTGCTCTCGTCTGCCTGAATAAACACACACAAATAAAAAACAACAAAAGCACACCTAACAACAAGACACCCACGGCACAATCTGTTTAACCACACAAAACAAAGAACAGCAGGGGCTGAAGTCCTAAACAACAGGGTAAATGACATGAACAAGTCTAAAAGTATGTCAAAAATGTGCTTTTTATCATATCTGATTATTATTTAGTCTAAAAAAGTGACGCAGAATTGTAGAATATTTCCATCCAAAAGTCTCTAATTAACTTGATAGTTGTTATTTTTTCATCTGATATTCATTTTTTGTAACCATCTGAAGAAACAAACATAAAATTTTCAATATCTGATGGTTTTGTTCTCACTGAATTCTGTCACTCAGCTTGAAGGCAACGAATCATAATTAAAGCTCTACAGATTCTTTTTGATCAACACATTTATTTTTAGGTGTATTTAATGTTAAAAAAAGCAAACAAACTGAAGTTTAACAGGAAACAGTTTCTTACTTTATGAAGAGAAATGTAATCACTAAATCACATTTATTTTCACAGGATAAATGTGTTGAACGTGTAGGTTACAGTAATTTATTTTATATTTAGCGCAGGCTCCAGGACACGGTAATAAACCAACAAACATTTCTCTTCCTTTCTAGAATAACAACGACAGTCCTGTCCAACAAACACACTGACACTGAATTCCAACTACATGAGAGAGATCACAACCTCTTACTTCCCGCATTTCCTGTATTGTCTGAACTGTCACAACAATTTATCAGAATAACTGGATGCGCAGTCTTACATCTTGAACTACTCTTCCCAAAGGCAACCTTTAAATCCATCGACTCCTTCCCTCTCGTCCTACTCACCCAGAGGAAAAAGTGCAGGGCCTTGCTGCTGTAGAGGCTGTTGCTGAGGGGGATGAAGACAGTCGTGTAGGCAGCCCACACGGCCGTCCAGGCTGGGCCGGCTGAGCCGAGCGACTCCTCTACTTCGACCAGGCCCCTGGGCCCGACCCGGCTCACTACCATCGGGACAGCAGTGGGCCAAGCTGGCCAGGGTGGGAGGGATGGAGGGGAAAGGGGGGGAGGAAGGGGAGGAAGGGGGAGGAGGTGGGGCAATATGTCAGCCTCTCCAGACACAGAAGCCAGGAGGAGAAGGGACAGAGACAGCAACACAAAAACACAGAGAAAGAAAGGAGGGACAGGAGGTGAGCTAGAAAGAGGGGAGAAATGATGAAGCAGGGGAAGAGACAAAACGCCAGAGGAGGCCTGAGCTCCGCTGGAGGGTGGGAGGAGCAGCGCAGCAGAGCGAGGGGGCCAGCAGGGGGCCAGCAAGGGGCAGAGGGATGGGAGGGGGACTTCTGCACCAATAGGAAGTGAAATAACCTGCGCTGGGAATTATTTCAATACATTTTCCTATCATGTTACCTCCTTTTGTCCAAATAAGTAAAATACTGTCAGACATTTATCTCTTAAACGTCTTTTACTATTATGAACAAACTTAAAACAGACCTTTTATTCCTCTCAGAAAGACTTTCACCACCAAGGCTCTGCTTTATAACCCAGGAAAAACTACTCAAGACAATTAAAACAACCACAAATCCTGAATGGATACTTACAATGTCACACATTTGAATGCAAATAGTCACATCTTATCTGGTTTAACAGGCAGTGCAATGAGGCAATTATAGATTTGTTTCACAACTAATTGATATGCCAGTGTAAAAAAAATTTAAAAGAACTTTCTATCAAGAAAATATATTTAACTAGAAGCATTCAGAGATGGAAAAACCTCCACCAAGGCCACAGCGTGATTAAGAAATAGTGCGATCCAGATCATAATCCAGATCATCACCAAAATGTAATCCATTGTTTGTTGTGACAACCCGAACACTTCCTGAACATTTCTTCATCAGTTTTTACCTGATCTTTGCTTAAAGTCAGACAAACAAACCAACGGGAACAGAAGGGTCACATGTAGGAGCAGAGACAAGTTTTTAACAAAGGGGTTATCTGTGACCTTGACCTTTGACCCAATCGCCTTGAAAGCAACAGTGATCACCCTTGACCTATGAGGTGTCCAAGAACATAAATATGGTTTAATCCACAATCCAAGAGATAAAGATGCAGTCTTTAAGTGAGCCATTAGTATTTAAGATAGGATGAGTTTTTGCTTCTTTTTTTTGCAAGTGTAATCTCTAAAATGTAACTATTTTTTTCATCTGTTAGCTCATTTTTAAAATTCTTACACTTATAAATAAAATCTGAATAGAGTTTCATCCTTGACTAGATTCTTAGAACATGTATTTGAATCAATTAATGACAGAATAGTTCACAGAACAGAGAAAATAAAACAAATTGCAGCTTTTTTCACAGCGATGCTATCAAATTGATTGGAGTTGATAAACGGATGCAGTATTTAACACAAACCGTACCAATGTTCACAATAGCAACTTTAGAAATTTAGGAATTCAAACTCTTTTATATTTCATAAACATTTGATATTGAGCTGACACACATCAGTTGAAACACTGCAGGTGTACTTAGTGGCAACAGTCTAATCGCACCGAGGCGAAAATGTTATTCTTGATTCTGTGTAGGTGCGGGGTGTGTGTTCATACGCTAACCATTTCATAATCCACTCCATTGGAGATGGTATGCCTCCTCTGCTCCTCCCGACTCCGCCCGTGTCGTCTGGAACCTCCGTTGAACCCTGTCGCTGATTCGCTCTGAGATCTCGGTAAACCTGATTTCACAACGCCTAGACAGAACAAAAAAAAAAACACTGCAGTCACTGGTGCCAAACATTAGAATTACACAGCATCATTTATCAGTCATAACGACTGATAAATGAAGTTACAGACAAAAAGACTTGTTATTCCAAAAGAATAAAGAGATGATTTTGTCCTGGATTACAGCTAAACATTTGCATCCTCTGTTTGGTTCAGGGACTTTGGTCACATGTTGTATTTGTTCAAATAATGTGAACTAAGAGCAAGACGTGTTCAGACAAAACCTTCATTTGACTTGCGATCAGTTTGCTGTTTTACACCACAGGAGGGAGCTGTAATCTTTGAACGGGTCTGGCACCGTTACAGCAGCCGAACAGTTTGGCGAGTATTTCTTGTCCCTGGTTTGATTGTTTGTCTAAGATGAGTTCAGTGGAGCAGAAGAAAATATGTGAAAAATCTGCAGCTGAGGCTCAAAAAAAAAACCTCTCTGCTGATTACATCTTTGGCTCATCTGGCTCTGAATAGGTCTTGCTCTGAGACACAATTACAAACTATTCAAAATAAAACACTGCGGTAAGCATTTGGACAAAGATGCTGGTGTTTTAATCACTGCAGGGAGAGGTGAATGACTGAATGAAGAGTGTGTACAAATGTGGAGTTTTACTGCTGATCACTTGAAAAACAAAGAGTGCAACAGCAAAACAAGATTTGGATGGTAAAAAAACAAAACAATGTATGAATACAAGCCATTAGGTCCTGCCAAACATTAAAATAAAAGTGTTTGGGAAAAAAAAAAAGGTTTTACTGCCATCGTTCCCTCTCACAGCACTGAAAAACGATGAAGAACTCCTGGAGATAAAGCATTTTGGGAGGTGCTCTCTAATAGGGCCAGGTCAGGATGGCAGACAGACACGTTCCAGTATCTACACACTCGTTTTCACCTTGCAGAGAGCGGTGTTGAACGCCACCACCACAATATTACTTTTGCAAAGGGGCTCTAATGCAAAATCTGGCTTTTGGATTTTGTTTTATTCCTAACTTGCACCTTTCTGTACTCAGTCCCTAATTTGTATTAGCTTACTTTTTAAATTTTATTTTATGTTTCATTGTGTGTATAACATGTACAACCAGTTGCCTCTGAGCTCTGAGTATATATGCTGCTGTACGTGGAGAGCTGAGTTTTATTTTGTGTTTGTGATTTTTTTCCTCTTCTGAAACGTTTAAATAAAACCAGATAAACAATAAAAATGTTCTGACCCCTTCCAGCCCTACTTTGAGAAACATTGTTTTTAAGAAGTAAAATAACTTGTTCACAAAGTTGCCTTGCCTTTTTTAATGAGCATTTTTCCTCCCATTTTAACCTTTATTAAAAACTCTCAGTCAACTCCCCTTTTTATGTGAATATTTGTACCGTTTTTGAGATTGTGTTGTAACATCTGAAAAAAAAAAAAAGCAAATCAAACGTGGAGGAGTTGCATTCAAGCTGCCCAAACCAAGCGTATTAAGTTGTGTAACTTATCCGTGCATTTTTCTGTGGTATCTAAAGAGTCGCGTCATCCCACCCAGGTTTAAAGATTTAGGCGCACTGAACCAGTGCTTTTCTCAAAACCAAATCTGTGATGAGGCTGCAGCTGGCGGGGGAGGATTCAACTGCATCTGGACTAAACCCACACGGGTTTAGTGATTTTTGATGACAGTCGGTCCGAGTTGTGGCCGGAAGCATTCAAACTCCTAAACTTCACGCTGATGTGTAACAGCTGGATGTTTCACCCCAAAAACAGCAAGCTGTGGTAAACTGCACCTAACAAGGACTTGTCTGCTGCAGTTTCGATAGATTTAATGGCAGAAACAAGACTTACAGCACCGGTGCTAAGCAGTAAGGTGTGGGTTTTTCGGTTAGAAAATGCCAATCCGAAAAGCGTTGCCGCAATTTTAGGGGACGATTACATCGGAGTGGCGTTACCTCAGAACACAGACGACCAAAAACAATCAAATGTGTGAGCTTTGTTCTGTGCCAGAGCTGCTGAGGTCAGAAAAACCTGCTACCTGTCAAAACCGGGACACAAGACTGTACAGCTGATCCCTCTGCAGGGGGACGACTCCTTTACAGATCAGGTAAAACAGGCAAACTCTCAACAGATTCAAAATTACAGCATATGCATAACTGGGGGAAATTATCCAGAAAGCTTAAAATGTTGCACACAGTGCAGGACCTGAAATGCATGCATTCCTGCGAAATATATCTGACAAGTAAACAAATGAATGAAGAGCATTAGAGTAATAGAGCTAATCGCCTAATAATCCCTCAATGTCAGCGTTACTGAAAGTAAAAGATTTACTATCTATCCATCCACCTAAGGAGAAGCTAACTCTGTCCTGAGTACAAGTGGTTTCAGCAGTGAAGGCCCTGAGGGCAGGACAGAGATAACAAGAGAAAGTCTATTATTATAGCTCCAGACAGGCTCGAGTTTCTAAAGACGAGTCAAACTCGGACGGATTTGTGCTGAATGAATGTTGGTGTGTATGTGAGAGACACAGAGAAAGCAAAACAGAAAACCTGTAAACACAAACAAACTAATAACGGGGCAAGTATGGGGGGATCCTCCAACATCAAGTGGAGCTGAAATGACTGTCCCTTCGTTCTTCCATCTGAGAGGAACAACGTGGCTGACCCGCAACAATGACCCGTCAGGGAATCGCTGACAACAACGATTCCCTGACCTCGCCTGGGGTTAACAGTAGCAATTATTCAACCGGGGGCTGGGCACTCGGGGCCGACGACCAGGCCGTGTTTAAGCCGTGACACAAAGCTGATAGACGAGAGGCAAGCCTGTCAGAATCCAGCAGCCGCTCCTACTGAGCCTCGCTGAGATTCAGCTAAGGGCTTCCTTCGTTAGGGCTATTTTTACCCGGAAAACTCCAGCTGTGTGCACCAACGCCAACACGCAAAAACTCTGCAGATATGTGCAGACAAGACGGTTCAATGTATCCAATGAGATTATAAAAGGGAAGGGGAGCTGGTAGATGTGCAACAAATGACATATGATGAAACTAAGAATTTCTTTCTTTTCTTTTTTTGTTTAAATCTTGATCTCTACCCTTGTCGTTGCATCAATGTGAATTTCCCTGCTGAGTGATGCATAAAGGTTTAAATGGTTTATTTATATAACACCAATTTATAACCAAAGTCATCTCAGGGCACTGTACAAAACAAAACAAAAAAATAAGTCCAGATCATGGATCTGGTTATGATTCAAATCTGATTACAGTCAATTCACACATATTCTATTCTGTTCTACATATGTGGTTTTAAACACAATAAAAAGTGTGTTCCTGCAAAGTGATTTTGTCATTCAAAGCAAAATTAAAAATGCAAAAAGAGATGAGACTGAGAAGAAAAAAAGAATTTTGGTAAAAACTTATTTTAGTTTACCCACAATTACCATTTTGTATGTGGATTATTAAAGATAAAAACATGCAAATATAAAGTTGGTTTTTACAACATAAAGTGGAAAAAATGTGGAAAAACTCTGGAGTTTTATAAATACTGTTCATGACAACATACTGTATTACAATAACTGCTTCCTAAAATGTAATTTGAGCATATTTAGCATATATTAATCATGATATTATACCTGGATGTTGATGATTGTTATTAGGACTAATATTATTACTAGAAGAGGGCATCAGCTCTCTTTTATTTTGGCCAAAAGGGACACTTACATGGATCATGATGGAGCTGAGGGGACTCCAGGGCCAGAGACTCAATCGCCCTAATCTGGCCCTGCTGAGGCTGAGCTGCTGTGGTGCCAGGGTGGACCGGGTCGGTCCGGTAAGCCCCGTCCTCCGGGCTCACGGTAACCCGCTCCAAACTGCGCCCGGACCTCTGGAAGCCCGCGCCGTAGCGCACCTGTCCGCACGCGGGGTACCCGGAGCCTTCCTCCGGCCTGGCCCGGCTCTGCAGCGAGGACCCCCGGTGCAGCTGCTGGGTGTTCGTCACGTTGCTCGGCCCCAGCGGGCGGACCTTGCCCTCGACCCGCGGTCCGAGGGGCGCGGGTTTCTGCGGCAGGGGCTGCACGGCGGCCTGGGCCTTGAAGTGCGCGCTGTTCTCCGGGTTGAGCATGGAGTACCGCAGCCCGGCCACGAAGCGCTCGAAGGTGAGGCAGCCGTGCGGCGGGGTGACCCTCCTGAGGCAGCCCAGCACGCCGCCCGGCAGCTCCCGGGTGTCCGCGCCCTGCCAGCGGCTCTCAATCTCCGAGATGTGGACATAGCCTCGTCCGCTGTCGTCCAAAATGTCAAAAAGCGTCCTTAAACTGTGTAGGAAAGCTTTGGGCAGCCCGTCTGTGGAATAATCCGTCTCTTTGGGTTGCATTTTGTTCGTTTTAAAGCCGTCCAAAGGGGCTTGAATCACGTCTTTTCTCGCCCCAACTCTGTGGTAAATCACCGAGGTCCCGTTCGGTTTGCAGCTCTGGTCAGTCGCTATCAAAGCCATGAAGGTATTGATAACTTTCCAAACTTAATTACTCAAAAACACACCGACACGAGCCGACTAACAGCGTGTAATCGCGGAGTTAAGCAATTTTTTTTTAAATGCAACTTTTGCTTTCTGGCTGGACCACAAAAACATACTTTTTAAGTTATTATTCACCCACAAAAAATGTCGATAATTCACCGTCGTGGCCAAGTACCTCTCCTCTCCATCGAAACCCTGCAGCTCAGTGATCCATACTTTCCTTCCCATGCCCAGGACCGCCCTTCAAACGGCTGTGCGCGAGCGCACCGGGATCAGCCATTGGCTGCGGTGCGCGCGAGCTCGTCGCTGATTGGCTGTGACCAGAGGTAGGCTTTATTTTGAGTTGAGCTTTTGTTATTACTACGCCGCAGAGACGTTATTCATAATGCCTGGATATTATATCCCTCCGCCTAATCAAATAGAGCCACCTCACAGCCCCCCCACACACTCTTATTGAAGGAAAAATACACATTTTTAACACAATTAAATGATACCTTCTCTCTGAAATTATTAATCAGTTATGCAAATCTTAGTCACTGAGATGAAATTTAAATTGCCTAACAAACAGCTTATTATTATGCTACAATACAGTGGAATACAACAACACCTCTGTTACTCTATGAAATAAAAATAATAGAGCTCAAATGTTTATATTGTTAATAAATTGCGTCACAGCAATGGTGAAGTTGTTTAGGTTCCCTATCATTCTGTTACTGTTTGTGCACATTTCATCTCATAACGAGTTAGTTGTGTACACCAAACATGGAATTGTTATCCTGTAATTATATTTAAAAACTTGTTCAGCTTGTTTTCTTGTACAGCTACAACCCTCTATTGGTTCATATTTCCCACACCACGTGGGAAGTACAACGTTAAAAGCACATTTGGATGCACTGTATATATGTTTATTTGTTGTTTTCTTTTTACTAACCATCCAGGGTTTTCCTTTATTTGGTTTCACCATACTGAAAACCTCTTACATGTAAACGAGGTTACTTTAAAGCAATAACATTGGTCAGTATTAGGTACAAATTGATTTTTTTTTTACCACTCTATATGACCTTTTGTTGTACATTAACTTTAAAAAGATTTCTTTCTTATTCACATTGATTTCTCGCAGCTTGTTGATGCTAATCTTACGTCCAACTTCTTAGTCACATGAAACTCGGTTTCTGCAGAGTCATTTATCTCCGGCCTGCCTAGACATGAACCCTCAACTGGTCGTCATCTGCAGAAACTCTACCTGCGATTAACCTGGAAGACGCCGCTGAGCCGCTCTGGGATTCATTACGTCTGTCTTAGATTTTGCTTGTTTTGTTTTGTTTTTCCCTAAAAGACAAACAACAAATGTCCTCACATCAGAGGAATGGGCTCCTTCTGTCAGTCAATCCCATATAAGGCTGAGGGAACCGAGGGTGCTGATGGTGCTGTAGCACCCTCCTTTATGGATGACGAGAAATAACAAAAAATATAGCAGTACAAAAGCAATGAATATTCTATTATTCTTTATTCTACTAAAAGTAAAAATGTGTAACAAAGAGGGGAATGACACACACACTCTCCACTTACAGCTCAGCTAAGTCTGTTTTTGTTTTATCTCACATGGTCTGACAACTGATCTCCCTTTTCCATGCTGTTGCAGACGTCCATGACTATTGCTGTTACACAAAAACGTACACATCCGTGGGCTCAGCGAACGTGCCGTCGCTTGCCAAGCTCGCCGAGCGGCTCCATTCTGCTCTTTGTCTTTGGGCGATGATCCCCTGCCATCCATCGTCCCCCGTTTTTCCACGTCTCTGCCTTCGGCGGTGTCCGTATGCATGTGTCAAAGAATCTGAAGGGCACGTTCAGCTCACGAAAGCCCCGGTTCTGGCTACGGGAAGACAAAGGAGGAGACTCGAGGACCTTCAAGTGTCGGGGGTGTTAAACCAGATCTGAACTGCAGCGGGCGGACAATTGCAAACAGGGGACTGGAGTCAAACAGGGATTCTCTTGAGAACATATTTCCTATAAATACATTTCTATTTTTTTTATTCTTCCGATGCAAACTGAGTTTGAGCTGTTCTCCACAAATCAGCAGCTTGGACTTTGGTTAAAGTGTGTTTGAAAGACTATTGTTTCATGGTTTTGGAATTTCTATGTGAAGAAACTGAGAGTGCAGTGTAAAACAGACAATTTTTTTTTAAAAAAGCACATTTTATTTCCCAGATGTGATTGGCCTCTAAATATAATTAAGATCGCATTCAGCAAAAATTCAGCTTTTGATTTAAAAAAACACCTAAGTCTTTACATTTCTTGAAAAAAAAAAGAAACCTGGCCTTTATTCAGTATTTGGAACAAGCTGAAATTAAAATTGGTAACTTAACAGCTGTCTTTAGGTTCATTGTTATGTGTTCATGTCTTGTAGACTCTTTCACTTTTGTTAGAGTCGTTAATTTTATTACTGATCCTGTGCTTTTATTCCTCTCAGAGCTTTTTTTTCCCATCTCTTTTGGCAAAAACACAAACATGTGGGAGTCTGTGTGTGAGGATTAAGACAGGATGAACTGATGTCTTGTTGGTTTTTGTCCTCTGTGTGTTGTATTCTGTCCGTTTACAATCCATACATTCATTCCATGCATTCTTTTCTCTATACTTTATACAGTTATGTTTACAGCAGGGATGGGTCTGGAAAGAGTTTAAAGTTAACAGAGCTTCTCAAGAAAAAAACATACAATATATTTTCTCATCTTTGCTGCTGTAAAAAACCGTTGATTTATATGTTGTTTCTGTAAGTTGTTTAGAATATGAGTGTTTTTATTAGGCGTTATAATCATCAGGTTTTTTTTTTCTAATTTCTAATCCATACTTTAGGCTGAATCTTTTAACCTGATGGTAGGAAATATTAAACGAAAGTGGTTAAACATGTTACAGCAGATTTTCACAGAGCAAACCTGCAATCGATGTGCAGAAGCAGTTCAGTTTAGTTTTCCAACCCATGTGGGCCAAAACAGAACCTTTAGCAATTAACAGAATCATAAAGTGAGGAACTGTTTCTACTAAGTTATGTGTTCTTATATATTGTGCATATAGCGGCATTTTGGGGCCATTAGGTTTTATTTTGCAGATTTTTGTGTCTACCTCTCATTAATACTTGCTGTAAGGAATACCAAGGCTTTTTTGTTGTTTTATTGCGCTATTTCTAAAACTCTTTGCATAGTAGGAGAATAAAAATGAAATCTGGTTGACATTTTTTTTTAACAAATTTACTTATTTTGAAGCATTTTATCAATGGGATACAAGCGACTGAGTCTTTCAAAATGTTATCTTTCTGACTTGTATAACCCATGGCATTTTGCTCATGTCAAACTGCACACAAAGAAGGATGCTGTCCTCTTCCAGGGTTTAATACAGCTCTGCTGAAGAGCTAAAACCTGCATACAAACAGTGGCAAACTGGCTCCAAAGAACTTCTCCGTTTAGTCCTTTTGATTTCAGCGTTTACTAAAGATCACATCCTTTTAAACAAAAACTGATCATTAACTGCCTTGAAACCACCAAAGGCTCCAACAGGCAGGATCCTATTAGTTACACATCCCATTAGTTCTGCAGCAACAACCAGTGGCTGGTTGCTGGCAGCCAGTGCAGCGTTAATTCTGTTACATGACAAACCAACATATCCGAACAATAATACCAGATCACAAGCTTAACATCAGATTCCTGCTAAAATCCGAAACAAAATCCTGACCTGCGATTTAGGGAACACATGTTTTAAATCCGTGTTAATGCTGTTATGAAATTCAAAAAGCTCCAGAAAACCAAATTGTACTCATTTGACACATGAGAAAGAAAACCATCAGACTGTCCCAATAAATAAAGAGTGCATGTCTGTGCACCAACTCTATTTATGTATGTATACTATAAAATAATCATTACAGATGAAGAAATAAAGTATGTTTAGTCCATGGCATCTCCATATTTTGTCTTCTGGGATCCTTGTGATTCCTCTGGTTGAGGTACTGAAAGACAAATATAAAGAAAACAAAATATAGAGGAACAGCTGCACTCGGTTCTTATATAATCTATCATCACAAAGTAACAGAACATGTATTGATGAATTTAATTAAAAAAAAAAAGCCTAGGATTTAAAATATATTTACTCCAATAGAATCCAGTTTCATTGTATATTTAATCAACAGGGATCATGAGAATCAAAGACAGCGGTCCCACCTGGTGGTGGCGATCTGTCTGGGACTTTGCCGGTTTCGAGCAGCAACCAAAGATCCGAGCATTTCTGTGTCTCCCGGCGAGTTATTGCGTAACTGCCCAACGAGGACGCCACTGAGAGAGGACAGGGGAGAGGTTATGAGCGAGGCTGCAGAAAAAACCCAACACGCAGAGTCCATCTGTTTCTCGACGCATTTCAAATGTCTGAACTGTCACCTATTGAAATGAGCAGATTCCACTGAAGAGGATAAGGGAGCTTCCTCTGCAGAACCTTCTGAACGACAAAAAAACCTGCAACACCTGCAACAGAGGCGCAGACAGCGTTTCAGTCTCACATTGGGTGGCATGGGTGCATTTTTAAATTTATTTTGTTTATACATACTTCCTGTTGCAAACTTAATTTGGAAAAGATTATTTTTTAAGTGCTTTATGGAGGTTATAAAAAAAATCCGACTTGTACCGTTCTCTTTAACTGGGCTTATATTTCAAACATAAAGTGAGTTTAGTACCATCAGTTTTTGTTTTTTTGTAGTACTAAGCTCTTAAATATGCACTATACTTGGTGATCAGAAGTTAATGAACCACAAAATAAACTACTATACTACAAAATAAAACACCTCAATGAAAACAGTTCAAGAATTTGAATAGTGTGCTGTATCTATGCCAGGGTTTCACATTTAAAGATTACAGCTCCCTCTAGTGGCATGTGTGTGAATGAGAGGGAGGCAGGTGGAACAGTTAGGATACAAGGAGCAGAGGTCACAAAGGTGCAGAACTTCAAGTACTTAGGGTCAACTGTCCAGGAAGATGGAGAGTGTGGTAAAGAGGTGAAGAAGAGAGTCCAAGCAGAATGGAGTGGATAGAGAAAAGTTTCAGGAGTGATTTGTGACAAAAAAGTGGCGTCAAAGGTCAAAGGAAAGGTTTACAAGACAGTGGTGAGAGCAGCTATGTTGTATGGTTTGGAGACAGGAGACAGAACAGGAAGTAGCAGAGCTGAAGATGTTGAGGTTCTCCTTGGGAGGGACGAGGATGGACAGGATTAGGAATGAGGTCATCAGAGGTACAGCACAGGTTGAAGGACTGGGAGATAAAGTTAGAGAGGCCAGACTGAGATGGTTTGGACATGTGCAGAGGAGAGACAGTGGGTATATTGTTAGAAGGATGTTAGAGATGCAGCTGCCAGGAAAAAGAAAAAGAGGAGACATATGGATGCAGTTAGAGAGGACATGGACGTAGTCAGAGTGAGGACAGAGGACAGAGTTAGATGGAGGAGGGTGACAAAGAAGAAGCAGCTCCCTCCCTTTTAGTGGCAAACAGTTTATTAGTTCAAGATAGTTTGTTTCATTCTTATGTCTTTCTACAATTGCAATAAAAGTACTTGTACTTCAAAATAGCAAAAAAACTCAAGCAGCACAAAAGACAGTAAAGGACAAAAATATCATTACACAACAAAAATCTAAATAAAAAAATAGGATTGTGGTTTGCAGTAAGTTCAGGAACCAATTTAGAAAAATTAACATTATATACATTAATTTCCAAAGGACGATTCGCCGTACTTCATGATTTTAAAAATAACATTACCCAGTATTAAGCTTCCAGTCCCCTTCATAAAGGCGTGAGACTGACAAGCAGCGTAGCTTTGTAGACCCTGAAAAACAGACAAAAACTTTACAGAAAAGCAGATTTTACTTCATGACTGAGGCTCCAAAACATCACCGTGCATTCCTCTGGTACATTAGAAAAGTGTCTTTGTGTACAGCAGCTGGATATCAGTCTTGCAAAGTAAATGTCCTCTAAACCTTTGCAAACTTCCGACAAAATAAACAAACCAACAACAAATTCTCACCGGGTGTTTCGCCGCTATCGCGTCGTCTACTTTTGTCAGACCAAGATTAACCATGTTGTCAAGTATTACAAAGCTGAAAGTTGATTTTTAAAAACCACATTGACTAAAAATCACATTGACTCTCTTCAACACTGTTGCTGTTTGCACTGTTATGAAACACTTCCGCGTTGAAGACAAAAAGCGGAGAAGAAGAGCGGTCTGTTGGAAGCATTAGCGACATCTAAAGGTAGAAAGGTGGTACTGCATGATGAACTGAATAATTTGTTGAAGGACGGTGCATCTATCAGGTCCAAATTAGATTTGTTCTTGTTTTTGAAAGACATGACTTTCTCATACTCTTCAAGTTCGAATTAGCTCAAAGTGACAAAACTACACCGTTCAATAAAGGATGCTTCAATATGATGAGAAACTAAGAGGTTCATACCTCCCACAGGCCAAGTTAAAAAGATTCTGCAGGTGATAAGAGCCTAATACATTTAGCAGAGTATAGTTTTACCATTTTATGTTTACTCATATGCATTTCAACTGGAAATATTGAACTTTTTATGCAAATTATGTGGTATTTAGCTACATTTAAGATATATTAGGACTGAAGATTACATGACTGACTCTGAAGATTTCCATTCATTTTGCTAAATGACGTTAAAATGATTTAATTTTAATTTTCAGCATTCATAATAAGGCCCTTGACTTTTATTTAAAACCAGACTGGGACAGTTCCTTTTTCTTAATAGATACTTGGAAACAGACAATAATAATAAATTTAATCGATATAACTTCACTCTAATTGCTTGCCTCTTTCAATACTGTTTTTTTATTCGTGAAATAATTTTGTATTTGTTTGCCTAAAAGCATTTTTTGTTCGTTTTGGGGAAGGCTGTCTTA
Organism: Kryptolebias marmoratus; assembly: GCF_001649575.2. NCBI lineage: Eukaryota > Metazoa > Chordata > Actinopteri > Cyprinodontiformes > Rivulidae > Kryptolebias > Kryptolebias marmoratus. The sequence continues at coordinate 16,645,481 of NC_051443.1, forward strand.
TTACGCTGACCGGAAGATGGCAGCACGGGGCCTCCCTTGGCCCAGTCAGCCGGAAATTGAACACGCGAAGAAGAAGATGAAACTTCCTGCGCATGAGGTTGGCGGGTTGTTTGTGGCATGTGAATGTTGGACGTTTTTTGTTTAAATCTGCCGCTGAATTGTCGAATACAAACTGTTGTCCAAATAAGTCAGTATCACGCGGAACATTTTCAGCCGGGTAAAGGAATGAGTTAATTTATAAAACTTTAATTTTCCGCTCATTTAGTTATTAGCTTGCATGCTAAATGATACAGTTATGCCGCTAACCGGAGCTAACGTTGGCTAACAGACTCCGAGTCATTCGTGTTGAGTTCACTGATGATAAATCTCCGGGTTATCTGCATTTGTTTGCTTTATTTATTTATTGTGTAAGTTTTTCTCTACAGATAAGTAAGCGGTGATTGTCTCAGCTATGCCGTCCGCCTCTGGACCCAGCAGCCCTGCAGCTGCGCTCGCAGAAGCTTTGGACAACTCTGCACGTCTGATAGACAAACACCTGCAGGATGACCGCTGCTTTCCTGACCTGTCCGAGCTGCTCAGCGTCCCTTCACACAGTAAGTCCCATGTTTAGGCTCAACTGTTTACATTTGTAGCTCTCACTGTAATATCGGTAGGGTGAGGAACAAGAGCAAGTTTAAATGGTTAGTTTTGCACAATCCTGTAATCTTTGATCTTGTTCATGAACATTGGAGAATGTTGTGATTGCTGTGATTTAATTGTCCATTTTGTTGCCAGACATGCCGTCACTCTCCGGAGTGTCGGATATGGACTACCCTCTCCAAGGACCCGGCTTGCTCAGTGTACCCAACCTCCCAGAACTCAGTGCGGTCCGAAGAGTCCCTCTGCCACCGGAGCTGGTGGAGCAGTTCGGCCGTATCCTTTTATTCACCTAACCGAACCTTTCAGGCAGACCCAGATGTTCCCATAATGCGCCGCTTCTTATTTTGCCAGTTAAATCCCAAGTTTCAGCTTAACCATTTATCTTAATAGATATGCAGTTTAACTGCATGATGGGAGTTTTCCCTGAGATCTCCCGAGCGTGGCTCACGATTGACAACGACATCTTCATGTGGAATTACGAAGATGGGTGTGTATCTTTTATATTATTAAATATCAGTATAATTATTGTGTTCACTTGTCTGAAATGAACACACACTTCACTTTAATGTAATTTTTGTTTTCCCTACATTAATTTGAGCTTTTGTATACGTTAAATTTGTACTCACGACAGCTGTCTTTACTTCTCGGGTGTGTTCTTTGCAGAGGTGATGTAGCTTACTTTGATGGCCTAATTGAAACAATTCTAGCTGTGGGTCTTGTTAAACCAAAACAAGGTATGACCAATGAACTAACATCAATAATTTTTATTAAATTGTTCTTTTTTTTTTTATAAATTGGGGTTGTTTTTGTCTTCTCAGGGATTTTACAGCCACACATTCACTACCTCTTGGTGTTGGCCACTTCTGTGGATGTAGTGATCCTCGGCCTCAGCTTCCCAAAGGGTCATGTTGGTGAGTCATTCTTTGTTAATGGGGCCATTGCATTTCTTAGCAGTTTGACAATTATTCTTTAGAAAGCAGAAGTTTCCTTTTTTTTTACAAAATTACCATTTTGTTATTGTGGTAAATCCTGTCATTAAGTTTCAAGAAATTAATCAAACTTTAATAGGAACAACCAAAAGCTAAATGTTTCAGTTCATGTATTAAAATATGACCAAGCAAGCAACCAATTTCAGTCAAGCAATGCCAAGTCACAAAGACTCTTATTTTCTGTACAAGTTCATGTCATAAATTAATACTTTCCATACCTGTGTGTGCCACTTTTATTAACATCCAAGTGGATGTTGAGAAAAGTTAATAAAGTTTGTGTCTGTGTTTTGTTTTAGGGCTGAACGACAGCATGTCTGGTGGGATGCAGCTGCTCCCAGACCCCCTGTTCTCGATCCCCACAGACAACACCTACATCCTGTCCATTACCTCCACGGACCTGGGACGCATCTTCATGGCAGGAAAAGATGGCTGTCTGTATGAGATCGCCTACCAGGCAGAGGCAGGGTGGCTCAGTCAGCGCTGCCGGAAAATCAACCACTCAAAAAGCTCCTTGTCCTTCCTCATCCCCTCTGTGCTCCAGTTCTCTTTTTCTGAAGACGGTGAGAGGAGGATACACACTTGTGTATGGGCGGGAGAAGCGTCACTGATCTGATTAAACCACTCCTGAACGTTTTCTTGCCTCTGTTCTCTACAGATCCCATTGTGCAGATTGCAATCGATAATACTCGAAACGTACTCTTTACACGCTCTGAGAAAGATGTCCTACAGGTAAAACGCGTATCTGGTTATCAAGGTAAATCATACATGTAATGACCATCAGGAGCTGAAGTGTTTTTTTTTTTTTTTGGTTTGGTTTACTTTTCAGGTGTATGACCTGGGAGCTGATGGTCACGGTATGAGTCGTGTGGCAACAATGTCCCAGAGTTCCATAGTAGCAGCTGCAGGAAACATCGCCAGGTATGTCTGTGCTTTTTCGTTTGTTTGACGTGTGATGGACTCCGCTCACTGTGAAGTAATTGTTGCCCTCCTTTTGTTTTTCCCAACTCTATTTTCAGGACAATTGATCGTTCTGTGTTCAAACCCATCGTCCAGATCTCTGTCATTGACAGATCAGAGTCCTTAGACTGCCATCTGCTTGCTGTCACTCATGCAGGTAAAGATTAGCAGCTGGAGCATCAAAATAATAGTGTGTGAAATACATTGTTTGCGTTGTCTGACGTGGTGTTTTTTGCAGGTGTGCGTCTGTACTTCACCACCACACCTTTCGCGCCTCAGCATCAGAAGCACATAGCGGTTCGCCCGAGCCTGCTTGCTTTAGTCCACATCCGTCTTCCACCAGGGTTCTCTGCTTCTTCCACTTTGCAGAAACCCTCGAAGGTCCACAAGGCTCTACACAGCAAAGGTAAGAGACCGGGGGTGTCAGACTTTAACCTTTTGAGTTTTGTAATTACCTTTCATTCTGACAAATCTAAATCCTACAGGTGTTCTGCTCATGGCTGCTTCTGAGACAGAAGACAGCGACATCCTGTGGTGCATCAATCACGACTCCTTTCCCTTTAAGAAACCCCTGATGGAGACACAGGTTTGTACATCAAGTCAGGAAGCCTCTCAGTAAAACAGCTGCTTTTCTGCAGGCCAGAATCAAACTCTGAAACATGTTACAATATGCCTCTCTTTCTTCTTTGTTGCGCTGCAGATGATGTCTAACGTTGATGGACACTCTTGGGCTCTTTGTGCCATCAATGAAGAGAGGCCTCCTAAGATTTTTACCCCTTTGAACAAGGAACAGATCCCCATCACTGATTCACCTGTGGTTGTCCAGCAGCACAATATCCCTCCGCAGAAGTTTGTCCTTCTGTCTGCAAAGGTTAAAGTCACAACTCATCGCGTTGCTCAGTTTAATTCTGTTCTGGCGTGAAAAGAGTCTCAGACTGTCCGTTGTTCTTCAGGGAAGTCACATCTTTCAGAAACTGCGGCCAGTAGACCAGCTTCGATACCTCCTAGTCAGCTGCGCCGGAGGAGAAAGTGAGGAGATCGAACGCTTCTTCAAGCTGCACAGGGTACAATACGTTTTATCTTCACATCCTAAGCATGTAGTCTTAAACTTGTGCATGGCAGATATACATAATTATTGGCAACATGTTGCACTCACCAACCTGTAGGACAGTTCAGGCACGTTTTCCACACCTACTTATAAAATGTATTTTAACGTTGCCCTGTTTGTTCAGGAGGAGCAGGCTTGTGCCACGGCATTGATCCTGGCTTGTTCCAGTGCTGCTTCAGACCGAGAGGTGTCCCAGTGGGCCACCAGAGCATTTTTCAGGTCAGATGGGGACTTTTACATTCATATATTCATGGTTATTTACATTATGAGCAAAACTAATGGCTGTTTTTGTTGTTGTTGGGATTAGATACGGAGGAGAAGCACAGATGAGGTTTCCTGCAGCCATGACAACACCCAGTACCGTTGGACCTGTGATGAGCTCTCCAGCACCTGGTACTTCAACAAATAATTTGTGTTTATTTGGCTTAATGTGTTCACAGTGAAGACCTGAAGCCTCATACTGCATCAAGTAAATAGGGTATAAATACTAATCTGAATGTTTATTTGACTATAAGATCAAGCTTTCCTTTTCGGTTCCATCCCCAGGTATTTTACCCCCTGCGTTAGCGACACCGTTCGCTCCCATGCAGTCCGGGTCGGCCCCGATCACGCCCATGTCCGCTGGCCCAGAGGTGATCTTCTCCGGAAAACACAACAGCATCTGCATCTACTTTGCTCGCATTCTCGGGTAATTAAACACAGTTTTCTGGGTCATAGCTTAAATCTGTAGGCACATTAATATTCCGCGCCCTGGAGGCTGGTGTTGACGATGTTCTTTAACTCCCTTTTCCCGTTCGCTGCGGTCCCAACTCTAACAGGAATATCTGGGATGGAAGCCTCGCTGTAGAGAAAATCATAAGCAAAGGAAATCAGGCAGTCAGTATTGTAAGTATCACAATGACATTCTAATTACTAACCTGAAAAGAATAGGTAGTTTTCTAAAATGGAACAAAAAATTCAATCTGTAAATGATTTGAACCTTTAATTAACAAATACAGGAACAAAAAAATTATATATTTAGCTTCTTTACGAATCAGCTTCATTGTATTTTTATAATATAAACTAATGTAGAATTTGATGGCAGCAACATAATGTAAATCAGTAATTTAACAAAGTATTAATTAGTTTTGTTGCATATTAGAAAACTTTAGTTTTTTGGGGGGAGAATGTGGTTTGCTTATTTATTCAAAGCACTTGAATTCAGATTATTTTAAGGTTTTATTCTCACTGCTTGTTTCGTTTGTCTGCACAGTTGGAAAGCACCATCGGTTCATTAGAGTTGGAGTTGGTCCTTCTGGAGCTCAAAGGTTTACAGGAGTTCCTTGACAAAAACTCTCAGCTCAGTCCTTCATCTCTTGGTGCTGCGAGGTAAAAACTCAGCTTCTGCTAGAAATGTTTGACACTGTTAAAGCCTTAATGGTGCTTTTCTGTAGCAGCAGGGTGCAGGGAAACCCGTCCCGTTAAGGTTTTAGGACAAAAAGCATTCTGTGGCACGCCTTTCCACATCAACGCTTGTTTAAACCCTTTGCTTTCTCTTTGTGATGCTAGCTACAAATTATTTAAACAACCTTTTTCAACATCCGCTTTAAATTTAGGACCCTTGTTTGTGGGTGGCTGTGCAAAAAAAGCAGAGAAATTTCTAATAAAAGGTCCTTGATGCAGGATATTTAGTTGTCTAGCAAGCCTCCCCATTATTTTTCTGTTTTGTTTTGTTCAGGATGTTGTTCACATGCCAGTAGGGCTGGGTGATATGGCCTAAAAAAAAATCTCGATTTTTTTCATCCCAAATTCGATTTTCGATTTTAATCGATTTTCATCCTTACTTTGCTTTCTTAAACAGAAATAACAAATTACAGACAATATTTTCAAAACCTTTTATTTGAATCATCCCTTGACCTTAACTCAAAGTGCAACTAAAAGCTATAAAACATGCTTCTTTCTTGTAAAACAAGATGCCAGGTCCGTCCAGCCATTGTAAACAATGAAAATATAAATAAAATATTTGCAGTTTCAAATAAACGCAATAAGCTAATTTGAAAATTAGTGTAAACAAAATTCAGTCTGTTTAAAACGTGACGGCGTCTGTGATGGCTTTCCACCGGGCACTCGTCTTGTCGTAGCAAAGGCAGTTTGAAAATGATTCTCCTAAGGTAGCTTGTCTTTTGGCAGTGCTTTTTGGACTGCTGCTAGCTTGAGTTTGTCGCAAAGAGTAGCATCTCTCCCTCTCCACAGAGTGCCTCTGTTTCAAGTGTTGAAACAAGTTTGTCGTACTCCCGCTTTTGCTAGCAACAACCTTCAAACAGATTTTGCAGCGAGCTGTTTGTTGCTCTAAGACCGAACCAGTTCCAGATAACAGAAGACACGGTGCCTTTTTTGGGAAGTAAATCCTCTTTGGTAGCTTCCATATTGTCATGTCGTGTGCGTCTCGAGGGACAGGCGGGGCGGGGTGAAGTGAACTCCGAACTACGGAAGCCCCAAAGAGTGCACTCGGAGGAGTAAAAAAATCCTGATTTTCCCAAAATTGAATCTTTATAAAGAGAAAATTCGTATTAATCGATAAAATCGATTTATCGCCCAGCCCTACATGCCAGGTGTCGGCACAAGTGTTAGACTACCACAAAAGAAAGAGGTGGGTCAACTAGGAGAAAGAATAAATTTAAATGAAAAAATACTTTGTAGACATATTGGTTCACTAATAGAAAAGCACAAAGAACTTCAAAAAGTGTCCTGTGTTCTGCTTCCTGTTAGTTTCAGCTCCCCTGCCAACCTGCAGCAAAGGCTGCTGGGATTCATGCGTCCTGATGGAGCCAGCTCTCAGCAGGTCCAGCAGGAACTCCAGAGGAAATATCACAGTGAGTTCTGAACTCGTATATAAAGTTTGCAAACAAGGAAAGACGTATTTACTTTGTATTCAACACTTTCCACTAAGCACCGCTATCTTTTAATCTTTAAAATTGATGTGTCTTGATTGATGAGTCTTTTTTGTTTCCGCATCCTTTTTTTTTTCTAGCCAAGGCTCAGGTCTACGAGAAAGTGTCCCTGCAGGGAATCCAGCAGTTAGTGCATCGCTCTTATCAAACCCTGGCGCTGTGGAAGCTCCTCTGCGATCATCAGTTCAGCCTCATTATGTCTGAGCTGCCGAAGGTACTTTTTGGATGGCGAACAGATGCTTGCGTGTTTCTGCAGTAATGCAAAAAACCTGCTGCTGCACGAGCGCTCATTGCATATTCTCCTTTTTCCTTTTTTTTGTTTTTACAGGAGTTTCAAGAGCAGATGAAGGGGGCGAGTTTTAAGGACGTAGTGATCCGGGGCAGGGAATTGTCTGGAGCGCTCATCACGGGGCTTATTAACGCCTACATCAAAGATAATGCCTCTGTGGATGCCATCAGCAACCACCTGAGGGACCTCTGTCCGCTGCTGTACAGCAGCGATGACAGCACATGCTCCAAGGTACACACACATCCAAAGCGTAATGAATGCATGAATTTATCACGGCTTTATTGGTGTCACCTTTGTAATATTATTTAATGTCATCTTTTGTGTCTCGT